>NW_024081114.1:606657-1082500 GCF_003009895.1 Hyaena hyaena
GGTCTTTTGTGGTTCCATACAAATTTTTGGATAGTTTGTTCTAGTTTTGAGAAGTATGCTGGTGCAATTTTGATGGGAATTGCATTGAATGTGTAGAGTGCTTTAGGTAGTAATGACATCTTAACTATATTTATTCTTCCTATCCATGAGCATGGAATGTTTTTCCATTTCACAAATACAGAGAATTTTAATTCACAGGGTCAATATAAAATTTTCGTTGCTTTGAAAACTAAGTATAATTCATATCTTTATTGCGAGGCTTTTGAAACTCAATTTTCATGACTGTCTCTTTTCAAGTCTGGACTTACTGTGTATCAAAAATTTAGATCTTAATTTTATTTCACCTTTATTAAATATTTTAAAATATTTTACTTAACAAGTGTTGATAATTACTTATCCTTTTCATTAAAAATGAAAACTTAAATGACCATAATTAAACAGTTACGGTATTAAACTTTCTAATAAAAAATGTAATAAACTGTACTCTTCAGCTTTTTTTTTTTTAAAGAAGGAAATTTAGTCCTTGCTAACAGTATATAGATTTAGAAGTGCTGTGGCTTTTTAAAAAAATTTTTTTTGTATTTTTTTGTATCTTGTATTGTATTTGTGTATATATATATACTTCCACATACTACACTATACAAACACACACACTTGTGGGAGAAAGAACGTCATTGATTGCACCATTAGGAATCTGATGTTTTTAAAAAGACATGTTTTCCATTTTGGGTGTTAAAAATTGCTTATAAAATAATGTCCTTATGCAGGATAGCCTGTGCATATTTGAAAGTATTGGAAAGGAAGCATTACATTTAAAGAAGGCTGGTTTTAATTACTAAGTAGGCATATATACAGTATGTGTTTATAAAATTTATGTTTGCATTCTGACTTCTTATTAGAGTAATTTATGATGGAAATAAAAGTCAACAGGAGAGGCAAACTAGTACAGGAAATGGTGAGAAATTGTGGAGTTAGGGGGAATGATTAAGAATTGGGATCTATTACATTCTTATTAAGAACACACAAGTGTAGATAAAAAAGGCAAAGTTCATTTACGATATATTTATTAACAGCCTGAGCCTGGTAGAAAGTAACATTGATTGAGCAATTTTGGATTTTTTCCAACTCCTGTTTACTTTGCTAAAGCCATAACAAGGTAATCTGGTTTCTTTCGACTTAAATAAGACAAAGAATTCAATATTGAGGCACTGTTTATAGGTTGTTAAATATTTTAGTTTGGTGTCTGAGGATAATGTTTAACATTGTGTTCAATTAGTGTGAATGAACTAGTTGAAGTGCCAGATTCTTAAATGTCTTACTTCAATTAATACAAAATACTAAGGGCTCCATTCATTCCCCGTTACTTGCTCCGGGGGTGCCAGCCACAGAGTCTCCATAAGCAGGCTTTTCTGGGGACTAATCAAGACTCATGGCCTCCAGGTTTTGTGGCACTGGCATTTCAGTATCTGAAGCATCACTTTTTCTTTTTATGAGCTTCTCTGTTTTTATCCCCCTTTTTCCCTCCCATTTTAACTTATGCATGGAATCAAGCCTGTGTGATACACTAATATAGTTAGAAATGAGTATAATTTGGTAAAGCTTAGTGGAAAGTTATACCAATAAATAAATAAACCCAAAGGAAACTTTATGCCAATTTAGGATATTGGTCCTCAGTAGATGACATTTTCAGTGAAAGACAGCAGTAATGTTTTTTCCCACTGGTGTTAGGACTAGATGGTGGTAAAATGGCAAAGTAGACAATTTTTTTGTTTGGTACTCTCCTATCTTCCTTTTTCAGCATCTCTGTTCCTATTTCTGTTTTTCTTCAGGTATCTATCCTTGTCAGCTATTTTTTAATAAGTTTCCTGTGTCCAGAGATATTTGCAACTTAAAGCAATTATTTATTAACGAATGAAAAATCCTGCATGTCCAACAGAATACAGTAATGCAAATGTGGTTTCAGGCACTGTGAGAGGAAATGAAGATCTCTTTTGGAGGTGAGAGGGACTTTCAACATATCTTAAATCTGTGTAGGCAAATAAGTGCTCTGTTTGATCATGCTGGATCTAGAGTCTCCTTTGACTTTATTATGTCTAGTCTCAGTTATTCTTTGAATGAATTACATAGATAACAGATTGCCATAGATATAGTTGTATAGTGTAGTAAAACTCTTGGCTTCTAACCTTTTATAATTACTTGTTCAGAATATTAGAGCTGGATAACAAGACCATAGCCCCTCTACGCTTTGAAGACACCTTTTTTCTTGGTCTTAATTGTGAGTGTGCATGCATGTTAGCATGCATGATTGCATGTGTGGCATATGTGTGTATACATACTTCCTTCAGACCTTCTGCTCTGCTGACTCTAGATCTTTGCTTCAGCTGTTTCAAACTCTATGCATACACTTTTTCCTTCTTGTAGGTTTTCATTACTTGTAATAGAACATTTTTGGCAGAGGAAGAATCTGATTTTTTTTTCTTTTTTTGCTACCAAGAGAAGGCTCAGAAAATGCTTTTGATTATTGAGTTACTATCACGTGGTACCATTAAGTAGGTAAACAGTAACCATTTATTGAAGAAATGAGTAAGTTTACTTTGGAAATTTACTTTAGATATTTCAGGATACTTGATAAACTTTCTTTTGTTAACTCTGAGAAAAATATTACTAGGAATTAATGAGAATTGCTGTCTGTTGCTGGTGGAGTGCTCATTAGTAAAATAACTTTGGAAAAAATTTTGTACTTTTACATACAGTTTAATAGACACACATTCTACAATTCATCATTGAATTGTAGTAAAACAAAGTTTTACTTGTGTGTACCAGGAGAAACCAACAAGAATTTTAGAGCAGTGTGTTCATAATTATAAAAATTCAGTTCAACTCAAGGATCCACCAGCAATTGAAGATAAGTAAACCATATATTAATCTCCTGGAATACCATATAGTATATCAGCTTCAAGTTGGTTCTGAGAAACTCCAGTGAATTATTTCTTTCAAATACTCATGCTGTTTCCTATTTGGAAATTAAGCTGCTTTTAAGTTTGTTTTTCTTAGTATTACAGTTTAACATTGTTAATATCTGAGGATTTTTTGCATCTTTCTACTTTCTGGTTTTGTAATTTGTAGCTTCTACTTTCCTTAAAAACAACAACAACAACAACCAACTTATTAGTGGTATGGCTATAGTTGAAAGAAACAACAACGTTTGTACTATCCGCACAATTTATTTTTTGTTATACATGCTCTTTACTTTTTTTGTCATAAATAGTATAGAATTGTTTATACTTTTTTCTTTTGGAAAATTGGAACCCCAAGTTAATAAAATATAAATATTTGAGAAACTATTTAATAATTCTCCAGACATCTAGGACCCTAAATATTTAAGAAGTGATAAATGTGGACTTCATTCCAAGGTAGAGATCTTACTTTAACAAATTCTGAAGCAAATTCTTCACTGGGCTAGATTTATTTGAATGCAAGTAGCTGGATAACAACTTATAAGAGAATTAAAGTGTAAATGTATTTATTTTTTAAAGTAAATTTCAAGGAGTCTGAAGAGTAGCAGTTCCAGGATTCTGTGATGTCAAGAACTCAGGCTATTTAGATTTTCCTACTCTGCCATCTTTGGGTCATTGGCCTTTTGCTTTCATGCTGTCAATAAATTCCATGATGATGATGATGATAGTGGTGGTGGTGAAAGACATACAATTATTATTTCTATTTTTGGGGGAAGGACTTGGGTGAACAGGATGGCATTTGGGACACAACTCTTTGAAAGTAATATTCTGTTGATATTTTGGAAATCATATAACTGAAATCCTGACATAATGGAAAAGGAAAAATCCTGACATAATGGCCTTCCATATTCACAGTTCCTTTTTCTCATTTTGCTCTTTCCTTCCTTAATGTTATTTTCATGGCTTATAGAATAATTGGACTGTGTATTTGGATATTACAGTCATTGTTAATGACCCTGTTTATTCTAGTATAGAATAAATAGCTGTTAGATGTTTTAAAGGAGTTACATTCATATTGTCATCTAATTCACTGGGGGTTTTTTGGTGTTTATTGAATTAATTTGGTTGTATAAAAGGTACTATTTCTAATTTGTATGTTTTGTTGGAGTTTTTATTTTAGTTTTTAACGTTGATATATGACCTTCCATTTTCCTTGTTCTTCTTAGGTTGTACATAACTTTAAAAAATAAAACTTAATTTTCAGAGTAGTTTTAGTTTTATAGAAACATTGAGCAGGAAGTACAGGTAGTTTTTCTATTCTTCCCTTCTCCTTTTCCCTATTACTAACATCTTGCATTAGTGTGGCATAGTTGTTACAACAGATGAACCTATGTTGATACATTGTTATTTACTAAATCACTAAAACCTGTAGTTTACATTAGGATGTATTTTTTGCATTGTACAGTTCTATGGATTTTGATGAATGTATAATATGATGTATCTACCATTACAGTGTCATTTGGAATAGTTTCACTGCCCTAAAAATCCTCCGTGTTCTACCTATTCGTCAATTCTTAGCAACCAATGATCATTTCACTGTCTTTAAAGTTTTGCCTTTTCTAGACTGGGAAAGTTGTTGCTTATTGATTTTAGCCACTATTAGAATGCCATCTGAAAAAAAGAGAAATTTGCTTTTTCCTTTCTAATCTGGATGCCTTTTATTTCTTTTGCATGCTTGCATTATTGCATTGGCTAAGACTTCCATGACAGTATTGAATAGAAATCGAACTGACTTCCTGCCTTGTCCCTAATCCGTAGGAGAAATGTATTCAGTCTTTTCACCTTTAAATATGTTAGCTATAGGGTTTTTTTAGATGACCTTTTTCCATTTGAGAGAGTTCCCTTTTATTCTAGTTTTTATGAAAGTTTTTATTATCAGGAACAGAAGTTTGATTATGGCCAATGTTTTTCCTGTAGCTATAGAGTTGATCATGTGGTTGTCTTTTTTAGTTTAGTATGGTGAATTACATTGCTTGATGTTTGAATGTTAAAATAACCTTGCATCCTGGAATAAAACCCACTTGATTTGTTATTCCCTTTGTGTATTGTTGGATTCAATCTGTTCAAATTTTGTTCAGCATCTTTGTATTTATATTTTGGGGATATATTGGTCTGTCGTTTTCTTGTAATATCTTTGTCTGGTTTTACTATCAGGGTAACACTGCCTTAGAATGCGTTAAGAAGCATTCCATTCTCTCCTTTACCAATTTTTAGAAGGGTATGTATAGAATTGGACTTAGTTCTTTCTTAAATGTGGGTATAAATTTACCAGTGAAGCCATCTGGACCAGGATTTTCCTTTGTGGGAAGATGCTTAACTACTCTTTTAATTTCTTATATAAACATGGGGTGTTTAGGCTATTTTTCTTTTTGTATGATCTTTGATAGTTTGTGTCTTCCAAGCAATTTATCCATTTCATTTAAGTTGTCAAATTAATTGGCATAAATTATTTGTATGTTCCCTGATTATTCTTTTTATTTCTGAAGAATTTGTAAATATGACCCCATTTCTTGATAATACTAATTTGTGCTCTCTTTCTCTCCCGCCTCTCTCTTCTCCAGATTATAGTCTGTGTGGGGAAATGTTTTGTATGGGTCTGAGGAGAATATTTATTCTGCTTTTGTTTAGTGTAGAGCTCTGTAAAAATCAGTTAGTTTAACTGATAGTATTCTTCCAGGGTCATACATGTATTGATTTTCTCTGTACTTCCCCCTCAGACTCTAGTTGTGGATTTGTCTTATTTGTCCATGTAGTTATATATTTTTGACTCATGTGTTTTGAGTCTTTGTTCTTAGATTCATAAACATTTAACTTTGTTATGTCCTCTTGATTAATGGGCTCCTTTATTATTGTGAAATGACTCTTTATCTCTGGTAACATATGCCTATATCTAAAAAAATCACTAGCAAAAGGAGTGGAATTAACATTATTGATTAAGCCAGAGCTTTGTAAAAGAAGATGGATAATCTAAAGAAAATCAGCATTTGTTAGAACAGAGGAAAGAAGTGAAGAAAAGGGGAGGGATATTGAATAGTTGTCTAATAATTATTTATTACATATACTACACTTGCCTACTTAAATATTCTGTACGCTAATTCAATGAAAGGTCAAATTTAGGTATAATTTGGAGCTACCCAGATTCTCAGTTATTACAGTATTTGGTAGTATCACCATTTAATGGTTAAGAAAACTCAGCTGAAAGATTGAGTCGACTCTTGTTTTGAAGCAAAATGGAATTCTCACTCTAAACTTCAGCTTTTGTGTTTTTATTTGTTTGTTTGTTATCCTTTGTTTGACTTTGAGTCTAAGAAGATAGCATTGTGAGGGGAAAACCCATGCTTTTCTTAAGTTGTCTTAAGTTTCTTAAAGGAAAGCAGAACATAGCATACTATGTTATTTCATCATGTCACACTGGATAGAACATGACAGAACATATATTTACAAAAATGCACTCTTCTTTAGAGCCAGATGACTGCTATCAATTTGGAAACAAACCATCTGCTTATTGTTTAAATTCCTGAATTGCTTACCAACCCACATCTATACTGTAAACAGAAGTAACATTCTTCATAACCTTAAAACCACTGCGAAAGTCCATTGTCTCCATATGTAATGCATATTTCCTGTGTACTGAATGAAAACAGATTATGACATTTATGATGTCTACAAAGATCAAGTTGACTTCATTCACGTGAAAGGCTAATGAGTTATACTTTCAGCATTTAAAATTGTCAGGGGCGCCTGGGTGGCTTAGTCGGTTAAGTGTCCGACTTTCGCTTAGGTCATGATCTCGCGGTTCGTGGGTTCGGGCCCCGCGTCGGGCTCTGTACTGACTGCCAGCTCAGAGCCTGGAGCCTGTTTCAGTCTGTGACTCCCTCTCTCTCTGACCCTCCCCTGCTCACGCTGTCTCTCTCTCCTGGAAATAAATAAAAAACATTTAAAAATAAAATAAAATAAAATTGTTATAGTACAGTTTAGGACATATTTGTTCACACTTCGGTAAAGCTTATACCCCCATATAAATGCGTATAATTTATAAGTGCAAATAAATAAGCATTTACTTGACACAGTACAAACAACTACTTATTCATTAGCTCTTAATTTTTGCATTTATTCACCTGTTTTTAGGTTCTTGGTGCTAGAGGTTTAATGATGAACAAAACACAACTTATGGTCTAGTGAGAAGTTTACATGAACAAGTAATTCCTATAAGTATACAATAATATTTTAAGTATAATACTATAATAACTATTATTTATATTAAATATTATAAATTCTTGAAAGTACAACAAGAATTAGAGATTACTCAAGTTTCTGATTGGGCAAATGGTAGGTGGAAACACAGGTACAAGACCATTGACCTGCAAGCGAAGATGAGATTGGTAGTGCTTGTTTGCTGATTGTTCAGTTTTTATATAAAGTACTTTGTTAAGTGCATTATCAGAAAAGTTGTTCTTCATTGGTGGTATATGTAGAGTTTTGTATGGAACGCAGTTTTCACAACAATTTACTGTCCTTGGATCCTTAAGTCTTCTTATGAATGTGACATGCAGACTTGATTCATCTTTTTTTCTCTAGATTATTCATGTATTGAATTTATTGTTGGCTATAGTATTATTGCTTATTTTCCTCTGCTTTGGTTACCCTCTACCTCTGCCCTCAGTTTATATGGATTTAAGATAAAATTTATATCTAAAGCATATAAATGTCCTTTCAAACATTTTTTTCATCAAGGTAGGATCCATATTTTTCCTATGGTTGGTAGGAATTAAATTACCAATTAATTGAAGACAGCTTTGAGGAGGGAGGCAGGTGTGTATTTTTTTTTTTATAAAAACAGCTTTATATTTAATGAACTTCATGTGTTTTAAGGACAAAGTGTGATGAGTTTTGACAGATGTTTATAGTCATGTGCCTACAACCATAATTAAGATATAGAATAGTTCTCTCTTCCCTAAAAAGTCCCTTTTCCTCCTTTGCAGTCAGTTCCCTCCCCTCATGTCTCAGGCTCCAAGCAATCACTAATCTGCTCTTTGTCACTGTAATTTTGGCTTTTCTACAATTCATATAAATGGACATATGTTTTCATTTCTTTTTCAGAAGAAACGTAGGGATAGGATTGCTGGATCTTATAGTAAGTGTATGTTTAACTTTATAGGAAACTGCCCAGCTGTTTTTGAAAGTGATTGTAGTATCTCCACCAGCAATGGGTGAGGGTTCCAGTAGCTCCGTATTCCCAGGATAACTTGGTATTGTCATTCATTTTACTTTTAGCCTCTGGTGCACCTGTAATGGTATCTCCTTGTGGTTTTAGTTTACATTTCCCTAAAGATTATGATGTTGAACATTTTTTGTTGGCTTTTTGCCCAGTCACACCTGTGTGTGTATGTTATGTATATGTATAGGTATCTATTTTTCTTTTTGAGGTATCTTGAAATTTTTTGCTCATTTAAAATCTTTTTGGTTTTGTCTTATTTTTGAGTTGTAAAAGTTGTTTATATATTCTGAATGCAAGTGCTTTGTTGGGTATATATTTGCAGATATTTTCTGAGTCTGTGGCTTGCTTTTTCATTTTCTCAGGAGTCTTTGAAAGAGCAAAAGGCTTTTAACTTTCATGAAGCACATCTTATCAATGTATCCTTTATCTGACCATGCTTAACAAACTCAAAATTTAGTGGCTAAAAATGACAATAGTATTTACTTTGCATGAATCTGCAGTTTGGGAAGGGCTCACCCAAAATAGCTCATTTCTGTTCCACATGATGTGGCTGGTGCAACTTAACAGCTAAAGGCTGGAGTCCTCTGAAGATTCACTCACATGAATGGCACCTGAGCTTGGAGTACTTTATTAGCTGTATGTTGGAATAGCTAGGACATCACTTTCTATTTCCGTGTAGTTTTTCTAACTCGGTGGCTTAAAGATAATTTGACTTCTTATATGCTGGCTTAGGGCTCCAAAGGCACATGTACAAAGAAAGTGAGAATGCATACAGAAGCCTTAAAAACAGCATCTCTTCTGCTGCAATAAGTTATAGTTATAAGGGTAGTTTCAAAGGTCCCAGGTCCTAGAGAAGGGAACAAATGAAATATATAGGGGAGTTGATGTTACATTTTAAGAAGCACCTGGGTTGTAGGATATATATCGGTGTGGCTATCTTTAGACAGTACAATCTGCCATAGTGAATTTTTTTCTTTAATGATTTGTTCTTTTTTTCCTGACATAACTTACTTTTGCCTAAATCCAGATTAGAAAGTGTGTATTTCTAGTGTTTTCTTCTAAAACTTTGATGGCTTGAGCACCAACATTTAAGTCTGTGTTCCATTTTGAATTAGTTTTTGTATATGGAGTATGGTATGGGTCAAGGCTCATATATTTGTGTTTGGAAAGTCCATTGTTTCAGCTCCACTGGCTGAAAAGATTACCTTTTCCCCACGTACCTTGGTACCTTTGTAGAAATTAATTGAGCATAAGATGGGGGTCTATTTCTAGATTCTAACCTTATACTAATACCACAGTATATATAGATTACTAAAGCCTTATAGTAAATCTTTGAATCATGTAGGTTAAGTGTGCTCCTTTTTTTTTTTTTAACACTGCTTTAGCTATTTTGTGTTTATAGTTTACTAATTTAATTTTATTTATTTTTTTGCATTTTGATATAAATTTTATAGGCAGATTGTCAGTTTCTACAAAACTACCAGGATTTGGTCTATAGGCCATAGTTTAATGATCCTTGGTCTAAAAGAAATCGATTCCTTTTATGATCAATGTTTGGCAATGTAAACCACTATTTCTTAGCATGTGGCATTACACCAGGGTTATTTTTTCATTTGAGATCAGAAAAGTGTTACTTTCAACCTTCTAGTTTGAAATAAACATTGGAATTCAGTCTGTTTAACCCTAATGTTTTACATCTCCAAGGGAATATCTTTGAGTCTCAGACTCTACCAGGTATCTTGCAGTTGTAGCCAGATGATACTGTTGTAGTTTGAAGATTAATAACTAAGCATAACACAGATGGAGGTATATTAAGTTAATTATGTTTCTTTTTAAAAGTTTATTTATTTATTTTGACAGAGAGAGGGAGAGAGTATGCAGAGGTGAGGGGCAGAGAGAGAGAGAGAGAGAGAGAGAGAGAGAGGGATAGAGAATCTCAAGCAGGCTCCGTGCTGTCAGCACGAAGTCTGATACGGAGTTTGATCCCACAAAGGATAAGATCAAGACCTGAGCTGAAATCAGTGTTCAGATGCTTACCTGACTGAGCCATTCAGGTACCCTGTTAAGTATTTTTGGTTTTTCTACTATATTATACATTTATACTGGGGACAGGGAAACTCCATCTTTTCTAGAAAGTGGACCCAAAATGTGCTAATTCACAACATATGCATTACATATGTGCTTTGTTATTTAAAGGTGGCCATTTTTTTAAAAAATAGTTTATTGTCAAGTTGGTTTCTATTACCACCCAGTGCTCATCCCCACAAGTGCCCTCCTCCATGCCCATCACCTCCCTTCCCCTCTCCCCCACCCCCATCAGTCCTCAATTTGTTCTCAGCATTCAAGAGTCTCTCATGGTTTGCCTCCCTCCCTCTCCCCCACTATTTTTCCCCTTCTTCTCCCCCATGGTCCTCTGTTAAGTTCCTCCTAATACTCCTATACATGCAAACATATGGTAACTGTCCTTCTCTGCCTGACTTATTTCGCTCAGCATAATACCCTCAAGTTCCATCCATGTTGCTACACATGGCCAGATTTCATTCTTTCTCATTGCCATGTAGTATTCCGTTGTATAGATAAACCATATCTTCTTGATCCATTCATCCGTTGATGGAGGCTTAGGCTCTTTCCATGTTTTGGCTATTGTTGAGAATGCTGCTATGAATATTGGGGCACATGTGCTCCTATGCATCAAGCACTCCTGTAAATTCCTTGGGTAAATTCCTACCAGTGCTATTGCTGGGTCATAGCAATAACTGGGTCATAGGGGAGTTCTATTGTTAATTTTTTGAGGAACCTCCACGCTGTTTTCCAGAGGGGCTGCACCAGTTTACATTCCCACCAGCAGTGTAGGAGGGTGAAAGGCAGACATTTTAAAATGCATTTTAATAAATTTATTACAAGGGTAGTTGCTGGAGAGTTGACACTTTAATTTTCATCTTGTGTGCATGGCACATAGAAGAAAGTATGTCGATATCATCTAATGTCCAGAGCATTTATTGAAATCAATGTGATATGAATGCAGATAAAACCTTTTCTGTGTTTCAGAAGTGAGTAAGGTACAGAGAAAAACATACATCTAGAATATATGCTAAGGTAGAATTATTTATATTTAGGAGGGACATCCATTAAAGGGACATGGAGGACTTAATAGAGGAATTCCAAATTGAACCTGAATTTAGGTTTTTAAATATAATCTTACAATTTCTGTCTTTTAATTGGTTTGTTTAGGTCCAGGAATAGCAAACTACAGCCTGCCATCTATTTTGTAAATACAGTTTTATTAGAACCATGTCCATTTGTTGATGGGTTGTCTGTGGTTGTTTTCATGCTGCAGTGACAAGGGTTGTATGCTACAGTGACAGAATAGTTGTAACAGACACCATTCAGTCTGAAAGCCTAAAATCCTATTATATGACCTGCAGTAAAGTTTACTATCTTGCTTTAGATAATTTGTATTTAATATAATTTTTTATTGTTAGAAATATGTAAGTATGCTGTCTTCTTACTTGGTTTCTTTATGCCACCTCTTTTCTGCTTCTTGGTTTCTCTTTTTTTGGATTTCTTGGATTATGAATATATTTTACTGTTCCATTTAAATTTGTCAATTGGCTTTTTAGTTATCTCTTTATGTATTAGTTTTTAGTGGTTCCATTAGTGATTATAATGTACATGCTTAATCTTTCATTGTCTACTTAGATCAATATTTTACTACTTCTAGTAAAATGTAGAAGGTTTACGACCACATAGCCCTCTTTACTTTCCCCCTTATGCTGTATTGCTCACGTATATTACATCTACATATATTTGATGCACCATCAGATAATATTATACTTTATTCAACAGTCATACATATTTTGAAGATCTTAAAATAATACAAGCTTTTACATTTACTCAAATGTGAAATACAAGCTTCTCTGTTTACTCAAATGTTACCATTTCTGTTGCTTCTCTTCATTCATAAAGTTTAACATTTCCCTCTAGAATTATTTCTCTTCAACCTATAGAAATTTCTTTAGCATTTCCTTTGGAACAATTCTGCCAGCAACAGATTCTTGTAGTCTCTTTCACATGAGAATGCCTTTTTTTGCTTTCATTTCTGAAAGATATTTTTGCTGGATATAGAATTCTCGTTGATAGGGTTTTTTTGGTCTAGAAACTTTAAAGATGTTCTCTCATTTTCATGGCTTCTGATGACAAACCCATAATAATCCTAATAGTTCTTCTACTATATGTAATATGTGTAGGCACTTTTCTGGAGGGGCTACCTTCAAGATTTAAAAAAATAAATGGATTTCAGCATTTTGTTTATGATGTATCTAGGTATGGTTTGCTTTGAGCTTATCTTACTTGGGGTTCATTGACTGACTTTGTAGAGTCTATAAATATATGCCTTCTACCAAATCTGTGAAGTTTACAGCCATTGTGTCTTCAAATATTTTTTCTATATTAATTTCTGTTTCCTCTCTTTCTAGATCTTTGGTAAAACAAATGCTTGAATGTTTGCTGTTCTCCCACAAGTTTCTGGGTCTCTCTTAAATTTCTTTTTTCAATCTTTTTTTCTCTCTTATTTAGAATAGATAGCTTTCATAAATTCATCTTTAAGTGCATTGATTTCTTTCCTCTTTCATTTCTACTCTGTTGGAGACCCCTCATTCATTGAAATTTTATCTATTGTATTTTTCAGTTTCAAAAATTGTTTTCAAAAATCGTTTTTACTTCTCTGCTGAGAACTTTTCTTTCCCTTCATAGTTAAGTGTGTTTAACCACACTTCATGGAACACAGTTAATGGGTGCTTTATAGGCTTTGGTTATTTTCACATTCGATTGTCTTTCCTTTGAGAAGTGGCCATGATTTTTTGTTTGTTGCAGGTTCAGTAATTTTGTATTGATGCTGGATATTTTGAATATCATGTTGTGAGACTCTGGGTCCTGTTAAAATCCTTTGGAGACTGTTGATTTATTGTGGTTACTGTCATTGTTGTTAATAGTAAGCAGTCAGCATGTTGGGTTCAGACTGCAAATTTTGTCCCATCTTCAGTGGGCAGAAGGTCCAAGTAGTTATGTGTTCAGTATCTTTCCTGTGATGCTTTGGGTCTGTCTCATCTGTGTGCCACTCATGGGTCATGCTGGGACCTGGGTGCTATTTTAATTGTAGTTTTGCTCTCAAAGCCTTTGCTTTGCTGTTTGGTTCTGTTCAGGGCTTATGTGATTGGGGGTGAGCTCTGTACTTGTGGCAATTCAAACAAATTTAGAGGATCCTCCTCTTCTAGCTGTTCCCTTCTGAGATTACCCCTCTATTCTCTGCCTCGCAGGCCTCCTTTTTCGGGTACTGTGTCCAGAAGGATGGGATTTTTCTTGGAGTTATAGCTGCCTGCACCACTGTCATAGCTGCACACACTCAACAGTCCTGCTTTGGGAGCAAACTGGCTAGGAAAGAGAGCGAGAAATATAAAGGTTATTTTCTTTTCTTCTTTGCACTACAGGAGAGGTCAGTCCCCTTTCCTTATGCCTTTGGTCAGAGAAACAGGATTTCTTTTCCATTGTTAACTGCCCCCCCGATTGCTGCTGCTTTATCTTATAACAGGGCTTATCTTTGGGCCAGAGTGCAGAGAAAACAAAGACAGAAAGGCCCCTGAACAGCCAGGGATTAATTCCCTGCACTTTCAGTGGCTCACTTGGGCTCCTCTTCCCCATTTTCTGGCTAGGAGGATAGATTTGCTCTTAGACGTTTTGCTGCCTGTGCTGCACCTGCGACAGTGTAGGAGTCCAGAAGTTATGAACTGTGTTCAGTCAGCTGGGAAAGTGCTGGGCTGTAGGCAGCGCCTGGAGAAAGAGAGTGAGAGTGGTTCACGAACATCACAGAGATCTTGCTTGCTATGCTAAATACAACAGTTTGTGTGTTTTGAAGAGATGTTATTAGATTTGTATCATGTATTGCTCCTTTTGAGAAGCAGATAGCCAATGCTCCATTTTCCTAATTTTTATTTTGTATTTTTATCATCATAAGAAAAGAAAGTAGCTGGTGCTACTTTGAAACATTGAAACATTGAAACATTGAAAACTTCAATGTTTAAATCTTTGTTTCTTCTATGGTAGGATAAAGAGTTGGGGAATAAATTTTGCACACGATTTCTGAAGGTTTTTGCTAAATTAAATTTGAAATAATACATGTTTTCTATTTTCTACAAGAATTTTAGCATAAATAAATGAGCATCTGGTGTGATGTGCTGATTATGGTTGATTGCTTTATATATTTTTAATCACTGGTGTGATTTTTTTGTTTTTGTTTTTTAAATTTTTTTAATGTTTATTTTTGAGAGAGAGAGGGAGAGAGAGAGAGAGGAGAGAGAGAGAAAGAATGGGGGAGGGGCAGAGAGAGAGGGAGACACAGAATCTGAAGCAGGCTCCAGGCTCTGAGCTGTCAGCACAGAACCCGATGCAGGGCTTGAACTCAAAAACCATGAGATCATGACCTGAGCTGAAGTCAGATGCTCAACCAACGGAGCCACCCAGGTGACCCCAGATATAGTATTTATTTATTTATTTATTATTATTTTTTTAAATTTTTTAATGTTTTATTTATTTCTAGGAGAGAGACAGCATGAGTAGGGGAGGGTCAGAGAGAGAGGGAATCACAGACTCCGAAACAGGCTCCAGGCTCTGAGATGGCAGTCAGCACACAGCCCGACGCGGGGCTCGAACCCACGAACCGTGAGATCATGACCTAAGTGAAAGTCGGACGCTTAACCGACTAAGCCACCCAGGCGCCCCTCAGATATAGTATTTAATTGCAGTTGACTGATTTTTAAGGTAGAGTTGGAATCTTGCATTTTCTTTGTGATATTAATAGCAATAAAATGATCATTTATTGAGCACTTAGAGTTTTCCTTCAGTTATATATTATTATTTTTATTTTGCTAATGGTGTAGTTGAGCTCAAAGAAGTGAAGTTGTCTTGTCCAAGATCACACATCTTACAAATGGCAAAGCTAGAATTTGAACTCAGCAATCTCTTTCTAAAACCTGCTTCCTTAATCTTTATGCTATATTGTTATATATTACGCAAGGTGCTGGGAATACATAAATGAAATATTTAATTCAAAACCTCTAGGACCTCTCTGTTTATTTGGTGAACCTGGACAATTAAGAGATAGTTATAGAACAGTAGGTGCCATGACTCTGACATAGATTTTTGTGTTTTAGATTCATAGCTGGCATTAAGGCCCATTCATATTTGGTCTTTCGTTAGTCCAATTCTTAGTTTTACATTAAAAAAAAATAAAAACTAGTGTTTCTTAAACATCTTTTCATTGCAAAAGTACTGTCCTAAGCTAGACTGTGGATTCACTGTTTTATATTTAGCTAGCTCTTTACTGAGCTTTTCATGTATGTTAACACCTTCATTGACCACCCACAAGAAGACGGGGAGATCAGAGCTTACCACTTTACGGAGGAAATCAGAGCTTAGAGAGATTAAGTGATCTGCCTAAGGTTGCCCAGATAGTAAATAGTGGGAATAAAGTAACTGGAATTCTACCTGCTTGACTAATAGGAAACAAGTGCCTGCTAAATACAACTGTTGTCTTTATATTAATAAATAATATATTAAACTAATACACTCAAGTCTTTCTGTAATAAGATGCTTTAGATCTATTATACTGCTTTTTAAGGTAAAGTATATTAAAAATGTATTTCTTTCATTAAAAGTTTATTTGTTTTGACAGAGAGAGTGCACATATGCGAGCTGGAGAGGGGTAGAGAGTGAGGGAGAGAGAGAGAATCTCAAGCAGGTTCTACAATGTCTAGGCAGAGCCTGAACTGTGAGATCATGACCTAAGCTGAAATCAAGAGTTGGGCACTTAGCTGATTGAGTCACCCAGGTGTCCCAATATATATTTCTTCTTAATTTTGCTTACTTTGTGTTGGCTTATTGAATGAAAAATTATTAGCCTGTAAGAGCATGAGTCTCTATTAAATTTGTCTGCCTTCACTGTTAGGAGCTACATACTATAGTACTGCTTATGTTAAAACATTTTTCATTGTTTCAAAATTCTATTTTAAATGTTTTATCTTTTAGAGTAAAAAAATTGTTGCTTTTTTTTCCTTTTTATTATTGCCAAACAGTATACATGCATGGTAGAATGTTGACAGTACAGAAAAGGAAAACATCCAGAGACTGTTACTGCTACCAATTTGTTTTTAGATTTGCACATAAACACAAGGATCCAGCCCAGAGTTTTGCATTACTTCTAGATTTCATGTCTCCCAAGTCTCTTTTATCTAACACTCTTTTAAAAAGCAGTCTGTCTTGGTAACCTAATTTTAAATAAGGACCTATAGATTTTTTCCCCTGCCACTGACAGAAAACATTTAATGAATGTTTTTGTAGTAATCATTTTAGTTGTTACCAAAACTCAAGGAGATGGGAATTTCAATGAAGAATTTGCTGGTGGTACATTTATAAATGGTAAGAGTTAGCCCTGTATCTCATTGTTTTTGACACTTGTTAGCCATTGTTTGGGTACAAGTAAATTAAAAGCAATCTCTTTAGTAGAGGTCAAAAGAATATTGTACACTCCAGTGCTTCCCTATAGAATCAAAGGAAGCTGAGCTGAATTGACAGAGTGCTGTTAGAATGAGCCATCCTTGAAAATGTTGGCAGGAAGAGCTGATGAAATAAATCAATTTAGTTGGAAACAAAAGATTGAATTTGGTATTATTCTACTGGAGAAAGTGTAGAAAAAGAATTAGATCTTCAAACTCCCTCTGGTTTTTGAGACACAAGAAAGCAAATAGTTTGATCTTGTTTAGAGAAGTTTTTGCATATTTTATCACAAGTGCTTGCTGCCTATGCCTTTCACCTTTTGCTCCTTAAATATATACAGTAACTAATATGACCTAGATGAGTACTGTTAATCACATCACTAGATGAAATTTTAAAAAGAAACAGGAAGATGGAAGATATAATTGAATGTATGTATCATGAAAAATAGAACAAATACAAGTTCATCATTGGTGTGAAGTTTTTTCCTTCAGTAGCAATTTCTAGAAATAGATTTTACAGCATCTAGCTTTATCTGCTTTAGTTTTTTTTTTTTAATGTTTTATTTATTTCTGAGAGAGAGATAGCATGAACAGGAGAGGGTCAGAGAGAGAGGGAGACACAGAATCTGAAACAGGCTCCAGGCTCTGAGGTAGTTGTCAGCACAGCCTGATGTGGGGCTGGAACCCACGAACCGTGAGATCATGACCTGAGCTGAAGTCAGACGCTTAACTGACTGAGCCACCCAGGCGCCCCAGAAAAAATTTACTTTTATTTGGAAATCACATGCTGTATTTTACCAATAAATGTTGAATTAAAAGTTACTTTTAAATTCATATCTGGTCTTTGGTTGATCACTTTGCCTTGATAATTCCTAAACTGTGAATCTTTTTTAGCTTTCTAATTCTGTAAGTATGTAGATTTGTAATAATAAAGATGTATGATATTCAGCCTTAGCTGGGCTTTTAGTATTGCTTGGCAGTTCTGTTCCCTTCTGTTTTCCTTTTACATTACACAGTCTCACCCCCATCCTTCAGTCAGTATCTTTGTCATTCTCAGAAGATTATCCTGTCCTCTAGAGAGGGGGAGGGGGAGACAGGGGGCAAAGGGGCAGGCTAAGAGCGGAGGGAGGGAGAGGGAAAGGATTTTCCTCTATTTGTACCTTCTCCCTTTTAACACAGCTGACAGATAACTGTGCGCTCTTGATCCTGTCTTCTACAGGAGTGCCCTTCCATTTTCCTCCCGGAGTCTAAACTTCTGCCTTACTGACAACCACTACTTAGCCGTTAAAAACCTGTTTAAATCTCTTCTATCTTAAACGTATATACTGTTTTCAATTTTCTCTCAACTCTGTTCTTTCTAGCAACAACTCATTCTCATTTCTTACCTTTATTGTCAAACTTTTTGAAAGAGTTTGCTCACACTGTTTGACTTTATATCCTTTTATTCAGTCCTTGACTATATTCTCATGTGCACCACTCTATAGAAATTGTAGTGTGTGACTTCTTTGCAAAATTGGACACTACTGATTTACTTAAAATCAGTCTTTAAAAGTTATGAAAAAACGTTTTGATTAAGGATTTTTATGCAGTTTAAGCAGTCAAATAGTGAGTGTGCTGCGAAGCTAATGGAAAAAGTGGTATTCTTCTTCACCTCTTTCATGCTTGATTTTCACAACCCAGAGGCAACCATGTGTAATCTTTTATTTATTTCTTCTGTAATTTACTTCCTTAAATCTAAATTATCTTGTAACTTACTTTACACCGATCACACTGGTTTTGTGACATTTTGCTTAATAACTTTTACAAGTATATATATTTTAATGAAAATAATCTTGTGCTTTTCCTTTCTTTTTGTCCTCCAGGTTTTCATTTCAAACCTTTTGTATTTCTTTAGATATGCATTCAGTTTTTAAATTTAGAATTGTATTTTTTTGGTTCTTTTTTTGGGGGGTTACTAATTCTTAAAATGTATGTTTTATAGGGCATCCTTTAAATTATATTTTCTATTATTGAAGGTTGGAAATGCCTCTTTCCTCTTATGCCAGGTTAAAAATTAGAAGCACATATTAAGTAGATGAATTTGCATCCTCTCTTTTTTTTCAACCATAGTCCCATGAAGCCATTTTTTCTTAGGCTTACCTGTCTTTGCATATGCCAAGCATGATCTTACCTATTGACCTTTGTATTTCTTCTCCCTTTGTACTGGAATACTTTCTCATGGACGAATGTTTTTGTTGCCCCAGAATCCATGTCAAAACCCTAGCCCTCAGTATCATGGTATCAGGAGATGGGCCTTTGGGAGGTAAGTCAGATTAGATGAGGAGCCCTCATGAATGGGATCAGGGCACTTAATAAAAGTAGAGGAAGAACCTGCTTCAGTTTTCCAGCCATCCAAAACCAGGAAGCAGGTCCTCGCTAGACATTGAATCATTAGGCTCCTCCCTTTTTTTCTTCTAAGAGTTTTATAGTTTTAGTTTTTAAATTTAGGTCAGGTCTTTGATCCCTTTTGAGTTAATTTTATATATGGTTTAAAGCAAAGGTCCAAATTCAATTTTTTGCATGTGGTTATTAAAAAGATTGTCCTTTCCCCCATTGAATGGTTTTGGTAGGCCATGTATGCAGAGGTTTATTTTTGAGCTCTCATTTCTATTTCATTGACCTATATGTTTGTCTGTGCTAGTACCACATTGTTTGATTACTGTAGCTTTGAAATAAGTTTTGAAATCAGGAAGTTTGAGTTCTCTAACTTTGTTCATCTTTTTCAAGATTGTTTGGGCTATTTGGAGACCTTTGGGTTCTGTATCACTTTTAGGTTAGAATTTTTGTATTCCTATAAAAAAGTCATTGGGATTTTTGGTAGACTTCACATTGATCCTGTAGATCATTTTTGGTGATATTGACGTCTTAACATTTGTCTTCCAGTACATGAACACAGGATGTCTTTCCATTTACTTACGTGTTCTTTAATCTCTTTTAGCAGTGTTTTGTAGTTTTCAGTGAACAAGTCATTTGCTTCTTTGGTTAAGTGTATTTGGAATTGTTAATTTCCTTTTACGATTGTTCATTGTTAGTGTACAGAAAGCAGTCACTCTTTTTTGGTATTATTTTATATATGGAATCACTGAATTATTTCATCTTCTGTTAGTATTTCAGTAGCAGTCAAGTGATTTGAACTGAACTTACATGGATTGAAAAAGAGAATACATGATAATTTCTGAATTGAATTCAAGTACTTATTACTTAATCAAACTAAGGTTTAAACTTATCTAAGTGTACTGATTTGAAACCAGATAGATATGGATGAATACTCGCAGATCAAAATAGCCTTTGAAACAATTTTGTTTGAGCTCTTGATAACATTAAAACATTCTGAAAATGATATTTCTAAGGTAGAACATAGATCCTGTACCTCTTATTGTGCTGTATTGATGCTCCTCTAGAAGTTGCTGGAAATGTAATAGTAATGAATGGTTTTTACAGTTTGGGGGTGGGAATACAGAATATAAATGATGTATATTTGCTTTTTTTTTTTTAATTCACAGGCCACAGAAACACTATTTAGAATGGGAGTAGCAAGAGGAACCATCACAACATTAAGAAATGGAGAAGTAAGATTAGAATTTTGACATAAATATTATTTCTTATTTCATAGTCTGCCATTTTTTAAAACATAAAATGTGAATTCTGTGATAATTTATATAACAAATTGAGAAATACATGTTGAGTGAATCTTAGCTACAAATCAGTTCTAGTTTAGTCATATTGGAACTGGATCTTGTGTTGAAAACAAAATGCTAAGTCTTTTAATCTTTGCTTGACAATTGCTTTTACTCTTAAAAGATAATATTTTATTTAATAATAATTTTTAGAAACATATATTTTTTAATGAAAATAATTCTGTGCTTTTTCCTTTCTTTTTATCCTGTGTTCTACAGATCTGATACTTCTTACCTAGGATAAAATATTTGTAATGTTGACATTTATCATACAGAGAGAGAGAGAACAAGAGAAAGACAAGAGAGAAAAGATGGGGGGAGGGGAAGAGAAATGAATTTAGTCCATCTGTTTTATAGTTGAGGCTCAATCAAGGTACTGATTCTAAGTTTTGACTTTTCTAAATGTTCCTACCAATTCTTAAAAAACAAAATGCTACCACTGGAAATGAATTTTCATTCCAGAATGATTATCAGCCTAACTACCATGCTGTCTTTTCTTTTAAAAAAAAATTTTTTTAATAATGTTTATTCATTTTTGAGAGACAGAGAGAGAGTGTAAGTGGGGGTGGGGCACAGAGCGAGGGGGACATAGAATTCGAAGCAGGCTCCAGGCTCCAAGCTCTGAACTCTAACTCTCAGCACAGAGCCAGATGCCAGGCTCAAACTCATGAACTGTGAGAACATGACCTGAGCCGAAGTCGGACATGTAAGCACCTGAGCCACCCAGGTGCCCCTCTGTCTGCCTTTTCTTAATTCACTGTTTCACAAGTTGATGTCACATATGACATCACATTGCCATGCTCCTTTTTCTATTCTATTAGCAAGACTTAAGGATAAAATATAGTGTTCCTCGTTATAGAATTAAGTTCTGTGTTAATGTAATATTTATAATTCAGTAACCTAAATATTTAATAGTAGAAGTGACTAAATATCTGAGGAGTTAACTGAAATTGTATTATTTTATGACTATAAATTTTATCAGTCAATATATCTGCCTGTTAGGTAAAAATGTACAATCATTTGGAAATGATATACTCTTAAATGTTGAACTGTATATTGGCAAGGCACTTTGATATTAATTTGTAGTATATATTTTGTCTATGAAAAAGACTTAACTGATCCCTTTGTATGCTCAAACTGTAGTATGTGGTGCTACACATACTACTTTTTTTTTTTTTGAGGAAAAAAATGCCATTAATAAAATCAGACACACTTACCTGCCTAGACTATATAAAAATAAATTTCTGATTTTAGTAAGTACTATATATTTTTGGGGAGAAGGCTATGAATTTTTGAATTTTATCTTTTGTTATAGGAAGTTTGGGGAAATGCATGCAAGACAGTTTTAAAAGTAATCTTTTGAGCATACCAACACATATTGGATACGTACTTATTTTATGTAATGGAGAGGAAGTAGTTAAAGCATCTGGCTTTTGATCCATTTCTTCCTCAGTTACTGAGGATTGCCACAGGTTTCTAACCATATTACCAGGTATTAATGTGGGACAAAGTTTTTAAGCACTCTCTGACTTTCAGTTTCCAAAATGAAGTTAAAACTGTTAAGATGCACATTGTTTTCTTTTACATTTTACGATGTCTGAAAATGCTGTTTTCTAATCTGTGATACCTCATAGTTACCATTTAGTATTTTTCATGTTTTAATATCTCATAAATTGTGAGATTTCTTATAAATCTGATATGTTGGCGTTGATAAAAAATGATAATATTTTGTAGTTTAAAAAATACAGTGAACGTAGTAACTATTCCGTAAATGGTAGTTAGAATAGGCTACAAAATAATTTTAATTTGATGATTTGACTTGGAAAATAGAGAATTAAGACAAACCAAATATATTATTAAATATGTGTATATACAACTAGCATAGACTTTTGGAGATGCTAGTCTAAGTGTTATGGAATTAGATGATAGATACAACATGATTCTTGCCTTTAGAGGTGCTTACTCTCTGGTTGAGGAAACAATTGCATCAATACCTGGAAAAAAGTCTGGTAGAGAGTAAAAAATACTTAGTTTATGTTGAGTCTGGATGTAAATAGAGTTCAGATTCCATTTGGAATGTGCTAAATTTTAGTATCAAGGCAATAATAGGGAATTTGGGAGTAGGAGAAGAGCTAAAAGGATAATAATTTAATGAATTATTTAAAGAGAAGGTGAAATCACCATATTTATCATATTGGAAACTTTATGATATGCTAAGGGAGGAGAGGGGTTAGCAGCTTACTTGTCCTAGGGCATTTAAAAAATTGTTCTAGGCCATTACTGTGAACATTTCTGTTAAACAGTAGATTAGGAAGTAACCCCATGACAGTGCTATCAGGTAGGAAGAATAAAGACTGGTATATCCAAATTCCAAAAAATCAGTAAGCTGGTTCCTGGTTGCATGATGACATTGATCTTTGCTTGTCTCCCTTCCCCTGTGTTCCGACTCTAAGCCTACACATTTTGTCTAGTTATTGGGCATTTGTACTTGAGTGTTTTAAGAAATGTTGAGACCAGAAAACATGGTTTCTCTTTCAGAAAATAAGAAGGTAGTTTTTGAAGGAGTTTGAAACTGACTTTATAATGTTATAATGAATCATTGGAGGATTTAAGCAAAGGAGTGACACATTATTTTTTTAATGCTTTATCACCACTCTACAAAGGGGAAATTATTATGCTTATTTTGTAGATAAAATGAGGCTCAGAGAATTTAAACATTTGTCTACAATCAACATCTAGGAAATGGGAGAGCCAGGATTTGAACCCCCGTTTGACTCTAAATCACATTCATTCCCACCATACAATATAATCTCCCTCAATGTAATTCACTTAGACTAGAGTTTCCAATTGTTCAATTATCCTATAGTCTGACAAGTAAAAAAGAGCACAGTAGCTAAGACCTCTGAGATTATTGTAATCAGCCACGGTGTTTTATGCATTCTGATTATCACTGTTTCTTTTCCTATGTATAGAGAAATATGTGGCTTAAAATGAATGGAAAAAAAATACCCTTCACAGTTCTGTTTTGTCACTAAATGTCTAACCATGTTGATATGTTTTGTACAGTCCTATATGAGCTGGATTTTTGTATCTTGATTAAATTACATAGGAAAGAAGACCATTTTTCTGGGTAGAATTTTTTTTCTTTTCACATTTTTATTTTAATTCTAGTTAATTAACATATAGTGTAGTTTTGGCTTCAGGAGTGGAAATCTTGAAATCATCACTTACCTGCAGCACCCAGTGCTCATCATAACAAGTACCCTCCTTAATACCCATCACCCATCTAGCCCATCCCCCCACCCACTTCCCTCCATCAACCCTTTGTTCTCTATCTTTAAGAGTCTCTTATGGTTTGTTTCCCTCTCTTTCTCTTTTATATCCACGTCTCATATGTTCATCTATTTTGTTTCTTAAATTCTACATATGAGTGAAATCATACAATATTTGTCTTTCTCTGGCTGACTTATTTTTCTTAGCATAATACACTTTAGCTTCATCCACATCATTGCATATGGCAAGATTTTATTCCTTTTGATGGCTGGGCATACACACACACACACACACACACACAAACACACACACATCTTTATCCATTCATCAGTGGATGGACATTTGGGTTCTTTCCATAGTTTGGCTATTGTTGATAATGCTGCTATAAACATTGGGGTACATGTTCCCCTTTGAATCTGTATTTGTGTATCCTTTGGGTAAATAGCTAGTAGTGCAGTTGCTGGGTTGTAGGGTAGTTCTATTTTGGACTTTTTGAGGAACATCCACACTGTTTTCCAGAGTGGCTGCACCAGTTTGCATTCCCACCAACAGTGTGAGAAGGTTCCTCTTTCTCTGAATCCTTGCCAACACACGTTGTTTCTTGTGTTGTTAATTTTAGCCATTCTGACAGGTGTGAGGTGGTATCTTATTGTGGTTTTGATTTGTATTTTCCTGATGATGAGTGATGTTGAACATCTTTTCATGTGTCTGTTGGCCATCTGGCTGTCTTTGGAAAAATGTTTATTCATGTCTTCTGCCCATTTCTTCACTGGATTATTTGTTTTTTGGTGTTGAATTTAGTGAGTTCTTTATAGATTTTGGATTCTAACCCGTTATCAGGTATGTCATTTGCAAATATCTTCTCCCCTTCCTTAGGCTGCCTTTTAGTTTTGTTGATTGTTTCCTTTGCTGTGCAGAAGCTTTTTATCTTGATGAAGTCCCAGTAGTTCATTTTTGCTTTTATTTCCCTTGCCTCTGGCGATGTGTCTAGTAAGAAGTGTTGTGGCCAAGGTTAAAGAGGTTGCTGCCTGTGTTCTCCTCAAGGATTTTGATGGCTTCCTGTCTCACATTTAAGTCTTTCATCCAGTTTGAATTTATTTTTGTGTATGGTGTAAGAAAATGGTCCAGTTTCATTCTTCTGCATATTTCTGTCCAGTTTTCCCAACACTGTTTGTTGAAGAGACTGTTTTATATCCATTGGATATTCTTTCCTGCTTTGTTGAAGGAGATTAGTTGACCATATAGTTGTGGGTTGGGTAGAATTGTTTTAAATGTGTTTCTTTATTGGGGGGGGGGAAGCTAACTTGTAAAATTTATCATTATCATAGTTATTAAATGTACTGGTTTCAAAAATTATGCTTTTGTAATTTCTTCAGGAAAGGTGTGATTCTGTTTTCAGTCTTCCAGGTGTTTATATATAGGGTGAAACAACCCATTTGTTGAAAGATAGAGTTATTTTCTTAAATTTATGTATTAAAAAATACTTAACTGTTCTTTTACATAACTTAAGACCTGAGTAAGCCAGAAAGTGGGGTTTTTTCATTAGATTATTCTTAATTCAAAGTTTTGAGAGAGGACAAAGTTTAGAAATTCTTTACCTTAGGAAGGACGATTGCAAGCTCCAGTCTTATTTAATCCTTTACCTTCTATTTATTAGCTCGCACTATGTATCCAGTTCTTACAGTGATGCAAGGGGTCACTGGGAGTGTATAATTCAGAAGCTAAATGACTTCCTATAGCCAGTGAGTTTACTTATCTTTGTAGCTCTGTTAAGTTTTTAAAAAAATTTATGAATTTCTAAAATGTCAAGCATACCTTATTTTCATTGTTTTGAAAAAGTTTAATTTTTCAT
This sequence comes from Hyaena hyaena, assembly GCF_003009895.1. Lineage (NCBI taxonomy): Eukaryota > Metazoa > Chordata > Mammalia > Carnivora > Hyaenidae > Hyaena > Hyaena hyaena. The sequence goes on from NW_024081114.1 coordinate 632,280, forward strand.
ATCTCTGTCTTTAGCATTACATCTGAAATTTTGGAGAGATGAATGGAAGGAGAAATAATCCTTTCCCATTCATCCGTAAGTATTTATAGAGCAGCTTCTATATTTCCAGCATTGTTTCAAGTGCTTGTGATTCAGGAGTGAGCAAAACAAATCAATATCCCTGCCTTTGGGAGGCGGGGCTTATATTCTAGCCCATTAAAATAAAATAAAATTATGAGAAGGAGCTAGAAAGTAATTACAATTACATACCTTCAAAAGAAATTCTAAAGAAGTACATGGTTTAAGAGTACAAGCAATTTAAATAATGAAGAAATAAATAATTAGAGTAAGGTTAAGTTAGTTTATAAAATTTCTTAGGAAGCACATCTTCTATTGGGCTTTTTAGGGAATTTATAAACATTGCTGAAGGAGAGGAGGTCACAAGGCATTGCTAATTAGGAGAAAGTACACAAATGGGCATAGTTGGGAGTTGAGAGACATCTTGATGTAGACTTAAAAATGAGAGTGTAAGGTGTGGTGTTGAAGGGAAGTAACATTTATTTAGTGCCTTTTTTGGGCACTTAGTAATTATTCAGCTCATTTATACATTAAAACAACTTTCCATTTTAGATTCTTTTATCACAGTTCTTTCCAAGGGGGGTATTTAAAATTCAAGAAAATACCAGGCGAGACTCTTGAATGCTGAGAACAAACTGAGGACTTATGGGTGTGGGACAGGGGGAGGAGAAAGGGAGTGATGGGCATGGAGGAGGGCACTTGTGAGGATGAGCACTGGGTGTTATATGGAAACCAACTTGACAATAAACTATTAAAAAAATAAAATTGAAGAAAGTACAGCTGACTCTAGAACAACAGAGATTTGAACTGCACAGGTCCACTTATATATATATATATATATATTTTTTATAAATGTATTTTTTTCTTTCTTACGATTTTCTTAACATTTTCTTTTTTTCCTAGTTTACTTTATTATAGGAATACAATATATAAAACTCACAGCATACAAAATACGTGTTAATCGACTGTTTATGTTATCATAAGACTTGCAATCAACTGTAGACTATTAGTTGTTAGATTTTTGGGGAGCCAAAAGTTTTATGTAGATTTTTTTACTCTGTAGGGTTTGGTGCCCCTAAACTCCACATTGTTCAGGGGTCAATGCAGTAGTTTTTTTCTTTAATTCACATTTCTCTGATAATTTACCATATGAATACTTGCTAACATTGATAAAGCTTATGAATCAAGAATTAATACTTTACCTTCTTCCTAAGTGGAATAACCAGCTTTGTGTGTTGGAAAGAGCACTTGTCTGCATGTTAGCTGATGTGGGTTCTCTTCCTGGCTGTACTAACCTATGTGTTCTTGGACAGTGTACTTAACTTCTTACAAGTTCAGATTCATACTTTAGAAAATGAATTGATTAGTGGATCTTTAAGGTCCTATACAGCTATAACATTTTCTACTTCTAGGCAGCTTTGTATACCCTCCTTCTCCTTTTTAAAAAATGTAGTTCTTAGCCTTTACTGTACATGACAGTTGCCCATGGAGCTCTATAAAATTTAGGTGCATGGGCTCCATCCCCAAAGACTTTGTCTCTCGGGTCTAGCTTACGGCTCCAGTGTCTATATTTATATAGATTTACTCATCTAGTGTAGAACTACTATCTATCTATCTACTATCTAGTTAGTGTAGCACTAAGTGTTCTATCATACAGGATTACTAAAATCTACTGATTTTAATGCCTAGCCACTTCTGTAAACTATTTTAAAGAAGTATTTTTCGTTCTTATTTCTTCTTTGAACTCACGGAATACACATTTTGAGAAAGACAAAACAGATCAAGACATAGCAAGGAGTTTGAAATGTAATTTTTAAAGATCTTTGTATATAAACAAAAACACAGCAGCGTGGATTCTCGCTGTTTTGGAAAGATGGATAGGGTATTTGACCCAGCACCTACTTTTGTTTTATATTATATTTGTTTTATTTACTGTATTCTGCATGCTTTATTAGAATGGAAACCGTTTTTGCCTTTCAGGAACAAAATGTCCTACATAAGAAATACAGAATATTTTGTTGTAGTGTAGTTGCTACAGTAAGGATAGGAACTGTTATGGATTTCTGTTTCTTCAGGTTTAGCACCTGCCTAGCATATAATAAGGATCTTAGTATACTTCTGCTGAACAAGTAATAGAGTTATTTAGAAAGAACATATGTGGCAAACATCACCTTGATTTAATCAAACTCTCAGTTTAAGATAAATGTAGCCATAAATAGAAATTTATATGTATAATAAATACTAGGGCTATATTATTTCAAAATCATGAAATTGTGATATTAATGATATATTTTTTGACGTCATATTTTTTCATGAGTGAACTATTTGAAGAGACTGAAATTTACATATTTGATATTCCACCTTGTTCATAAAGTTGAGTAAGATAAACTTCCAACATTTAAATATTGTTAAGAATAATATTTAGTGTACTTTAAGTATTTTTTCTTCTTTGTGAATGAGAATTCTTTATATAAAGAAACCTAGAAGTAAGCTCTTATATGTTTATATTTTTAAAATTGCATTTATTTTTTCTTAGTTAAATATTTTATTTATATGTTTATTTTTACTCTTCTCTTTTAATACCACCTCAGGAAATATGTATGTCTCTAATAAGCTAAGTGTTAGTATTTCAAATAGTGAAGTCTTTGTGGCCTGGTGTCTAGTGAATGCCAGGATCTAGTGGCTTGTATAATCTGATCAAATGAGGAAATATTATTGAGAACATCTTAAAGATAGATCTGATGGATGGCACTGGAGTCAGATCTAGTGTGCCTTCCCTTCCTTGCTTTCCCTAAATATTAATGGAGTCCCAGGAACTATACTAGGTGCTGGGTTTTAATGGTAAATAAAACTAGTATGGTTTCTTCTCTCAGGAAACCTTATATGTATTATAGTTTACTGGATGAATCCACAACCTGCCACTTATGACCTTGCTACTCAGTGTCTTCTTCTTAAATAGGAATAAATGCATCCTCTTCATGCATTACTTTGTGAGAAACAAATTAGATAATATGTATAAAGCAGTTAGCACAGTGTCTGGCCCAAAGGAAGCCTATTAGAATTTAGTATATACTAAATGATAACTTTTTTATTTAATTAAATATGATTAAGTATATTCTGTATTTGAGTACATAGAGATCTCTAGATTGTGGTTATTTATAAAAGTGTGTAAACTGAGAGTTGGTAATAAAAGACAGACTTTAAATACTTTGATCAGCATATATTGTTAGTGCCCTCTGCTGCCTAGTGCCGATAGCTCAGTTCTAAACAGACTTGAAGTCTCCTACTCAACCAAATTCTATTGAGCATGACTTTGTTTCCATACATAGAATAAACATAGCAGGAATTAGTGCAATGGTAGAAAAATGGAAATGGACAAATAAACGTAAGAATTCTGTTAGAAAAACAGGGTGAAGTCATTGAATAGTAGAAACTTAGTTCTGATAATGGTGAAGACTTCCAGAAGTGGAAGACTTCCAGAAGTGCAGACTAAGGCTCAGTTGATCCTGTTAAGGGAAATTGGGTTATCTCTTCAGCAAGAAGGCCTCTGATGTATGTATTGTATATTAACAGGAAGAAAATGTTAAGATGCTTTATACATGTCCATTGCCATTTGAAATATACTCTTTGTTAACTTGATTAGCTTCCTCCCATATTATGTAAGGGAAAAAAATTAAAAAATAAAAGGAATTCTGACCATTCTAGAATGTTCCTGAATAACTCAAGTCTTTTTTTTTCTTTTAGGAGTGATTTCCATATTGTATGCTTATTGATAAGCTATATAAATAATCTGTTGGACAAGACAAAAAAACATTTGGGGAAAATGGATAGCATCCAGAGAAGGAGAGAAGTAATAAATTTGGAAAATGATCTAGAGAGAAAGGGTAGGGCCCAAAGAGCATTTATAACAAGCAAGCTAATTAATGCAAGAAGTCCCAAAGCTTTCTCTAATGGAAAGAATGAGTTTTGATGGCAGAACAGAAAGTTGGAGATAACTGAAGCCACTGGTCATTACTTTAGTGTGATGAAACATTCAGAGGTTTCAGAGAGGTTGTAGGATTGCTATCTTGCTCATTTTAAAAATGTTTATTTCTTAATAGCATCAATCTGGGTGGTTTAGATATTGACCTGCCAGAGGCAGAAGACTGGTTTACGTAGCATCTTGATAATATATATTTTTTTCATTTTTTTTTAAGTTTTCTAATTCTGTGAATCAAAACAGCATATATATATTTTGGCAGGTGCTTAGAAAATTTAGAATCCATGCCAGAATTACATCATAAAACACTGAGCTTCAGAACTTATATTTTATTCTTGCTGGAAAATTTTATCTTTGTCAGTAAATCTGCTTCAAGTGGCTTATCATGTTATATGCTGTGGCATGATTTCATACTCCTGGAACAGAGTGTATTTGGAAAATTCTGGTGCTGGTGCAGACGAAGAAGGCCAGGGGCTAAGCTGAGGTTTTAAAAATATCAGATCACAATATTTAAGCTTGGTGGCCTTGTCTGTACCAATTCTGTATGTGCCTTTCTATACCAAGGTAATTATCTGTTGAAGTGCCCTTATTTTCTTCATAATAGAAACTATGCTTTTGATTTAAATACAAAAATAAATGTGCCATAATTTTGTCCTTAAACAAAACAAACAATATCTGGATAATATCTGGCTAAGTATGGAACACTTAGGTTTTATTTTTCAAAAATTGGAAGGGTTCTTAAGATAACATCAGTTTGTTTTGATCCTAATAGGAAGAGCTTTAGGCCAGGAAAGCAATTATTTCCACATGGGTAAAGGCAGCCCCAACTACCTCCCCTTCACGAACCCACTGAATTTAAACTTGCCTATCTTGGTTATATAGCTAAATGTGATTGAATGCATAAGAAAATTCAGGCTTTATTATAAAAATAGTCTTTAGATATACAGATTTTGTTTTTCTTTTTTGTACAAAGCATACCAAAGGAATTTTGTGTAAAATGTTGGGGTGACTTCACTAACAAATAATTTAAACTTTTTGAGTTGCCGAAGAAATTTAATTTTATACACACTTGTGTCCAGTATATTTCTTACTCTTTTGTTTATACATCTTTTTTCTTTCTTTGTTGACTCTTGGCTATTTTGTCAATAGGTGAATTTGCTATGTAATGATGAGTATCGAGTATTGTTTGTGGTGGTCAGTAGGGATGTGGCAGATCAGAAAAGAAAGGATTTGCATTAAATGTGAGATTGGCCTTTCTGGTGATCAGCCCTGATCCTAAATCTATCACTGTGAATCACCTTATTAGCATAATAGACACTCCTGTCATTCTGGAAATTCCAAGGTTTTTTTGAAGTTGTATACCAGAAACTGGGAACAGAGACCAGTTATATTCTTTATTATAGGATAGTCTGTAGATTTGGTTTTTCTGAAGATTTCATATACATGGAATTATACAATAGGCACTTTTTTTTATGTCTGACTTCTTTCACTTAGTGCATTTTTGAGGTTTATCCGTATCAGGTTTTTCCTTTTTCATGACTGAATAGTATTCCATTACATGGATAATATTTTACTTATCTATTAACCGGTCAGTGATTACTAGATTGCTTTCAGATCTTGGCTATTATAAATAATACCTCTTATGGGGTGCTTGAGTGGCTCAGTAGGTTGAGCGTCTGACTCTTGATTTCTGCTCAGGTCATGATCCCATGCTGAGTATGGAGCCTGCTTGAGATTCTTTCTCTCCATCTGCCTCTCTCCCCCACTTGTGCTGTCTCTGTCTCTAAAAATAAAATAAATCAAAAAATACTTCTGTGAGTATTTTCCTAGAAGTGTTTGCTTGAAATATCTTTTTATGTCTCTTGGGTTGATACCTAAGATTAGAATTACTAGGTCATCTGAGTAACTCTCTAAGAAAACGTGGCCGTGCCATTCTACATTCCCAGTGGCAATGGACCAGGAGTTCAGTTTGTCAACATCTTTGCCAACATTTGGTATTATCAGTCATTTTGATTATAGCCATTCTAGAAGTATGTAGTGGTATCTCATTATGGTTGTAATTTGCATTTCCCTAATGACTAATGATGTTGGGCATCTTTTTGTGTACTTATTAGTCATTTGTGTATCTTTGATGAAATGTCTGTTAGAATATTCTGCCCATTTTCTCATTGGGTTTGTTTCTCATTGTTGAGCTGGAGCAGGTGAGTTTTAAAAAATTCTGGTTATGGGGGCACCTGGGTAGCTCATTAAGTGTCTGACTTCAGCTTAGGTCATGACCTCATGGTTCGTGATTTTGAGCCCCGCATTGGGCTCTGTACTAAAGGCTCAGAGCGTGGAGCATGCTCTGGATTCTGTGTCTGCCTCTCTCCCTACCCTGCTTATGCTCTGTCTTTCTCTGTCTCTCAAAAATAAATAAAAACATTAAATAATTTTTTAAAATTCTGGATACAAATCTTATATTGTATGTTCTAAATTTTTCCCCCAGTTTGTGGTCTTTCTATTTTGTAAACAGTACTTTCTGAAAGTAAAAGTTTTAAATTTTGATAAGATTCAGTTTGTTAATTTTTTTTTTGTATTCTAGCTTAGAAATCTTTCCCTAACCCAGAATTGAAAAGATTTTTTTGTCTATGTTTTCTTCTAGAAGTGTTATACTTTTTGGTTTTACAGTTATTATTGTTGTTATTTTAATTTTATTTTTTCAAGTTTATTTGAGAGAAAAAGAGAGAGAGTGTGTATGCACATGGGGAAGGGGCAAAGAGAGATTGGAGAGAGCAAGAATCCCAACCAGGCTCCGTGTTGTCAGCACAAAGCCTCACGTGGGGCTCGATCTTACAAACTGTGAGATCATGACCTGAGCTGAAATCAAGAGTTGGACATTTAACTGACTGAGCCACCCAGAAGCCCCTGGTTTACATTTAGATCTGTGCTCCATTTTCAGTTGACTTTTCATATGGTGTGAGGCAGAGGTTCAGCTATTTATTTTGCATATAGATACCCAGTTGTCCCCAGGATCATTTGTTGAAAAAACCCTCCTTTGCTTATTGAATTGCCCTGATGCTTTTGTCAAAATCAATTGACCATAAATGTTAGGGTTTATTTCTGGAAAGTTTATGGTTTCCTATTTCTGCTAAGATGGAGGAAGTAGAGTCTGTCTTTGTCTTTCCCACTGATTACAGCTAAAAACCCTGAACAGAATACATAAAGCAAACATCTGAAACCTTAAATGATAGCAGGAGGTTGGAGGAAACGGTCAAAACTGTAAGTGTGACCAATACCAGTGAAGTCCCCTGTTTCTTTCCACTCACCATCCTTTTTCTCCTTGTCTGCACTCCAGGGAATCTCCTGTTCTTGATCTGTACAGTGAGTACAGACAGAAAACCTCTAGGAGAGACCCCCTCGTCCTCTGTTTATGGTCAGAGAACTAGAAAGGAGAGCTCCTATATGAAGAAGACTGTAGAACATCACCATTTTATTATTACGGTTTGCATTTTGGTTTTATTTTCCTGGTAGGATCCCAAGAAGGCCCCAGCCATGAAGTTGCCCTCCACAGCAGTGGCGGTAGTGGCAGTGACAGCTGTGCCACCATTTAAGACGCAGACAGATATCTTTCCCTTTGACCAGAGAAACTAGAAAAAGGGGATCTTGTTCTCCAAAGAATGTGGGGAGAATATCTCTTATTTTTTGCTTTCTTCCTTTCTTGCCACCTCACCCCCGAGGCAGATGTATTTGTAGGCCATGTGCAATGATATTGGGGTAGGGATAAGACCCTAACATAGTCAGAAGATCAAGAAAAGGAGCTTAGGACACAGAATGTGGGTAAAGTCATGGGGAGACAGGAGGCAGAGAAAAAGAGGACTTAAATCTGTGTCTGACATCTGAGACTCACCTCTGAGCAGAGCGTGTGTGTACTCACAATAAAGCCTTTGAAAACTGAACTGTAGCATAGACCATTGCCCTTAGGTGGCACATGTGGAGATAGATTGAATACACTGAAGAAACTTGGGAAACTGAAAATGATACTGAAACCATAGCTCAGAGAAGGTGGGTCAGGATGTGGGGTTGGCGCCTAATTCGGTTGATTGCCTATAACAACAATAACATTAGCGAAAACAGCAGCAACAGCAACAACCACAACTAATAATAATTATCCGGAGGACCAAGAATCTTTAACATGATCAAGAATGTGATAATACAAGTCTCTCGGACACAATCCAAAAGTATTTGACATGCCACGAATCAGGGAAGTCATAACTAATTGTATGGAAGACAGCAGTCAACAGATGCCAATGCTGAGATGACATCAATGTTGGAATTATGAAAAAACGTTTTTAAAACAGTATAATAACCTGCAAACGTTTTTGACATGAATAGCAAGATTGAAGTTCCCAGCAAAGAAAAAGAAACTAGGAGGAACCAAATTGAAATTTTAGGACAGAAAATTAAAATAACTCAAATAATTATATTAAATATAAAAATAACTGAACAGGTGCTAGATGCGTTCAGCAGTAGAGTGAAGAAAAAGGAAAGAAAAGTGAAGTTGAAGAAAGCTCAATAATAATTATACAGTCTGCACAATAATGAGATAAAGACTGAGAAAAATGAGCAGAGCTTACGGACTAGCAAAGGTCTACCATTTGTGTCAAAAGTGTACCAGGAGAAAATGCAAAGAAGTTTGTGCAGAAAAATTATTTGAAGAAATAATGGCTGAAAACGTTCAAATTTGTGTGAAAGACATAAATTTATATGTTCATAGATCTCAGTGAATTCCTACAAGGCTGAATATTATATGATTTCACTTAAATGATATTCTGCATAAGTCAAAACCTGTAGGGATAGGAGAATAGATCCATGATTGTCAAAGATTGGAGGTGGAGGAGGAGTTGATTAGAAAAGGACAAAACAACGGAATATTTTTGGTGTTGGAACTATTTTGTATCACAGTGCTGGTGGTAGGTGCAAGATTCTGTATATTTGTCAAAACCCATGTTGCTATACACCATAAAGTAAATTTTACTGTATGTAAATTAAAAAAGAAAAAAGTTAAAGCAACCAAAATGTGTATTGAAAGAGAATGCCATTAATACACTGGTTCTGGGGCGCCTCGTTGGCTCAGTCTGTTTAGCGGCCGACTTCAGCTGAGGTCATGATCTCCTGATCCGTAGGTTGGAGCCCCGCATTGGTCACTGTGCTGACAGCCCCGAGCCTGGAGCCTGCTTCAGAGTCTGTGTCTCTTCTCTCTTTGCCCTTACCCTGCTCACGCTCTGTCTTTCAAAAATAAATAAACATTAACAAAATTTTTTTTTAATTTAAGGAAAAAAGAATACTCATTATTACAATTTCTCCTGGACAGTTGAAAATTGAGGAGCAAAATTAAGGAGCAGAATTAAGGAGGGTCCTTCTGTGGGTGCCTGAGTGGCTCAGTCAGTTTAGCGTCTGACTTCGGCTCAGGTCATGATCACATGTTCATGAGTTTGAGTCCCACGTCGGACTCTGTGCTGACAGCCAGCTCAGAGCCTGGAGCCTGTTTTAGATTCTGTACCTTCCTCTCTCTCTGACCCTCCCCTGCTCATGCTGTCTTTCTCTCTCTCTCTCTCTCTCTCTGTCATCCTCCCCTGCTCATGCTCGCTCGCTCTCTCTCAGAAATAAATAAAACACACACACAAAAAAGAGGGTCGTTGTCCAGATTATTTTTTTCCTTTGGTTTTTTCCTTGATTTTTTCTTTATCTTTGATTTTTTTGTAGTTTCAAAATGATATGCCTGGGTATAGTTGTTGTTGTTGTTATTGTTTTGGTATTTTTCTTAGTATTTTTTTTTTTTACATCTCACTGTATCTATTGTTTGGTGTGTTACATTAATTTAGGAGATTTTTAGTCATTGTTTTGAATATTTCTTCTGTTCCTTTTTTCCTCTTCTGTTTATTCCCATTACGTATGTTACACCTTTTTAGTTGTCCACAGTCCTTGGATATTCTGTTTTGTTCTTTTCAGTCTTTGTTCCCTTTGCTTTTCAGTTTTAGAGGTTACTATTGTGTATCCTCAAGTTCAGAGATTCTTTCCTCAGCCATGTTCAGGCTACTAATAAGGCAATCAAAGTCATTCTTCATTTCTGTTACGGTATTTCCTATTGCTAGTATTTGTTTTTGTTTTTTTTTCTCAGGATTTCTGTCTCTTTGTACACATTGCCCATCTATTTTTGCATGCTGTCTACTTTGTCCATTAGAGCCCTTAGCATATTAATCATAGTTGTTTTAAATTCCATGTCCGATAATTCTGACACATGTGCCATGTCTGGTTCTGATGCTTGCTTTGTTGCTTCAGATTTGGTTTTTACTCTCTAGTATGTTTTGTTTTGTAATTTTTCTTGAAAGCTAGACATGATGTACTAGGTAAAAGGAACTGCTCAAATAAGACGTTAGTAATGCGATGATGAAGTGTAGGAGGATGTGAAGCATTCTGTAGTCATATGCTTTGTTCTGTCTTTTAGAGAGACTATGGTTTTGGACTGTGAACTTCACAGATGTTTCTCAGTTTTTTTTCCAACTCCCCTAGGTGGGACAGGATGGCTAATGTGGGCTGGAGTTCTCTTCCCCTATATTAATTAGGCTCTGATAATACCCTAGCAAGATAGGCTCTGAGAGTAGGCCTTGTTAAGAACAGTTTTACTGCGTATTTCAAAATGGTTCCGTTCCTTTTCCCTCTGCTTAGAAGCACTGGTATTTACGGTGAGATTTTTTTTGTCTGGTATTTTTGTCTGGTATTTACGGTGAGAACCTAGTCAAGCTTCTGCAGGTAAAATTCACATAAGTGTGAGCCCTTCCTGGCCCATGACTATCTTCTGGAGTTTTAAACTCTCAGACTTGTTCACACTGAGCCTCCAGCAATTTAGTCAATTATAGGTTTTCCTACCCCAGCGCAGGTTCCTGTGGTTTCCACTCCTGAGTCTCTGCTGAGGTAAGCTGTGACTCCCTGTATTTGCCAGTCTGTTTCTCCAGGGTTGGGATCAGTGGTTTGCCCTGTGTCCTTACCTCTTATGGATCCAAGAAGAGTTGTTGGTTTCTCAGTTTGTTCAACAGCTTTTCACTTGTTAAGATGGAGTCGTGACTTCCAAGTTCCTTACATGTAGACCCGGAAGCCCCTCAGATTCTTTAAGGAGAATTGAATCCTTATACTCGTGATTTCCATAGGATGTTGAAATACTCAATTTCTTTTGAACAAAGGCTCCATTTTTTTTTTTTTTTTTTAAAGACACGATTAGTGTATTTGAAATGGGAGAAAAACGCCTTAGTATTTAATAAAGGCTCAGAAAGGGGTGCCTGGGTGGCTCAGTCAATTAAGCACCTGACTTCGGCTCAGGTCATGATCTCACAGTCTGTGGTTTCGAGCCCCGCATCTGGATCTGTGCTGACAGCTCAGAGCCTGGAGCCTGTTTTGGATTCTGTGTCTCCCTCTCTCTCTGCCCCTCCCCTGCTCGCTCTCTCTGTCTCTCAAAATAAAGACGTTTAAAAAATTTTTTTTAAAATAAAGGCTCAGAAAGAGGTTAAAAATATTTACCAAGAATAAAAATTCAGAACAGAATTTTGAATATGTACTGATATTTAACAGTATTAAAATGAAGTTTTTGTTTATTGTTTTTCCAGGCTTTCCAAGTTTATGTGCCACAATGAAATTTATATGTTTTGTATTTCTTGTTAAGAGTAGTAGTATACAGTGTATATTTTGTGACCTGTGGACTATTTCTTTTTTTTTTTTTAATTCTGTATTAAAAGTAGGAAAATTAACCAAAGTGCTTTCTTGTATGTGTGCTTAAGTTACAGTTCTTGTTCACTGCTCAAACTTGTGATATTAGGTACAGAGTTGTTCATGATGAAATTGAAAACAAGGTGTATTAAGTGGAGGTCTACAGACTCAAATAAGAATTCTCAAGGGCGCCTGGGTGGCTCAGTCGGTTAAGTGTCCAACTTGAGCTCTGGTCATGATCTCACAGTTCGTGGGTTTGAGCCCCGCATTGGGCCCTGTGCTGGCTGCTCAGAGCCTGGAGCCTGCTTCTGATTCTGTGTCTCCCTCCTTCTCTCTGCCCCTCCCCTTCTTGTGCTCTGTTGCTCTGTCTCTCAAAAATAAATAAACATTAAAAAAATTTTTTTAAAAAGAATTCTCAGTGACGTTTTAGCTACAGATCTTATTGCTTTCACAACTATCTTCAAGTGTTATCTTGTGTTTTAAAAATATAGATTCTGCTGTCTTAAAAGCTGTTTTTAGTTTTGGCTTACATGGGTTTTGTCAAAGCTATTTGACAGTATTATTATTATTATTATTATTATTATTATTATTTTAACCCTTGTGTTGTACTTTCACCTAAATATTAGATAGAAGAAAACCCTTGAGAAGAAAGTCAAGTTATATACTAGGTAAATAGTCTTTTCTATAGTTTTCTTAAACATATTTTATTACTGAGGTACAAATATAAATTAACATTTTAATGAAATCAAATATACTCAATGTGGTGAGACCAGTTGCTCACAGAGAATTATAGTTAAACCGTATGAAGGTGTTTTCCTTTTCTGGTGTTGCTGAGGCTGTGCAACAGTATGGGGAGGCAAAAACCTGGGCATTGCAGCCTATGACCACTTTTCCTATCACCACTCTGCTGATGAGAAAAGGAATCGAGGTGTTTCCTTACCTCACAGAACACTAAAAAGCAGATGGTGATATCTAGTTATACCATGCCAAAAGGTAATGTAAGATTGAAAAGCAGGTAAATATTTGTTGAAACAAACTGTGTGCCTTTTCCCATTTCTTCCACTTATTATATTCAGATCTTACTCATTCTTTAAGTGAAACCCATCTCAGTTGTTACCTCCCCTGTGATTTCCCCAGCTGGAAGTCATTTTTCCTCACTCTGAAATATCACAGCACAATATTTGTACTCCATAAAAGCTTTCAGTATTTCCTGCATTTACATTTGTTATTTAGTTACTTGCCTTATGTTTCCTGCTAGATTTAAGCTCTTAGAGGATGGTTTTTGATCTGATTTTCCTTTGTATTCTATATAACACTTAGTACATCATCCCAATTTATATTCATTGAGTTAATGGGAGACAAACTGATGGTAAATTAAGAGGAGAAAACTAAAAATGAAAGTCCTCTCATATATATGTTTGTTTAAGTTACAGTTTCTTGTTCACTGCTTAGACTTATGACTGGGTGGAAGGTTATTCAGTATGGCCTGTAATTATTGCCACATACCTGTTGTGGTAAAATGATTAAAACAGTAGTACCTTTATTAGGGTGCTATGAATTGTAGGTGATGAGAAATATTTGTGTGCAGAAATGTAAATCTCCTTAAATTTCCTAGGGCTCCTTTAATCTCCACACCTAGGGCTGTAGCAGATAAAATTTTGATTTGCTTTCTATTTTTGTGGTGTTTGATTATTAAAATAATGGATTTTAACATAAATGTGATGGGAATTTGTAAAGGTACTTTGCATCACTTACTGCTTATTGATTATTTAAAGATAAGATTTTCTTTAGGAAATATTTCTTCTTTAGAAAATTATGTTTTTAAACTGAGTTCTAGATATAGGGAAATGTAATGATAAGACATGACTACTGCTTTCCTGCATCTCATTTAAAAAGTATTGTTTCATAGGAGTTTCTTTTAATTTATCTCTTGAATATTTAGTGTTAAATATTTTAAATGTGATTTTTTTGTTGAGTATTTTTCTTTCTTATAGAATGTAAACAAATTATTATTTGATTTTACTATGATATTTGGTGGAAATTTTTTCCATCACATTCATGTGACCTACCAGGGTTTAAATTCCTTTTAATTCTAATAGTTCTATAGAGTTGAGGTTAACAAAGGGCAAGGAAAGACAGATATTGCTTGAAGCTAAAAGCTCTATTCTATTTGAATTGTAGCTGTCTAAATGAATGATATTTCTTTTCAATTTGCATGGCTCAGTAATCATTAAAATTTTCTGTTTCTTTTCTCTAAGTCTATAGCTAATGGCAAGTAAAATTTAGCTCTGTTTTTAATTCCAGAGCACTTTTTAAAAAAAGGACATCTTGCCATTTACAACAACATGGGTGGAACTAGAGTGTATTATGCTAAGTGAAATAAGTCAAAGACAAATATCATATGATTTCACTCATATGTGGAATTTAAGAAAACAGATGAACATAGGGGAAGGGAAGCAAAAATAAGATAAAAACATAGAGGGAGACAAATCTTAGACTTAAATACAGAGAACAAACTGAGGGTTGCTTGGTGGGTGGGGTGTTGGGTGGAGAGATGGTCTAAATGGGTGATGGACATTAAGGAGGGCAGTTGTTGAGAGGAGCGCTGGGTGTTACATGTAAGTGATTCCAGGAATAGAATCACCAAATTCTATTCCTGAAACCACTATTACACTATATGTTAACTAACTTGGATTAAAAAAAGAAAAGGACACTATAACAAAATCATCCGATAAATGTAAACTTTCTTACTGATGGATTGGTTAGTCTAGTTGAAATGTATACATTGATAGTGAAACTTGCAAATTACATTTTCTGCATGCTATTTCTGTATTAACAGCATAGTTTAAAAATCCCAACAGAGTTCAATTAATACTAATATTTTTTGTTCTAAGAGCATAATGTTTAGTGACCATTCTCTAACTTGGAAGATTTTGCCATATAGTTTCAAATATTTTAGAACCTTTTAAGTTCAAAAAGGACTTTGTGTCACAGTTATTTTATTTGTTCTTTTTTGGAAAATTATGTAAGAGAATTTGAAACTTTTCCCCTATATATTATTTATGAATATTCTGTGTTCCAAAAAACCTGATAAAAAAAGTTAGACATTCTATAAGGGCAACTTAATTTTAGATTGCCTTTCTATTTAGTATTTCTTCAATAATTGGCTTAATTGTTTTTTTGAATTAACAAAGTTTTCAATCCTTAAAAGCAAGAGAGTATGCCATTAAATGCTGCTTTTTGCAAAATGCATAGTGAGGATTTAATCTGTAGTTTTACCTGACATAATGGTTTCTAGATGAGAACTTTGAGGAAGCATCTGGTTACTTTAGGTTTTTATAAATAATCGGTTAGGAATGGTTTTTAGAAAATTACTGTTTACTTCATAGTAAGAAATTTCTAATGCTATCTTTCAGACACTTATAAACACGACACAGTGTATTAAGTATATGTCCTAATATTAGATACTCACTTCTTTTTCTTTCTTAAATATTCCTGTGTTATATAAGGGGTATTACAAATAATGAGGTTTTTTTGTTTTGTACATATTACTTCTATATTGAATTCTAGTGCTGGAATGTAGTTTATGTGTAACCAAGGCCCAAGGGTACAAGAGTACCTGGCTCCAGGGGTCCCAAACAGACCAGCCTCAGCTACTTGTCACTGACAAAATCCAAAGACAGAGAGATGAGTGGTGGTGAAATAAAGGAATTTATATTAGTGAGGTCAACACCAGGAAGATAGTGGGCTAATGTCTCAAAGAAGGTCTCTACAGTGCTGAAAATACTTCTGGGTTTATGTAAGGAGAATGTGGGACAAAGGTCGCTGGGTAGAGCAGTTGGGCAATAAAGGTCAGGTTGATCATTGTCTTGAGGTCAAACACTTGGGTCTTGCTGGCTCTGGGCAGTTGTTATTGCTTGAGGGGCAGTTTCGGTTCCCATCAGGGCATATTTGCCCACCAGGCCTTTTGCCTGAGTGAAGAGAAGGGCTAGAAAGAAAAACTTAATCATTTAGAAAGAATAGACTCAGGTCAAAATGGAGATAGTTGAAGTCCTCCTTCAAACACTCATTGAAAAGATGGTGTTGTTAAACACTTATGAGTGAACATTGATTTATAAGATTTTAAAATACCCGGGAGAAGTGTTAATACATATTGGTTCACTTCTTTTTATGAAAACCCCAAAGGCAAATAATCTCTTGGCTAAATAAAAAATTTAGGATACCATTATTACATCATTACAGGATTTTATGATAAAAATTTCTTTTCAATATGGAATATTTCAAACGTAACAAAGAATAACCATCTTCCAAATTTAATAATTAAACACTGTTTGCTAATGTCTTTTACCCATATCCTCACCCACTTTTGTGTTACCTTCCCTCAATAATTTTGAAGCACATTTCAGACATTCTGTCATTCAGTCTATAAATATTTTAGTGTGTATCACTAAAAGATAAGGACTCCCCTTTGAAAAATATAAACATAATGCCATTTATCTCTCTCAGAAATTTCCTATTATTCACACAATATACTTCAGTGTTCATATTTCTTCAGTCAGCTCTTTCTCTAAGTGAGAAAGCAAATAGCATTCCAGTTGGTTAATAAATTTTAAGTTGTTTTAGTTGGTTGGTTCCCCCTTCATCCATCTCACTCTGATTTCCGAGAAACCAGCTCCAAAAGTGAGTAATGAGGTTTTAAAAATGATTATTATAAAGCCATAGATTGAAACAGATTTTATGTGTTTGAGTCCATTGTAGTTATCCTTATCCTTCTTCCTGGTCAGATTATTCCTATTTTGGCCAATAAAAGCCTCTGCAGGTTGGCTTCTGAATTGTCCTCTGAATCCTTTTGATGTAACTTTAGTAGTGTTCTGATAAGATAGGATGTTTGTATGTACATTAGCTGGCCCTGGGGGAAGCCATTTCTCCATGTGGCCTTGGTTAATATAAAGGAGTCTAACTTAAAAAAATGTTTTTATCTTTCAAACTAACTCTTCCCCATGAATTAAATTTTTTATTTGACGTAGACAGTTTTGATTGTATAGAGTATATGAGTGGGTCATTGTTTCAGATTTGTCTCCTGTTGAAGTCAGCAGTCTTGAGGATGTAGATTTCCCCCCCTCACCCAGGAATTTTGGTTGTAATAAAGTTCATCTGTAAAGATGGTTAAATTTTTGTGATATAGAATTTGAATGATCAGCATTATAATACACATTTAGCTATATACATATATTTATAATGTCCATTTTAAAAGTAGGAAAACAAAGATTTATGAAATTATGATTTTGTTTTATTTGTGAAACTTTGTAAAACTCAGTAATTTGAGTTATCTGATTTATGATCTAATATTTTTCACTTGGTGATATACCACTTTTAGACTTAAAATTGATACAGGAGTGAATGGAAAATTATGAAACAAGAAAAAGTAAAAATTAAGGATAAAAACTTATAATATTTCATGTTGTAAACATTATTAAAGATGATGTATTAAAAAGTGTGGTTATTATTGTGTGGTTTGTATTATGGATACTTTGTTTTCATGATTTATAATTAAATGAGTCTTGGCCAAAACAATGGTTTGACTAAATGCTTATATGAATTAGTTAAGAATATTTTATCAAAACTATTGGGTTCATAACTTTTTCTGAATTTGAGATTTTAAATGTTTAGAAATGTCCGTGTCTCCTCAAAAGGGGATATGTTAAACCCAGTAAGAGTTCATTAATAAAACTCTTAAAGTTTATTTTTCACAGAGATTTAGATTGATTGTTTATATGTGAAAGATTACATAGGAATGAATACTTAAGAGAAAAATCTTTGAGGTAAAACAGTGTACCAAACTGACAAAGTGGAGTACGGGAGGCCAGATTCTGATTAATTCATTTATGTGAATGAAAACAGGGAATAGAGAAATAGTTATTGTCTGTCATAAAGTATTGTGGTTGGGTTGGAATGGCCAAGTCTAAGGGATCCTGTTGAAGTCAGTATAACCTTCTATATCTGACTTTGTTTACAAAGAGCACTTTGTGTTTATGCTGCAGGATATTGTGCTAAATAAGGTTATTTATTCAGCATTTTCAGCTACAGGTTCAGAGTTGGACAGTGAGAAAGAGCATCATCACAGACTCCTCATTGTTTCGATGGTGAAAATTGGTGAATAGCTACATGGTGTTTTGATATCTGTGTCCTGTAGAAAGGGTGCCAATGTGTTGTTAGCACAGTCATCTTTTTCTTCATGCTCCATCCCCAGTCTCATACACAGGCTTTTATTAAAAAGCAAATCATGGAATTTCTCTGGGGAATTAAATTGAACTGATTGGAAGTATAATCTGAAGAAAAAATGTTATAGCCTAGCATTATGTGTTTTATTTTTTTTACTCATTCCTTACTTGTCTTTATTCTGTCGTTTAATGTTACCACTGGATTTAAAAAAATTAGAGTATTATATGCTGTTTGACAATTTCAGACAATATAGAGATGTATAAAGTAAAAACGAATGTCCCCTCATTTCACTCTTTCTCATTTTCACCCTCTGGATTCACTGGTAACAGTTTGATGTATCCTTCTTGACTTTCGTATTCACTCACATATGTAAGCATACATTCTGTATGAGCATAGAAAAAGACTATAGGTGTTATCTATCTGCTTTATAATAAAAATGGGATCATACACATTCTGTATATACATCAAAGTATATCATGAACATCTTTCTAGGTGGTCCATGTGTCAATCCAATTTATTCTTTATAACTGCTGTATAAATATTGGGTAGTTTAGATCTGCATCATTACTTTACTCATTATTTTACCATTGAACATTTGGGTTGCTTTCAATATTTTATTTCTCTAATGGTAAAATGAGCATCCTTGAGCATATATTCATAGGTACCTTGGTTTATTTAACTTGTGTTGGATAGATTTCTGCAGGAAAAATTGCTGAATGATAGAGTGAGTACATTTAAAATATTGATATGTTCAAATTGCTTTGGACAAAAGTTAAAATTTATACCCCAGCATATGTTATGAGAATGTGCTTTCCCTCATACCTTTGGCCATAGTGGCACTTTAAACTTTGGCCTTCTTATTAATAAGTTTAAAAAGTCACTATTTTCACCCTACTTTTTTATTTCAAACTGCTTCTTAGTTTTCCTGAATTGTTGCTCTGACCTGTGACTTTTATTAGCAGCTGACAAGGAGTACAGACAGTAAAGATTTCACTGAAGAAATGAAAAAGTGTGATAATGGTAAAGTTTCTTGGCATTTGGAAAACGTCTCTTCAGTATTTTTCTGTTTAAATGTGAATCAGGCTTGTTATGTTCATGCTGGAGCTTACAATTGACACTACTGTTAACATTCATATTGTAAAAATTTATACCAACTTTGAGGTTTTAGATGATGAAAAATGAGAAATAAGCATGATACCACATTTTCAAAACATACGTTGATGGTAGATGAAGCCTAATAGATTTTCTTTTCTTTTTTGAAATTTCTAGTCTTATTTGCTTTTTTTTTTTTTTTTTTAACTAGGGAATATTAAACTCTTCAGAGCAGCAGAATCTCTATCTTCTACTTCTGTTTTTTTTTTCTTCCATGGAATCTTCCATACTCCTTAATAAGGATTTGTTGATTTAGATTGACTTACAGTCCAGAATTAGAAGACAGGATATTCATTTATTCTGTAAGTTCAAGAAGGGAATACATTTATGGAAAAAAGTTTCACATTTTAAATTTGAAGAAGTCAAACCTCATTTAATGGTATTTTTTCCCCCCAAATACAGTCAGTTTTCACTTACCTGGGAAGATGAATTACTTATTTTGTGAAATACATTATGGCCAGTTTTGAGTCTTGGTTAACTGTAACTCTGTGCTATTCACCATCTTTAAATATTTTTATTTATTATTTTCTGATGCTTCTTGTAGTATGTCCAGGGAATTCAAACAAATCTTAATGAGAATCCTATAAAGACTATAATATAAATGGAAATTTGCTGCAGAAGCCACCATTACATAAAATAAATTTTAATGCAAATGCAACTCTATATGTAGAATTACACACATATAGACTTTATATGCCTTCAAGCTTAAGTTTTAACTTATTTAAATACATTTCCCTCTGAATGTTCTATTTCATGCTAGTCATTTTCCCTTGATTTTGTATTTTTCTTTAATTGCTTTTTTGTATATCTTTTTAGCTCCGTAAGTTCCTAGAAGGCAGAGACTATTTTCATCATTTTTTGAATTATTTAAAATGTACATTTCCCAATGCAATATATGCTTTCCATGATTGCATAAAGTAGAAAAATGTGTGTGTGTGTGTGTGTGTTTGTGTGTGTTTTTAAGTCTTAGTAGTGGGTGGTGTCATGCTTTCTAAAGGCTCTACCAATCTCATGCATGGAATTATTACCTGCAATATACCAACTGTATTCCTGACCTTCCTCTCACTTTCCTTCTAAGAATCCCATGCATTCTCAGTCACATCATAATTATTATGAACACGTGAAGAATTTGTATAGTGATAAGGATGGCAGATAGAACATCTTAGTGGACAGAATCTGTCTGCTAACATGTGTTTGACGGAAATGTTTATGAGACTGGGAAATATGCATTCTGAAACTGCTTTGAAAATAGGATTAAAAAATCATTTTTGGGGCCCCTGGGTGACTCAGTTGGTTAAGCATCCAACTATGATTTTGGCTCATGATCTCATGGTCTGTGGTATTGATCCCTATGTTGGACTCTGCACTGGTGGCATGGAGCCTGCTTGGGCTTCTCTCTCCCTCTCCCTCTCTCTGCCCCTCCCCTACATGCTCTCTCTCTTGTCTCACAATGAATAAGCATTAAAAATTTCAAAAAAATAAAAATAAAATCATTTGAAAGGCCAAAAGTAGAGCAGCAGATCCAGATTTTCTTTTTAAGTCAATCATGCTGAACAAGGAACTTCTATTTTAATACTTTTGAATCTACTGATTCCTAAGAGAGCTGTCCTACAAAAACCTCATTCACTTTATTTCATAACTTTGCCAGATAGGGCTAAAGTTGACTTTCTTACTTGTTTACAGATATTCTCCAGACTTCAAAGTTCTTACTACTCCCTGATAAACATAATCACCACCTTTGTGAAGTACTGTCACTACCTAATTCCAGTTTATCTTTGATGGCTGTCTTTGAGGATTATTACAGATAATGCCAAGGAAAACCATCTGGTTAAAAGAGAAGTAGTGGCTGTAGTGGTATTGGGTGGGGGGAAGGGTGGAGGGTGGAGGGAAGGTGTATTTTTTAACAAGAATCAAGCAAACTTTTTCTTAGTATTTTTCTTTTTTGGTGGTATTTTAGTAATTGGAGTACTTGAAACGAACTCTTAGACAATCACACCTAAATACTTAGAAATCTTTTGAGATTTCAAAGATTTGCCAACAGAGGCACCCAATCATTCCCCAGAGTGTTTGAGAGAAGCAAAGAGGAAGCCACAATTTTTTATATCCTCATTTCATAAAACACACCATCCACCATCACTTCTGCCACATTCTGTTCATTAAAAGTGAATCATTAAGTACAGCCAACGCTTAAAAAGAGGGGAATTAAGTTCCAACTTTTGAAGGGAGGGGTGTAAAAGAATTGTTCAGTGTATTTTAAAACCACAATAGTTACGCTATATGATTTTTTTTAAATGTGAGTGTATTATTTGGGATTTTTGTAGCAATGTTAATAAAATGTACTTTGTTCTTTAAGAAACTGTTTTTAAGTTTTGCAATGAGTGTTATACTCACTTTACAGAAATAACTTGGAAATTTTTTGTATGTTTTTATGTTTTTGGAATAGTTTCAAGTATCATTGGGTGTTTACAGTTTTCAAAAGTATGCTAGAATTCTCCTGAGAAACTATCTGAACATGAGGCTTCTTTTGTTGGGAGGTGTTAACTACTTTTTCCATATTTTTCATAATATTTGATTTAAGTAGACTTTCTGTCTGTATTAAAGTCATATCTGGTACCAATTTCAGTATTTTTTAAAGATAACTTCTGAAAGCAGATTTGTACTCAGGAGTCCATCATATCTTTTGTTTTTATACTATAAGCCAGTGGCAATAAAAGTGCTATTACATACTTATGTATTTTATATATAGGCAAAGCTCAGAAATATTTCTTTAAAGAGAAGTATACCTTTCTTACACACATTATTTTTTAATCTGTAGATGAAGTGGTTACTAGTTAGGTAAATATGAATGAATGTTAGCATTTTCAAAAAACCATATATTTTATTCTGTCATGTGCTCTTTGAAGACATAAGTCATTATAGTACTGATGAGAGAGATAATTTTTATCTTATGTAATTTTATTTAGTGTTTTGAATTTGTTTTTAGCTCTATTCTCAATTAAACGGTCTTCCTTGAGTTTATTTCTTTATAAAATAAGTTTACATACTGGTAAGAATATGACTGTGTGAATGAGCCATGTGATACTATTTTAATAAATATTGTGGTTGTCAGGTTTCCATTCTTTGCTAACTCATTCCTTTTTTTTTCAATTATTGTAGTCCACCATTGAGTTAGAATTGAGTGATAGATAATACAACAGTGGGGATGACTTGGTACTTGCTCTTGAGGTGGAACTTGCATCTTGTATCTAATAGATTCTAAACGAAGACAGTGGTTTAAGAAATATTTAGGAGATGTCTGAAAATTGTAAGAGAGGTTTATAAAATCATTTTGTCTTTAGTTTTTCTGGGGATTAAGATATGGATCACTCAATAGTTTAGCTTTTGTTAATTTTTACCCATTTTCCTTGTAATTTATATAAATTTTTTTCAGGTTTTTCCCATTTTAGATTCCCATTTTATTTTACCATAAACCTAAATATTAATGAGATTCCAGAAACCAAAATTATTTTAGTTTGATACTAAGAATTTGAAATGAACCCTTTTTTGGGGGAAAATAATGAGTATGAAGTACCCATGAAATAAGTGTTAAGCTTTTAATTTTGTGGTAATGACATTAAGATAACCTGAATTCTCTTTTCATTGTGTAATCAGAAAAAGAGAATTAAGAGCTCAGTTTTCTTTCTTTTATTTTTCTTTAGTTGGTTCACATTCATGTCTTTGGTGTTCAGTAATGAGGAGAATTATGTATAACTCTTCTGAACTTTTCCTATCCCTAGGATTCTGCTAAGATATAGTAGATAACCCTGTAAATTTCTATTCTATTTATGTATATTGAAGCACTGCTGTGGAAAGTGACAAAGTATTTTCACAGTAAGACATGGTATTGTTAATTTGCTTTTTTCCACTTATTGGCAAGAAGAGTTAATGTAATAATGTTCAAATTATGGTATTTATGCTTATTCCTTAAAATCTTCAGAAAATGTCTGTTTTGAATCAGCTGAACACATTTAAAAGAATATGCTGTTGTATGAATTTTAAGCCTTTTAATGGTTTTTACTTCTGTTGTATTTGGCTTCACATAAAAGGCAACATTTTCCTGCTCAAGCTTAAAAAAAGAAAAAAGATTGATAATGTAGCTCTTCATTGAGTTAAGAGAGCTACTGAGAAAGCTACTATTTCTTTCACATAATCTCAAAATCAACTAAATAATGCCATAGGACAACTAGCCGCTGGGATTGGATTTACAAAGCACCATCGACCATGCTAAACTCTAGAGTATCTTAGTCCAGCTAACTATGTATCATTCTGCAAATTAAAAATGAAATCTCTTAAATAATTTAGTGGACAGGGACGCCTGGGTGGCTTAGTCCGTTAAGCCTCTGACTCTTGATTTTGGCTCGAGTCATGATCTCACGGTTTATGAGATCAAGCCCCGCAGAGCCTGCTATGCTCTCCCTCTCTCTCTGCCCTGCCCCTTCTCTCACCCATGCATGCTCTCTCTCTAAAAATAAATAAATAAACATTTAAATAGTGGACAAAGCCCTCAAGAATTCTATTATAGTTATACGAAGTTTTCTTTGGAGATATTTACTTTCTATTTTAGTTTCCTCTACATCTTATAGTTCCACTTACTTAAAGAATAATAATATCAATGTCAATAATAATATATGAGCACCAATAATAATAATACGTTTATATATCATGGAAAATTTTACTATTATAAAATATACAAATTAAGGTAACCATGAAACTCATGTTAAAACGATTGCTATTTATTCCTGGTCTGATACATTGAGCCAGATTCCTGTTACTCTTCACATCCTCTGTCAACTTTCTAGAATTCTCTTTGAAGTTACTGTTATTGCAAGAATGGAAGTAAAGGGAAAGAGAAAAATCTAACCTAGTGTGCTTGGAGAGCTCCTTTGAAGTTGATGACAAGTTAACTGTGAAGAAATGCGTCCCTCTTTCAGCATTGAAGTATCTACAATATAGCTACATGTGATGTGATATTTTTAGAAAATTGTTAGATGTCTTGCTAATTTCTTGATGTTGTGCTATAGTTTTAGCTTTTGCCTAACATCAGAATAGATCTTCCTAAAGAGATGCATGGATATGCCACTTAATATTGGATCCTATTTTTCTAACCTTTAAAACCATCTATTTTTTAAAACAAAACATACCTTTTTATTGGAGTATGATATACATAATAAATTAATTCCTGGGCTGCCTGGATGGCTCAGTTGGTTAAGCAAATGACTCTTGAGTTCAGCTCACATCATGATCTTGTGGAAATGAGATCGAGCCCGCATTGGGCTCTGTGCTGGTAGTGCAGAGCCTGCTTGGGACTCTCCATCTCTTTCTCTGCCCCTTCCCTGCTTACATGCGTGTGTGCATACACATTCTCTCTTTCAAAGTAAATAAGCATAAAAAGAATTATGTCCTAGTTGTGTGTTATTTTAAGGCAGTTTATTAAAGTCTAGATTATATTTTACCTAGAAAAATGAATATTTGCAGAAGCCAAACTTAGGTAATTTATTTACTGTGAATTGTCTGTCTTTCCTTTCTCTTTCTGCCCCTTTTTCCCTCTCTTCTTTTCTTTCATGAGGTGCTGCTGCCAAGAATGATAAATTTTAGTGACTAACTTTGAAAAAGCTATTTCCCCACTGTGTACAAGTGAAAATTATTTTTGCTTGTCTGTTATTTTCAGCCTTTGGTTTCTGGGTGTCTGCCTCCTAGTATTGATGTTCCATGTTAATAACAATGAGTAAAATTTGAAATATTTCAGAAATATGGCATTTGCTTGTTAAGGTAGTATTTTAAAAGAACTTTCAGTGTTTCTCATTGCCATTCATATGTTTGCACGTATAGGAGGATTAGGAGGAACTTGACGGAGGAACAAGCGGGAGAAGAAGGGCAGAAATGGTGGGGGAAAGGGAGAGAGGCAAACCATGAGAGACTCTTGAATGCTGACAAAAACTGAGGACTGATGGATGTGGGGGGGAGGGGGGGATGGGCATGGAGGAGGGCACTTTGGGGATGAGCACTGAGTGTTATGTAGAAACTAATTTGACAATAAACTATTTGTAAAAAAAAAAAAAAAAAAGAACTTTCAGTATTTGGGCAAGACTATTTTATAGCAGTTATAAACTTGTATGAAACAATACCATTCTGTTGTCTGGAAATTATGAAAGAAAACAAACCAGTTTTTAAAAATCCGTTTTCTTCTTCTTATTTTTTTGGTTGAGGGAATAAAATCACGTGAAAATATTTGTGACAGTTTTATTGGCAAATATTTGGGGATTTTGCGCTAAAAAGTGGTCTCTAACTTTCATCGACCTTTCCAATGGTAAAATATTCAGGAATTAAGTTAAATATTTGATTATATAATTACAAGTATGCTCATATTATAACTTGATATACTTAAAATTGTTATTAAGATTACATTGACTATCATTTAACAGACTTTTTTTTTCCCTTTTCACTGTAGTTAACTTAGTTAACTTGGTACAAATGCTGAGGAAATAAAATTAAAAAGAATGATAAAGTCACAGAAACCCACTATACATTTGATTATTTTAGGATATGCCAGTCTTTGTAGACTAAAACTTGTTGTAATTTGATTATACCAGATTTAGATTACTGGCTATTAGAATGTTTTCTTTTTCTCTTGTGCACAGTTGGGACCATTATTTGTATGGAATTTGGTGTGGGGAACCTGAAATTGAGGCTTAGTTTTACAGGAAGATCTTTTCAGAGTTGTCAGGAAGTAGATTCCAAATATAATTGTGCACAATCTGGCCACTTATTCAGCATTTCCTGACTTTCTGATAAGACAAAGCCCAGATTGAGTGAAATTTTAAGTGAAACACAATTTTTAGACTTTACTGCATAATCCTAGGAGTAGGATAATACTGTGTATACTTTTAGTGGGCTTTAAAAAATACTAAGAATTCTTTTTGAAATTACTAGCCAGAAGGGAACTGAAATTACTTATGAATAGATTCATCTTTTTGTAACACATATTACCTAATGTTAAATATGGGTTTTTAAAATTTAAGATTTGGAACATTGATGGGCTGTTGATGAAGCAAGTGATGTTTCTTAAAAAACCTGAGATGAAGTTATTTACAGTACAAAAAAAAAAGTATTTTTCAGGTTTAGGATATTTTTTGTTTCAGACAAACAAAATTAAGTACTCTTAAAAAATATTGTTAATAGTTTTAGAAATTTTCTGATATAAACAGAAGTTATAATATCTACATTGTTATGCATTCTTTCAATTTAATGCAATAAATTGCAATTCAGCATAAATGGTAAAACATACAAGGCATTCATATAGAAAATTGGTAAGCAGTATAAAAGGAGAAATTCACTGAATTCCTTTTTGTTGAGAAAACACTTTATTACTGTATCAGAATCAAGAAAGGAGACAGTAACCTGTAATTTAAGATTAGATAA
Organism: Hyaena hyaena; assembly: GCF_003009895.1. Lineage (NCBI taxonomy): Eukaryota > Metazoa > Chordata > Mammalia > Carnivora > Hyaenidae > Hyaena > Hyaena hyaena. The sequence goes on from NW_024081114.1 coordinate 658,885, forward strand.
ATATCTCTTAGTTAGCAAGTGAAATTTGCTAAATTTGTTTCTTTATAATGGTACTTAATGGTTCTATTAAAATTAGTAGTTTTTCATTATTTGGTTTATTTTGGTTTATTTGTGGCCAGTGTGGTTTTTTATGTATGGCTTGGCAAAAATGTGTCACTTAAGTTGGCGTGAATCTAAGCTTAAGGGTTTTTTTCATGTTTAATTATTTGAAGTATTGAAATCCAAATCCATTTTATCTAGGGTGTCATATGAATACAATGCTAATTAGAATGAAAAAGTTATAAAATTTTTAAAATTTATGTGTTATCAGGGAAGAAAGTTGACATTTTATTTATTTGGAAAACAGTTAAAACACAAATTAATCCATCTCAGAATCCTATTTTTATTTTGTTTCATTATTTTTATTGGGATACTTCTTTTTAGTCTATATTTAGAAGCTGGTATATTCAAGCAGGAAGCTTGGGAATCCTTGAAAACCATTAGGGTATTCTAAAGAATAAAATGAACAAAACAAATAACAACAAAAGAAGTTAATATGGTAACTTTCCAAGTTCTAAACATGGAATGAAATGAGATTGATTAGTTGGTTCCTTCCTTTCATCCTTTCCTTTCTTTGCTTCCTTCATTCCTTTCTTCCCTCCTCCCCCCCCCCCCGTTGTTTTTCTCATCTTTCTTCCCCCTCCCCTTTCCTTTTTGTGTTTCTCAGTGAATGAACAAATGATTAAACACCTATGTTCAGGCACTGTGGCAGGTGGTGGGAATGAGTGAAAGGAAAGGAAATGAGTTAAAAAGATGCTTAGAAATGGAGATCATATGACTTGAGTGTCTGGTTTTGTAAACTCATTCAGTGGGTTCTGAAAGTCTCTTACTTTGCTAGGCATTAGGAATTTTTTGCTCATAAGAGGTTTATAATGTAAACATACCCGGTGCTATAAAGGAAGTGTGTACAAAATACCATAGGAGTATAGAGAAAGGAGCATCTTAGCCTTCAAAAAAGATTCTTTATGCTGGGATTTAGAAGCCTTTTTCAGACATTAAGAGTTATCTAGTTAATAATAGAATTTATGAATTTCAAGCCTACATTTTTGCGGACCCAGCCTTAATGCTACCGCAGAATCTTTAGAGTTATGGATAGGTTAGCAGTGGGAAAACATCCTGTATTGGTACTGAGTTATCGTCTCCGCATTTACTGGGGGAGTACATAGTCACCACAGTTGTGGTCTGGGAATAGGGAAAGATATGTTTCATTCAGAAAATGAAACGTTGTTTGTTGTCAGTATACATGAACAGATGGCTATAGCCAAGCTCAGAACATCAGCTTTCTTGTTGCTGCTCTCATACTTGTTTCTTACCAGGTCAGTTTGCTAAAAATATATGTGGTCCCCACTTCATCACCTTCTTGCCACAATACATTTACCCTAAAAAAAATTTCAAAAATTTTTAGAGACTAAGTCTCATTCTCAAAAGTTTATGTGTTATCTAACATAGAGTAATTTTCATATTTCCCCCCAAATCATTTTAAAGCAAACATTTAAATGATAACCCATGTGTTAATAGAGGGCTTCTTGGAATAGATTACAGTGTTATGTTCTGGAGTTTTGATCAACATCTGATTATTTCTGACAAAACTAATGTGTAAGAAGTTTTTTTAATACTACCAGTAGAATATAGATAACTAAAAATAGTAACTTTATGGGACGCCTGGGTGGCTTAGTTGGTTGAGCGTCCGACGTTCGCTTAGGTCATGATCTCGCGGTTCGTGGATTCGAGCCCCACATCGCCTCTGTGCTGACTGCCAGCTCAGAGCCTGGAGCCTGTTTCAGAGTCTATGACTCCGTCTCTCTCTGACCCTCCCCTGCTCACGCTGTCTCTCCCTCTCTCTCTCCTAGAAACAAATATAACATTAAAAAAGAAAATAGTAACTTTAAAGGTAATAAGCCACTTTAAAATTTTTATACATTTTCAACATGTTTATAATTGTTAGAGCAAAGTATTAAAGCCCCAAACATATTTAGACTTTTATCTGGTCCTTCTAGGTTTTATATTTGCTAATGCATTAAAGTAGGTTTTATTTTGTACTAAATTCTGTATGCAACTAAATTAAAAGACCTGGTTTCTGCCTTTAAGGTATTTAGTGACTAGACCTCTAGGGTGCCCAGAATCAGTATAGGTATTACCAAAGTAGCTCTATCTCTCCAACCAAGGAACTTCCTCTCCCTTTTCCTCTCCTCCCCTTTCTTCCTTCTCTCCTATTTTCCCTTCTTTTAAGAGTGACCCATGGGTTTGATAACAATCAGGGTCAGCTGGCATACATTTTTGACTGTTGATACAGTAAAGGGCATAAATATTCTAGAAAACTGAATATAATAGGAAAATTATTTGTTAAAAATGCTCTGTAGTATGGTATGTAATTAAAAAATCTTAAATCGGTGTATAGATAAATGTAGAAAAGTGCTGATTAAAATATATAGGACATACAAAGATTAGTAAGTCATTGTCTTTGTTCTCCTAGGACCTTGTCTAGTTTGAAGACCACCAAATACATAAGAAATTGTAATATAAATTTAATTGTTTTTAATTCTAAACTTTGTGCTTTTTCCAGTATTTTGAAGAAATTTGGAATAGAAAAAGAACAAAAACAAGTTTGGGAACTTTAGTATATCTGTTTTACTGCAAGTTGTGTAGGAATGTAATAGAAGGTAAAATTAAAAAAATTTCCAAATTCCAGAAATTGGGAAGGTCTTAAATTTCTCTAGAATATACTAGTTTAGATATTTATTAGTAATTTTTGTGGATTTATAAGTACGCTACTGGAGATTCTGCTTTTTATTGCCAAATCAGCTTTTTTCATTCCAAAGACCTTGTTTAGTATAGGTGTTTAATATAAAGGAAATTAACATCAGCATTCAAGTTTTTGCTACAACTCAGTTTTTAAAAAAGTTTATTTATTTATTTTGAGAGAGAGAGAGGGAGGGAGAGAGAGAAAGCACAGGCAGGGGAGGGGGAGAGAGAGAGAGGTAGGGAGAGAGAAAATCCCATGCCGGCTCTGCATTGTCAGCACAGAGCCAGCTTGGGTCTTGAACTCATGAACCATGAAATTCTGACCTGAGCCAAAGCCAAGAGTCAGATGTCTAACCAACTGAGACACCCAGGTGCCCCTTCTTCTACTCATTTTTAAACATAATTCCCTCTAGAATCACATATAAGAATATTTAAAAATATGATATGAATGGCTGATACTGAGCAAATAGGAAAGCCCTTCAATTAAAGATAAGTTATTGAGAGGGGAAATAGAAATAAATCCTAGACAAGCCTAAGATTTGCATTCATTGTGAGTCATGCTGATTATTTTATAACAATCTTATTTTTGAGAATATTTTACTTTAACAACATTCCTATTTTCCTTGACAAAAAATATTCACAATTTGGGAAGAAAATTCAAATGAAGATTTTGACTTCTTTTGAAGAGATAGTGAAGCTGTGTTTGTTCTTTGGAGCCATTCTGCCCTCCGTTAAGTATACCTACTTTTTCCTCAACTGTCTTTGTAAATGGAATTTAGAGTGTGTACTTGAGAATAGGAAATATAAAAGATTTAAATGAGGACATATTCATCATTTGTTAGAAGAAAGATTTTGTGAAGCTTAGCTTTTTGGTTATTTTATAATAAATTAGGATTGGCTTGTTTCATATACAATGTAGGAAGAAGATAATAAACTCTTACAATGGCCCTGTGAGTTATAATTCCTAGTTTTACCTCCTATGAATGTTTTACATGATGCAAAACTAAAATAATCACAAAGGGCCCCGGAGATCAGCCAGAGTTAAACTAGATGTGTTACATATGACTTTAGTGTGTCACTTGTTAACTTAAATTAGATTCTATTTGTTGATTGCAAATTAAAACAGTCCAAGAGGTTTTCAGCAAATAAGTAAATGTGTCTCTTGAGATTCTTAATAATTGTTTGGCATTTCCAAAGCATTTTATTGGCTAGATTTGAACAGTAGCTGTATGTCTTCTAAACAGAATGTTTATGGTGGTTTTTTCTTTTTTTAACCCACAACCCCACATCCCAAAAGTCAATTTTTGAAGTTAATAACATTGTTAGAAGTCCTTATGACTATGTCACCTTATTAGTCCAAGAGCATTAGTTAGGAGTTGTTATAATTTGTTAAGTCTATGGTAGTGTTTCCCCTCTAACTGGTTACTTTTTACTCAAAGCCTACACCAGTAGAGTGAATGGAAGGCATATGGCAGTTTTTACAGCTCTTGACCTAAGGGCACTCAGAAAGGACATTACAAATTGATAAGGATCACATAAAGCCATGCCATATTTGACAATAAACATGGTGACTTGGGCATGAAATTGTTATTTATTTACTTTGTAAAAATTTAAATTGTAATTTTTTTATTAGCTTGTTTTTTAACTCTAGAAGTGTTTTCAAACAATTGCTCCTTAATCATAGAAACAAGCTTTTCTGTCCAATTAGGTATATGCTACCGGCATATAGTTCTGCCCCTTTACAAACAGGCTAATTTTATGAGACAAATATACCGACAGCATGTAAGCCTTTGCTCTGTGTAATTGCTTCTCTGTGTGTGTGTGTACATATATGTGTAGGTATAATTTTTATATACTTTTTATTTTTTTTCCTATTTTAACTGTTACTCTGCAGTGTGATACATTTTGTCAGCATTTTGGTTTGGATAAAACCTATTAGTTTTTGACAGCCATGGTGAAAAAAATGTGTGTGTGTGTGTGTGTGTGTGTGTGTGTGTATGTATTTGAACTGTATTTTTTCTACCTTTTCAGTAGAAAATTCATAATTCAGTTCCTTTAATGATTTCATATACATGTATCACTTTCCTTATATTCATCCATTTACTTGTTATAGTAACATAATTGTTGGTGTGAATGACCTTTTATCATGATTTCTGTTTGAATGAAGACAGGTTAGTAGTGTATATTTAAAGGGAGAAGAATTTAACCTCAAATCCTGGGTGTGCAGTCATTATCCTCGTTATTTAGGTTCTGTTTCTACTGAAATGGCATGACATCATCATTGGAAATTTGGGCTGATGCTTGAACAAAAATGTACTTTTGCTTTTTCAAAAGCTCTTCATAACAAAAGGACACGTTCAAACTACCTTTTGCAGTCTAGGGAATGCAGCACTGACTGTAGAGAACTTTCTTAGAGTGTAGACACTGGGAAGTCCTTGAGTAATGCTATTACAAGTGGTTTAATGTTTGTGAATGGCAGAGGTTAGAGGGAGTGTCACGAGGATGGAAACCTCCTTGTAGTGACCTCTCTGAGACAGTGCATTCATGTCAAAAACTAATCAAGTGCAGCTGCAAGATTAATTGTGTGGGGAAGCTGTAAACACAGAAAGCTGTGACCTCTACTCAGAGCTCTGTTTTATGTACAAGCATTCACTTTGGAACTACTGACTATGAACTTGAATGAACAATAATTTACTCAACTGAGCATGGAGTAGTAGTATTTAATCATTATTGAGCTTTTGGGCACAAGATGGATGCTTGCAGATTTCTAGTTGAGACATTTGAGGAAACTAGTATAGGACTAAGGAAGTGAATAGAGGGAGAAAGAACTTGGGTTTGTAAAGCCAGGAGAGATGTTTGCCATTATTAACCTTTGAGTCTTTTCCTTGAGCCCATTTACTTATAATGGAATTTTACTTTAATCTTCAATATAACTTGTCCTTCTCTAAGTCTTATTAATAATTGTCATAGATGCCTCATTAAAACATGTAATTATTAGTAATTCTTGACTTGATAATTATTTTACAGAAGTAAAATAATGGTTTTAAATTATGAGATCACAACTGATTTTTATTTTTAATAGGAAATAGGTTGTCTACCTAAATATTACAATGAATATGGGCATTCACAGGACTTTAGTCTTTGTCTACGTATATGCAAAAACAAAAGTCTTATTATTTGGAAAGTAACCTAACTGGATATTTGAATTATCTTGTTTTGGTGTTTGGTAGTCTTAGAATTCAAGAGAGTCAACATTGTATAATGCGTTGCCTTTATAGTGAATACATTATTTTAGGATTTATTTTAGTTTTTTTTAACATTAGTGGACTTTATTTTTTAGAGAAGTGTTAGGTTTACAACAAAGTTGAGAGGAATTCTAATATATCCTCCTCTCCAAGCCTCCCTTGTTATCAGCATACCCCACTAGAGTGGTAAATTTGTTACAACTGAAGAACCTTACATGGCTGCATCCTTACCAACCAAAGTCTGGAGTTTACTACAGAGTTCACTTTGCTGTTGTTCCTTCTATCGGTTATGACAAATCTGTAATGACATGTAGCTATCACTGTAATGTAGTACACAGTTTCACTGCCTTAAAAATTCCCTGTGTTCTATCTGTCCATCCTTTCTTCTCAGCAAACCTCTGACAACCACTGATCATTTTAGTCTCTTTGCCTTTTCTAGAATGCCATGTAGATAGATGAAATCATACAGTATGTAGCCTTTTCTGATTGGCTTCTTTCACTTAGTTATAGGCATTTAAGTTTGCACCATGTCTGCCTGTGGCTTGATAGCTCATTTATGTGTGTGTGTGTGTGTGTGTATGTGTGTGTGTGGGCGTGTGTGCGTGCTGAATAATATTCCATTGTAATTGTTTAGCTTTTAGGAATGGAAGAAGCTTACACATGTTAGTGCTGTTATTTTAAAAAATATGTATTTAAAATTTTATCCTTGTTAGGGAAAGTGCAAGCATTCCTATTCACACATGAGGAAACTGAGGTACAGAGAAGTTAAATAGGTATCCCCAAATCACATTGCTAGGAATAATAAATTTAGAAATTTAATCCCAGAAGATCTTGTTGCTGTTTTATCATCCAGTCTTGGAGAAGGAATATGTTAGCATATATACATGTTGGAATTTTAAGTGCAACTAAATTTTTATTAAAAATACTGTCGTTTTACATCTTTCACATTCTATCCATTAACATTATTTTTGTATGGAAAATAAACTGCTCAGGGAAAAGAAAATGTAATGGGTCTGGGTAGTATATATTGCCATTTTACTGGGGTTTTAACTACAGTGTTAGTAGATGCGATTTAAATTTCACTAACTTTAAGATTTCATGCAGAATGAAGTGTATCCTGGCTTTCATTCTGTAATCTTGTAAATTATGTGTCTTTTCTGATGCAATCAGTGAATATAACATGCTAATTGTTTAGGTCATTGTTAAGATCCCTGTTACTTAAAGGAGTTAATTTTATCATATGATGACAGCTAATGTTATCTGTACGTTATGAAAGTTCCTACTTTGGGAAATGTGAGAAGTGATTTGTTTTCATGTATAATGTGCCTTTTATCTCTCATATTTTCAGAAAACTGATACTTCAAAAAATTACATATATAATTACTATACTGAAAATTTTCATTTAGTTTGCTAAAATGTATTAATATTGAATTTATATTAAACCATTAAGGAACTTCATTTTAATGACAATTACGCATGCATTTTACTGTAATGGAATCTGTCATCTGATTACATTTTCTTAGACATAGTAGAAGATCTAAAAACACCCCCACACATACATATACACACATGCTTTTGGTTTTTATTTTAAAGGAAATTTTATGAAAGTATTTCTGTCATTACCACTTCAATAGTTTGCAGTTTTGTTTTTGTGTTTTTACATTTATTTATTTTTGAGAGACAGAGCACAAGTGGGGGAGGGGCAGAAAACAAATGAGACACACAGTCTGAAGCAGGCTCCAAGCTCTGAGCTGTCAGCAAAAGGCCGAAACAAGGCTCGAACTCACAAACTGTGAGAACATGACCTGGGCCGAAGTCGGATGCCACCCAGGTGCCCCAGTAGTTTGCAGTTTTATTAATCTATATAACTTTTGAGGGACAAGTGGCAAACTACACATGTCTATGTATCAAATATACTTTTATATTATGCAGAGGTGTGTATAACATATTACATGTAAATAATAATTGGTATTTATTGGCAAGCATTGTGCTAAGTTATTTACATGGATTTTCTCATTTTTTTTAATGTTTTTATTTCTTTTATTTTTTAATTATTTTTTTTTTTTTTACAAAGAGTTTATTGTCAAATTAGTTTCCACATAACACCCAGTGCTCATCCCCACGAGTGCCCTCCTCCATGCCCACCCCCCGGATTTTCTCATTTTTAATGTGGATAACCTATGAAGTAGATGCTCTTGTTATTTTCATTTTACAAACTGACTTGAAATCAACTAAATGCCACATGATCACACTCTTGAGAAATTGGATATTGTCAAGAATTATAAAGAGCCTGGAGGCACCTGATTGGGTCAGTCAGTTGAGCATATATGACTCTTGATCTTACGGATGTGAGTTTGAGCCCCATGTTGGATGTAGAGATTACCTAAAAATAAAATCTTTAAAAAAAGGAATTATAAAGAGTTTGAGATTTTACCCTATTTTCAGGCTAACAGATTAGTCTACCTTGATTTCATGGATGCTGGAAGAAGACATGAGGTTTCTGTTCAGAGGCAAAAGATTTCATGATAGCAATGGCAGTAGACAGAATATCATCATTTTCTTTTGATAGTTTCTTGAGCCCCAGTGACACCTTCACTATGGTGAAGTGAAGAGCTCCAGGTGACCCCTGCAAACACTGTAGATTGTATACAAGAAGAAAACTCTGAGCCTGGGGAACCCAAATCTTTTATACTGGGCAGTAAGCATGCCTTTTTGCTACATAGCAAAAAAACTTAATCTTCTCAAGTTGTTCACTGTATACAGACATTGTTGAAAGATAGTTTAAAACAAAAGGTGAGTACCTCTCTTGTAAGACATGCAGAAATATGAAAGACCTTTGTAGAATTTTCCCCTCAATCAAATGTGGTAGAATGATTCTAGAGTTTATCTCTTAACTGTTCCTTGTTATACTGTCTCCCCAAGTAAAATATTTTTGCCTTTATTCTTTCTTTTCCTTTTCTCCTCTCTGTAGTCTTTTCTACATTCTTCTTTATCATTCAGACAATGTTTAGAATTATCCTTTTCTCTCCAGCTTTCACTGCCATTACACATTTCTATATACTTGTCTTCTTTTGACTCAGTTGCTATAGATAATTTGGGAGGTCTTTTCCCTTGCTTTTTGTTTTTCTCATTCAGTTTGTTTTTGGCCTCTTTCTGAAAGTCCCTTATGAGTCTACATTAGATTTACTTAGCTAGTCTTTGTTCTATGAATGGGTGGATTGAATATTCATACAAATGACCCATCAAACCCAGGCCCTTTGGCCTCTTATTTAAGATCATCTATAATTTGTTCCTTCTTGTCTGTTCAACTTTTCTTCCTACTGCTTCCCTACAGAGTACAATATCATACTTGTTTCTGTAACTGTTCTTTATTCATATTGTTTCTTCTATCTGAAATGTCTTTTGTAGTTCTCTTCTGAGATCTACCTGTTCTGCTCTACCTTCTCCATGAAACTCTCTCAGACAGTATTGAATGTGCATTCTGTGAGCTCCTACTGAATTTTAAATCAGTATCTCTTATTTAACACTAATTATTGTTGAATTAAAATAATTTTTGCTATTTTTTTAATGGCAATAGTCAGAGACTATGTCATTTGCATTCTTTGCATATCTACTGCTGAAAGAAATGGTGGCTGTGAGCTTCTGAAGTAGAAATGAGAAGTTATGTGGATGGAAAAAAATAGGTGTGGAGATAAGTTTTAAGGAAGATATAGGAACATGGTCGAAACATAAGGTTCTTTTAAGGAGTAAAATGAAGTGGGTTGGACTAGTTTTAACATTGTTTGATGGAATGGTGGCTGTGGATTTTCAGTAAGCAATGAGGACCTACTGTAGATGTTTGAGTAAGAATGGTATTATGAAAATGGTGCATTAGGAAAGACATGTCTGTTAATCTAGTATGGATTCGGTGAAGTGAATACTAAGAAGCCAGCTAGAAGGTATTTGTAATTATCTAGGTATTGTTAGACAGCATAAATACTTTAGTGTTAAATCTAATACTGAGGAGGGATCAGAGACTGGAGTAGGATGGAGTCATTGCCATTTCTGTAGAGGGACATAATTGAATACCACAGTTTACGTGAAACTTTGATAATCTTTGAAAGTCTGATGCAGCAAGCAATATTACAGCCAAATTTTTAAAAAGTATAGTTAATTACTTAACATTTGTGATGCTAATGTCATAGGCCCTAGAGAGATACAGATGAATAGGAGACAGTGTCCTATTTTTCAAACCTAAAAGTTGGCTGAACATAGTGATTTGTTAGATTTTGTTCATGCTGTGTCCCTTCCTTGTGGTAAGTCTGTATCCCATGCTCAGCTCCGCACAGTTTCTCAACACACTGCTGATCAAAAGGATGGGGAACTGGAGCATGAGAAAAAATAGTGAGTGCTTTGGTGACTCTCTGTCTCCCTCACAGAGCTAACCTCTGGCAGATAGGCTCAATAGAATGAACATGGGGATTTGCTTTCTTACTAATTGTAATAAATCTTCATTTTCCTTTTATCACTGAGCCTAATAGTCACTTATGTTTGCACAGGTGCTTGTGAACTACTGTTCTAGTCATTTAAAATGTAATTCATTTTGTAATACTCTTATTGAAACACAGCTTTGTAGTAACATTTCATAAAGTGAGGAAATGATATGCATCTGGTTTGAAAAGTCCATGCTCTATTCCAGATTGTTGGCAAAACTTCAGAAACTGCATCTGAGAGTAATATGCAGTCATTTGTGTGAAATGTGATTTAGCATTCAATAATGCTAGTAATACATGTCTATATAGAGTGGATAAAAATCGAGAATTGTGAAAATTTGTTATAATTAATCTCAAATTACTCCAGGACTATAGAAAGGCAAATGATGGTACATTTAACTCATGCAGGAAATTTTAAGTGTTATGCTCTTCTTTCTACCTCATGGTGCAGATTGCTTCCATGATTGTTCAGAGATGAAGATTTATTAAATAAAATAGTATAAAAACATCTCACAATGAGGGCAAATTTTTCTAAAGTATCCATAAGGTAACCTGCAGTAGTGTTGCTAAGAGGGTAATCAGAAACATCTGTTAGGATTATTCATATTTAATGTTAGTTTAAGAATATTTATTACATGTGTATAGTGTAGTTAATCAGAATAAAAAGTTCAGTCTATACAAGTTTAGTCTTCATGGTATTTTGGCAGGATACTAATAGTTTCAAAGCTATTCTAGCAGGAAGCATTATTTTGGGGATTTCATTTTCATTTTCATTTATACACTGTTGTTGCCGTAGATGACTAAACTTGAAATTATCTCCATGCCTGGATTCTTTACTTTAATATGGTTTTTGATTTTAGTATGTATGTTAGAATCTGTGTTCGTCAGAATAGCCCATCTAAAGGTAAGGTTAATGAAAATTCTCTATCCCTAGCTTGCAGTAATGTTGACAATTATGAAGACTTGCATTTTACCTGGGCAAGCTGTGATGAGACAGTATACCTACCAAAGTGGTAGCTAGCTACCACTTTTAGGGATTTATCTGATTAAATGTATTGATGATTAGTACAGAACAGAATGCTAGGGTAAAGGAACAAAGAATGAGGAAAGGGAGGTAGGAAATTTTTAGAAATTGTAGCTCAGATAGGTTTTATTTTGAAGCCTTGGGCTATTTGTTTTGGGACATTGGAATCTTGGGACAGACTGTGAAAACAGCACCAAGCTTTATGTTTTAAAATATTTTAAAGTTTTACATAAGGTTGTGAAATTAATAATTCTGCTTTTGTATTGGCCTTGGAAGTTTTGCTGTGATCCTCCTACCTTATGGCTCTTGTTCTCTGATTCCCTGTCATCTGTGCTTTACCTGAAATAGTTTCAGGAGAATTTCCAGGTGTCCCTTAGATCTCTCTTTGGGATTCAAAGACCACATGTTTCTAGTTTAATTATTTGTCATTAGGTAACATTGTTTACTTAACTGAAAGCATAAATTTTCCAAGCTGTAGTAGCAATAATCACCACCATTTATCGAACCTCATCACCATGCCAGGTAATGTGCTAAATGCTTTACATGCATATATAACTTCATTAAGTGCTCAAAATAGCTCAGAAGTTATGCATTCTTAGCAGTTTTTACAAATATAACACTGAGATTTAGAGAGACTATCTCAGTTGTTCAAGGTCACACACAATAAGGACTACAGAGCCTGAGAACTAACCATCTAGAATAACACACCGCCTCTTGGACTATCAAATTTTTAATGAAGTTGGATTTTGCTATTTCTTATAAATATTCTGCTTATTACTGTCACATAATTATGCTTTTCATATTTCTATTTCATGGAAGATTTTAAAAAGCAGAACTGACATTGCTGTTGGTATATTCTCTGTCCTTGGTCTTCTATTCCTAGGCATCCTTTTGTAACAGACTTAGTGAGATCCACAGAGTTAAAAAGTATATAGGAAGAAAACATAGAAAGTAAGGACACCTTGTAGAATTGAAGAGGCTGCAAGAATCATTACAGAATGGTAACATCAGCCATTCACTCTCTTGAGTTGGTGTGCATTACCTTCTCTTTGTTCCTTTTAAAGTGCATTTTAGTTAGTTGGGAATGGAGTTTGGGAAGACAGAGTAACTAAAGAGACCTGTTTTTAAACCACTCTTTCCTACTTAGACTTTGTAAAGATTGCCAAGTATAAAGCTTTGAAATTCTCTTGAGATAGTAGAGTAGGTAGTAAATTGGTTAAGAGAGGGCTCTTTTACTTCACAGCATGCTTATTAACTTTTTTAGTATTTTCTCATGTCAAATGGGCACTGTGGTATATACTCATGATTTAGTAAAAGAACAAAATCGGATATTATACATCTGTCTATCCATGTATAAAAAATAAGACTTGATACATAGCAAACACCCCATAACTAGTAGTGAATATCAACAGGTAGTATAGTCTGCATTTTAAAATCATTGGTTTTTGAGTAAAATATGTAGACTTCTTTCAGTTTTGAACTGTTAAAAGACAGACTAAGACACAATAAAATTTACAAGAGTTTATTTGAGCAAACAAAAACTCTAATCAGGCAGCACCAAACTGAAAGTGGTTGGGGGTGCTCCTGTGGACGGGAGCTGGGAAAAGCTTTTTTATAGAGCAGAAATGGAAACAATGTCAGGAAATTATTTGATTGACTATAAGGTTAAGTGGTTGCTTTATTTGGGAAAGCCTAGTTTCTTGGTTGTTGGTTTCAATTTCTTTCTTTCTTTCTTTCTTTTTTTTTTAATATTTGTTTATTAGAGAGAGGGAGAGACAGAGAAAGCACATGTGAGCCAGAGAACACACACACACAAGTGGGAGAGGGGCAGGTAGAGAGGATCCAAAGTAGGCTCCACGCTGTCCTCACAGAGCTGGGTCACTGGGATCCATCTCAGGAACCATGACCTTATGACCTAAGCTGAAATCAAAAGTCCAGAGCTTAGGCGAACCACCCAGGTGCCCCTTGATTTCTTAACCTTGAGGCATTTATAGGAATTTATTCTAGTTTAGGGTTTGGCTTGCTAATAAAGGTTGCCAAGGCATTAGAGCCACCTCAGCCTAAAGGTTTTCTTGTTTAATTAACACTACTCACTTTAGCTCTTCTGCATTTGTTTTTCTTGCCAGTAAATGGTAGTAACTGAATACCTCTTGCCCCAATTGTGAGAGTTACAAAATGGATAGATTAAAGCAGAGATATGTAATTTCTCTAAAGGGTCAGAACAGTTCCTAGATCAGAATAGAATTTGCCTGAAATATAACTGAACATAACAATAATTCTAAAAGAGAACTTTGTAAATTGTCCTCTGTGTGTTAGGTATATTTCTATTGATTTAATAGAAATGGTGGGGTGGTTTTTTTTTTTTTTAAGCTTGACACCAATATGTATTCAAACCTCAATTAGCTCATCTTCTTCTGATGCTTTGTTCACCAATAAATCTTTGGTTATAATCTGGCTTCTCATGGAGCTTACATTTATGGAGAGTACTAATGGATAAGAGACTTAGAATGAATTGTTGCTTTGGCAGTTAAATTATATATTATAAATTTATAAACTATATTTTGGCTAGAGCTGTTTCTGATAGCTTGATGAATGTCAGTAAATGTTTGTAAAATAGTATCTTTGCATGCTAAAAAACCAAATTTCTTTGCCTGCTGAGAGTCAAATTGGTGTCCCTGCAGTAGTGTTCCATGGAAGGTGTGCTACCAGTTTCAGTATATACAAACTTTTATTTTTGCTGCAACTATACAGTTCTGTTCTGACATCATATGGCAGAACATTGACCTGAATGAATCATGCAAAGTGAGGTAACCTGAGATATGTACAGTGTGATGAGAATCACAAAAGAAAGATTTCAGGGCATTTGACAACTTTGCCTCTAGAGTAAATGACAGAATACAGTTAGAGGAGTATCCACTTATACTCAGAGACGCATAGAAGGGCAACTTTTAAGCTTCCAAACTAATAGGTATTATATCTGTTGTCCTCCTACTGGATCCTCAGCCTGGTAGTATGTATTCAGTGAATTTTTGTGATAGAATGCGTGAGTAGAATGAATACTCACTGTTGAATAGGAGGTCAGTTGTGGTCATATAAAACATAGAGTACACTTCTTTTTAGAAAGACTACTTTCTTGAGGTATGATTGACGTACAGAAAACTATATTATGTATTTAATGTATACAACTTGATGAGTTTATAGATATGTATACACACATGAATTCATTGCCATAGTCAATGCCATAAACCTATCTATCACATCCAAAAGTTTCTTCACACCTCTTTATTCTTTCTTTTATGTGTGTGTTTTTATTTGTTTTGTTTTGTTTTAGTACAACCTACTCTTTAATGACCTAATAAAGATCATATTTTGGCTGATAACACACCTCTTCAAAATGGTGACTGAAAAAGATCCTATCGCTCTTCAGTTTAGCAGGATAAAGTTTGTGTAAGTGAACTGTTACTTCGGTCTTTCCTTCTCATAGCATTACATGATGATGTAATGTTGGAGAATAGAGGTTTTTAGGTCCTTAAAATGAGACTGAAAATGAAGTCTGTGATACATTGCTCTGTTGTAGTAGTAGTTGTAACCATTGTTGGCTTTGGTGTTATTTGGAGTCGTAATTTCTTAATTCCACCGTGCTCCGAGAATATAAAAAGGCTCAGAACCTGTGTTCTAGACTGTTGTGAATTCTCAATGTAATGTAGTCCTGCTAAGGATCTGTGGGGCCACGGTGTCTTCTCTAGGTACATTGACAGTGAAAAACTGGCCTGTTTTCAGACTTCTCTGCATTTAGTAGGATTGGTGCTAGATATGCTCAAATCTTATTCACAGAATACCTGGATTGGTAAATTACTTCTTGGTAGACTATGCTGTAGGTCATCACATGAAGGAAAGTTTTCTTTAAGAAAAACATACTACCTGTGTAGTTTGGACTCTGTAATACTTTCCTTTTTTTCCCTTTTTCTTCTTTTTTTGGTGTTTTGGCACTCTTTTATGAGGCAAAGAAAATAATAAAAATATAAAAAATATATATGCTAGTAATTATAGTGTTTGCTTAACTAAATGGTCTTATATTAGGTATTTAAAACATTTTCCCTTAATATTACATCACTATGGAATGTTATGGGAAGGAAAGACTGAAGCTATGGTTCACTTATGCAGTTTCTGCTGCTACAACAATTGAATGATTCTAAGATATTTTTTAGCTAATCTTTTGAATAAAGTATTGGATAAAGATGTGTTAGCTGCCAAAATATGCATCTTTATTTGGTCATAAAAAGTATGTTCTAGGTTTTATATATCCATAATTGATTTCCTGTTCAACACTGATGGAATATATAAGGAAATATAGGTGCTAAAGAATTTTATTCTGTAACTTATTATAATTTCTATTGTATATTTAAACCAACAATTCATTGGTATTTAGTAATGCAAAAACCCAAATTTTCTATACATTTTGGATTTATTAAAATATTTCATATCATCCTAGATTATGAAATACAAATTTTTTTCTAATCCTATAATATTTATACATTTAAGACCTATCAAAATAGGTAGGGCTCTTTATTCTACACTAATGATCTGCAGAGGACTATTAATTTTGAGCTTAGCTTACTTATTATTATCTATTGCAGTACAGTGAACCTTCTCCAAACTTAGTGGCTTCAAAACAGCAGCAATTTTATTTGCTTCTAATTCTGACATCAGCAATTTAGTCTGCCGAGCTTTGTTGGGCAGCTCTTCTGGATTCACACAACTCCAATCTTCTGGTGCCTTGACTCGGGGCGCTTCATGGTCTTAGATGATGTTGAGCTAATCATTCACTTTTCTGTCTTCCTGGTCTTGAACTCTCAGGTTGGTTAGCTTCGGCTTCTTTATGCAGTGATCTCCAGGTTCCAAGAGGTGATACTGGAGCCTAGGTTTGGGAGTCACATAGTGCTACTTTTGCCACACTCTTGGTGAAATCAAATCGTAGGGCTAACCCAGGGAGGGAGGGAAACTTGTCTCTATCTCTAACTCTGACCAAGAGAGCAGCAGAGTCAAATCTCAAGGGGGCATGTATACAGGGATGGGAGAAATTTTGGCCAACTTTGCAAATAATGTATCATTCTTAACCAATGACCTATTTTGCTTTTGCTTTCATTATATTTTTCTGTCTTTCTGGCATCCTGTCTCTTAACTTTTCCCTCCTATGCTGAATTTGCTGCTATATTCTTGAAACCACTCAACCCACTTTGCTAGAATGACATGTAATGATGTGTAAATTAAGAAACAGATTTATTGTGAGGTGATTTACTATAAATCAAGTACATGCTAAGTGTGGCATCTCTCTCAGGCTCTGAACATTTTTTTAAAACTATGTGCCAAGATAGTGTTTCCTTTAAAAATTTTTTTTAATGTTTTATTTATTTCTGAGAGAGAGACACAGAGAGAGAGAGAGAGAGAGAGAGAGACAGCGTGAGCAGGGGAGGGTCAGAGAGAGACGGAGACACAGAATCTGAAACAGGCTCTAGGCTCTGAGCTAGCTGTCAGCACAGAGCCCGACATGGGGCTCGAACCCACGAACACTGAGATCATGACCTGAGCCGAAGTCGGACGCTTAACTAACTGAACCACCCAGGCACCCCAAGATAGTGTTTCCTAAGATATTGTTCACATACTTCTAGAGTTTTGTAGAGCCTCTCAGGAACTACTATGTTCATGGTACTACGTGGTACTACTGTGTGCATGGTACTACAAAGCAGTACCTCAGAGCAACTCTACATTTACTTATTTTACTTATAGGTTTTACAGATTTGATATTATTTGAACAAAGAGTTTCTTTGCTTAAAAAACAAAACTGCCATTTTAGGTAATTAAGCTTATTGACTAGCTGAGTTTTGAATATGTGAAATTAAAATATAGGCAATAAGGCCTTAAATTTATAAGGCCTTAAGGAGATCACTTAGTTTTTGAAGGTTAGCTGACCATCAGTTTTATTTACATATGTGTGCAGAAATGGAATCAGGCAGTAATTTTGTGTTGAAATTTAATTGATATAAATAAAATGCTTTAATTTGTAGTTTAATTTGACTTAACAAATTTAAATGCAGTTTAATTTGTGACTTAACAATCCAAAATCAAGTATGAATTTCACCTTATTGTTAGAGATCATGGGAAAAGTTTTCTTCTAGTCATTCATACTATGCTCACTACCAAATACTGAGTATATTTAATTGAAGAATTTACTTTTTGCTCAGCTAGGTCTCAATATATATAAACATCTTATTTCTAATGAAATTTTTGAAGCAGAATAATTGCCGATATTTTAATGTTTAGATTTCATTTAGAAACTGGTCCTTGTACCCTTTTTCATTTTTATAGTAATGAAATCATACTCCCACAAATGCCAGTTTATACTTTGGCTCCTAGCTTGATTAAGATGAAGGAATGTACACTTAGGACAGCTCAGACACTGAGACTGTGTGTACCAGGAACCACCTGCTTTCCTTAGGGGCCTTTTCTATTAAAATATTAATCAGACTATTTGTTGTTATAGACAGAATTTCCATGTGAAAATGTTGGCTTACATACATACATACCTCATTTTTGCCATGCCCTATATTTAATACACTGAGAAAATTACAGTTAGAAATGCTCTTCAGAACTTTGCAGCTTCTACTCCCAATTAGTCTGGTTTATTGTTACTAATTAAATTTTGAAGGCTGAAAAGCCCATGTCGTATCAGTTTCAAAGTGCTTTGGGTGTTGTGGGGACTTATTTTTTAAAAGGTTAGTCTGTTTCACTTCTAATCCTCTTCCCAGCATGACAGTCGTGGACTGGGCTATTCTGCTCTGCTGTTACATTTTTTGTTCACCTCATTCTAACTTTGTGACCGGAGGCAACAATGGTGTTTGGACATGGTGTTTTAGAAATATGCCACGGATGTCTTTCTGTATGCCTTTTTGTAGAATTATTTTTGAAAAGGCTCTAACTTTGTAAACTGTAAGGTACCTTTAAAAATAGCCACCGCTAAATATCTGGGTTGTATAAGATAAATAACTAAGTCTGTCATTTAAATGAATGAGTTTTTTGTTCTTAACCATGAATCTGTCCCGTATGTCTATATGTCCAATAATCTGCATTTTCAAGGTACTACTTTGGAATATAACATAGAGTAAGGATAAATTCGCATCTTAGGTATTTCTAAATAAACATTAATGTGGATGTATTTATAATATAATGCAAGAGAAGTAAGTTATAACTTCAGGTATGCTAATTGCTACTAGAAAAGACTGAGAACATTAAGAATGCTAATGGGAAAAGGTTTAAGAAAACTTTTGTTCAATTCAAGATAGAGAAGGAAAAAGAAAACTTTTTTTCCTTTTATGACAATTTCTTTAGGAGTAGATGATTGTGAACATAACTGAGGGACTAAAATACCATTTGAGGATCACGTTCTTCATTGTGAAGACTCCTCATCTTTTTAGGTGGAGGCATTATGAAAAAGCAAGTAAGGTGGGGAGAAAAAAAAAACCAAGGTGGCGATTTCTCCAAGTATAGACTGTACTCAGGTTTACCAGTACATTATTTTGAGTTTATTTGGAAAGTCAGGGAATACTGTCCTTTGGTAAGAGAATTCTGAACAGTTGAATATAAATCAGCCTGTGTACCTATCTACGTCTGTCTTTCCACAGACACATACACACAAATGCATATATATCTACACAGTACTGACATCAGTGTTGTAAGAGTAATGTACTTTTTAGGGGTGAAGAGTCTGAATGAACATTCACAGGTATTAGTGCATAAAGTTGTGTTTTTGACTTTTAGATAGACACTTCCTGCCTGCATATTAGGTCATGTAGTCCAGATTCATCTTTGAAACTGCCTATACACAAATTTATGCAAAATCTTGACCACATGCAATAGAAATTTCCATGATAGAAATAACGTCCACTCTAGATATCTTTGCTTAAAATCATTTTGCAATCCATAACTAATAGGTAATACTGTATATAAACTTTATTTTACATTTGTACTAGATTTTTATTTCTGTTTATTCTTAATTCATTTTTACTCTTGGAACAAGACCAGATAAACATTTAAGTTTCTTCCCATTGCTAGGGCTATTAAGTATTGAACAAAGTTGACTTTTAAAAGGTATTGATGATTTTTTTTATTCTTTTATCATTCTCTTTTTTATTAAACTGTTAAGATGCTTTTGTAGGTATTTTGAAAAAGTATATATTTCAATATCATTGTGTCTCTTAGTGACAAAGTAGGTACTTAATCTGTCTTGCTGATTGGGGAGGGGGAAAAAAACAACACAGAAAATGAAGGTTTCTTGATGTTAGTTACCCAGCATAACTGAGAGACCTTGATCTGTTGTGTTTCCTTGATGTAATTAGCATAGGAAGCTCAAAAAGAAAAATGTTGTGTGTGGATTCAGTTTAGAAGAGATGATTGAAAAATCTTCCATGGTTCATTTGATTCAGAATTCAAGCACAAGCTATAACCCCTCTCTGCTTTTTTTGGTAGAGGTAATGCTCACTACATTATGCGTTAAGACTTTTAAAATATTCATTAAGAAAAAACCAAAACAATATAAAACAGTCCATCAGTTCTGGACCTTTTCCCCCCTGAAGAAGTGGTAGTCGGTGGGAACCTATGCAGAGAATAATTAGCAGCTGGATAGAAATAGTGAGAACTAAGACAGATATGAGTAATGCCATGCCTAATCAAGGAAGGATTTTCTCAAATGAATTCTGGAATGAGCATATGCCCAAAGAATGGGTATGGGGTATACTATTTGGGAATACTCAATGACATTTTATTATACCAATGCATGAGTAAAATTACCCATATGTTGTGTTTAAAACAACAGTAAAGAAATTATATGTCTTATTCTTTATTGTTAATAGCTGTTTTGTGGTGGATTATGCTTTGGGATTGAGTTGCTTCTCAGTGGACACCTAAAAAATTTGGAACCCAGGTGGAGAGCAGCTGTTGGTTTTTGGTCCAAGCACAACTTTGTTTGGTGAGGTAGTGAGTGCTGTCCTACTGGTCACCTTGGCTAGAATAATAATGACCCTCACTCTAATGGTCTTTCTTACCTTTATCAATTGACAAAACTATGGGGGCGGTGGAGGAGAAAATGGGTGATGGGCATTGAGGACGGCACTTGTAAATGATGAATTATGGGAATCTACTCCCGAAGCAAAGAGCACACTGTACATGCTGTATGTTAGCTAACTTAACAGTAAATTATATTAAAATAATAATAAAATTTAAAAATGATAAAAATCTGATTTGCATACTGCTATGTACTGTGTGTATGTAGTCCTGCTATAACATTTCTAAAGTAATCTGGGTGTTCTTATTTATTTATTTTTCTAATGTCTCTGAGGGAAAAACAGAATATCACCCTAAGCCTGTTTCTTATTTGAGGTTAAGGGTAATACCACCATTTGGATGAAAATAACTAACCTACTGCAAATTGTCTACATATATAATAATGAGGTTTCACTTAGGTGAGCTGTCTGCTTTGCCCTGCTGAAAACACAATATGTTTTAATCTTTAACTTTGCTCTGAGTCCATATAAAACCTTTTTCTTCCATGTGCTGAATGACATGTAAGCTTTTTTGTGTTCTTTGGTTTTTTTCTCAGTTGAAAAGGTAACATGTTTGGCATTAGGACAAAGAATGGTCCCTTACATAGCTATGCAAACATACTGGAAAACTGGCTTATGCCACTTTTTTCTCATCTCAGTATATAAACATGGAGGGTTTTAGGTTTTGTTTTCATTTTTGATTGTAATATTTAAATTACTTATTTTGGAAATGAAAAAATATGCTTTTTAGATGTGTTTTTCTTTATTAGAATAAATATTTTAGACAAGTTTTGAGGATTGTGGGATTTTCTTGTCATCTTTGCCTTTCTTAAATCTGGTTCATTATGCAAGTAGTTCTTTCACATAGAGACTATATCTAAACTTACTATTTTATTTGCTGTTCATGAAAATAAGAGATGTTTCATAATTAATTTGAATGAAATGTATAAAAGCTGTACTGCTTTAATGAGGGTTTTAAAAGGAAACTTTGAGAGAAATCCATGACAGCTCATGGGTTTTGGAATCACACCTGGTTTCTAAACCTGCCTCAATCCTGTAACTATCTATGTCTCTCTAAACCTCTTCTCTGAAATAGGGATAATAATCCCTACATCACAGGGCTATTTTGAAGACTACGTAAGGTGATACAATGTCAAGTACTTAATACAGCATGTAACATATTGCAAGCATTCAATAATATCGGCAATTAATGTTGTTGTTAACAGTTATTTTTTTTAATGTTTACTTATTTTTGAGAAAGAGAGACAGCGCATGAAGATCAGAGAGACCTGCTAGATGGGAGGGTCAAAGAGAGGGAGACACAGAATCTGAAGCAGGCTCCAGACTCTGAGCTGTCAGCACAGAGCCTGATGTATGGCTTGAATGCACGAACTGTGAGATCATGACCTCAGCTGTAGTCAGATGCTCAACCAATTGAGCCACCCAGGTGCCCCAACACTGTTATTTTAATTATTATTATATTGAACTCTAAAAAAATTCCCCTTATTTCCTTTTTTAAAAATGACAGACACTGTTTAAAAAATAATACATTGGAAGCATTAGGGGATTATTCTTATCATGGAAGCACTGTTATCATTCAATCAGAGTTAGTAAGAATAAAATATTTTCTGGAGGCAAAGGAGTATAATTGAAAGCCTTGAATTTGAAATCAGAATAGTCTTCCACCACTTAAATGTTCTGTAATTTTAGGTCAGTAATTTATCTTCTAAGCCCAATTGCCTCATCTTTAAAATGGGAGTGATAGAAACCTACCTTAAAGTGCTATTGTTGGGGTTAAACATCGACAGTATTTTAAAAATATCTTTTATAGTACCTGGCACTGTTATCAGTAGCAGCTTATTACCTGTTTTATTCCTCTGCTTTCTTCTTTTTCCATGTTCTCTGGTCCTTATGATTGTCTTGAGTAACCTTTACTGACTTTCTATCTTTAAACTCTTCCATGGTTTATTTAGGCTTCCTTTTCATACTTAGTTCTTTTCTTGTTTGTTTTTTAATGACTTTTTTTTCCAAAAATTTTTTATGTTTATTTTTGAGAGACAGAGACAGAGCTTCTGCAGAGGGAGGGGCAGAGAGAGAGGGAGACACAGAATCTGAAGCAGGCTGCAGGCTCTGAGCTGTCAGCACAGAGCCCAATGTGGGGCTTGAACCCATGAACCGTGAGATCGTGACCTGAGCCGAAGTCAGACACTTAACTGACCGAGCCACCCAGGTGCCCTGAACATTTTTAATGACCGGTGAATTGACCATACAGTAGAGAAATGGGTATGTGGGGAAGGAAGCAGTTGAATATCATTAACTTTTAAATCTAAGTCAGTGTTCAAACCTTACTTCCAGTAAACTGTATTTCCTTTACTTGATTGTAGTTGAGATGCAAATAAAATGTTGTGGGTATGTAATGATAATGTCTAATTGGTTTTTATAGCCCAGTTCTGAGAATATAGTTTCAGTGTTCAGTGAATAAATTCATGTCTTGGCTTTTACTTGACCATTAAGTTAAAAAAAATTTTTAATAAGCACTGTTTCTATGTATAAACTTTTATCTGTAGTCCTAAATAGTAAATTGTTTAACACTATTTGTTTTTTAAAAATCTGCTAACAGAATTAGAATTTGTTGTTATAAGGAATTAACTTGTAAGTTGTATTAGTTCCTGTGTACTGAAATTTTTCATAGTTGTATACTTTAAATTGTTTCATTTTTATGGAAAACAAAGTACAGTTTACTCACCATAAAAAATTAGGATATCACATAGGCGATACTTCCCAGCCACTATCTAACCTAACTCTTGTTACAGCTGGAAATTTTCAAGGCTAATGTGTTGCCCAACTCTGTGTGCTGACCTTGAATATATAAATCAAGAATAGTGAGCAGTGCAAGGAAAAGACTGGCCCCAAGTTATTGTCATACTTTAATTTGCCTAGTATATACATATATTCTGAGATTTTCTCATGACATATTAGTGACTGTTTGCTTTGAAATAACTTTATTTTATGGTGAAAAAATTGACATATGGAATCATAGAATTTTGTAGTTATGAAAAATTCTAAAGATTAATATAACTTCTTTTAAATAGGAAAAAGTTAAGGTTTAAAAAGTGGATGTGATTTGGGGCGCCTGGTGGCTGGTTCCGTTTGAATGGTGGACTTTTGATTTTGGTTCAGATCTTGATCCTATAGTCATTGGATCAAGATCTGCTTGAGATTCTCTCTCTCCCTCTGCCCCTATCCCCTGCTCATGCATGTGCATTCTCTCTAAAATTAAAAAAAGATAAAAATAAATAAAAAATGGAAGTGATTTGATCAAGTTTATAGTCTTACTCTGGAGATCCAAGACTTCTTTCTTACCTCAAGTCTGGCATTTGTGGCTCTAAAATTCCCCATAAGGTATTTTGTACTGTCTCTGTATTGGGAAATTTAAAAAAAAAATCAGTAAGTAAAACTGCCAGTCTAAAACAAAGAGATAGATTATAAAGATGGACTATATATTAAATGAGATTTTAATTACCTAAGATTTTTTAAAATTATAAAGCAATACATAGCTATTTAACATGGGAATAGTGCTATTTAAGATTATGCCTAATTATCTGAAGCCAATCAGTATTATGATAATGATACATTGTGTGTTCAAAGTAAAAAATATATATATAGCAAATTACGATAACATTCATCCGATAAGAATGGTGTCTCCAAGAGGCCATGCAGTGGTCTGTGTTTGCAAAAAAGTGTAAAGATGCTTAGAGTCTGAAGTTCAGCCTTTTACAAAGTGTATGAATGAGAGTACTATTTAGTTTTTTGGAAGATGGGTTCTATAATTAGAAATGACATCGTTATCCAAAAGTTACATATAAAGAAATCTATCCATGTATAGAATTAGGTGAAGCGAAGGGTTCACTTTCCTGTATTCCACTTAAGTTCTGGTGCAGACATTAAGAAAGGTATATAGATGGCCAAAAAAGCATTGCCTAAATATGTTGAATAATTACAGTAATAACACAGTGAGGTGTTTTGGTGAGTACCTCTTATAGGGTGAAGTGTAAATATTGTGTCCTTGTGTATTGTATTGGAATGGTTTGTTAATGTGCCTACATTTCCTCTAGACTGACCTCAGAAGGGCAACAGGTATTGAGTATTATGTAGTTTTGTTTCCCCAATATAGTGGCAATACAGCAAGTACTGAATAAATACGTAAATGAGGGTGAGAACTTGTGGTTCTTTGTTCTTTTTCACTTTTTGACTTGATAAGTCACAAAGTGTTGGAAACACATAGACATCAGATCAGTTTTTGTGAATGGGTGGGTTGGATACATGGCTAAAATATGAATAAAGTACACATGAACAAGGGGAAGTTTGTTGCTTCTTTTCCAGAAACAGAAATGAGATTTCAGTATTTATTTGCATAATGGAAGAAGAAGACTCAACGGATGGGGGAGGGTGGGGATGAAGATGGGCTTGATGGGTAATGAAGGCCATGCAGCAAAGGGTATCGTTTCTTTGGATATACTCAAGAAGTGATCAGGGACAAAGAACATTTAATTGTGTATGTTAAAGAAAAGCAGGAGAGCTCTGTGGTAGGAAATAGTTAAATGCACCATGTCTAGTAGGCTCTAAAATGACGTCAGGATATGTGTTTTAACCATTTTGAGGCTTAATGGTAAAAACAGCTTTCTTTTCCAGGACATATTCACGTTGGGCCATATTTACATTTTTTTTAATATTTCTGATTGTTTTTAGGATTTTAAAGTATTCATATATTGTGATACTGTTTCTTTGTTAGAGCCTTGAGAGGGGATAGTTTTGATAAAATTCCCAGTGACATAGTGAGGAGAGTAATAGTACAATTTTTTGGGAAGTTTTGTAAGCTTTATAGCAGAAGCCCTGTATTGTAAAACAATCACTTCCTAAAAATGCATTCCAGAAAAAACAGTGTTTTTCAGCTGAATGAGCTTTATTTTCACATTATTTGTTAGACTTTATGTATACTCTTGGCTTACAATGTTTTTTTGGCTGAGTATATTATGAGATTTCTTTCACATGATTACTTTTATTTAACCACTCCTATTCTTAGTACAAATAGATAATAATAAAATTCATTCTAAGTTTTTCTATAAATATATGCAGTTTCAGAAAATAAGAATGGTTTCTAACAGATCAACAATCCACAAATAGGCAAAGGATATGAAAAAGAGTTAAGCCAACTGACCAAAACTCATCTAGGAGGGTTGGTTTCACTGATAGAAGAATGCAACTATAATATGAGATATCACCTCATTCATCTATCGGATTGGTTAGGATAAAACAGTTTGATAAAACACAGTTTTTCTGTGTATAGGGAAATAGCTAGTGTAAGGAAGTAGGTACTTTCAATACTGTTGATGGGAGTGCATCAAAATTAAAAATGCTCACAGGCCTTAATGCAGTGGATTCACATCTAAGAATTTACCTCAAGAGATGTAAGTGCACATGTTTATAAAATGTACTTAGGTATTCAATATTTATGGGCTCCATCCACTCCAAAAATCTAGTCATAGACTGTTTTAAGAAATGTCAGCATTTCCATATAGGTGTGTGTAAAATTTAAAAGGAAAGGATGAAACATACTTTATTAGGGGCGCCTGGGTGGCTTAGTCGGTTAAGCGTCCGACTTTCGCTTAGGTCGTGATCTCGCGGTTCGTGGGTTCGAGCCCCGCGTCGGGCTCTGTGCTGACTGCCAGCTCAGAGCCTGGAGCCTTTTTCAGTCTGTGACTCCCTCTCTCTGTGACTCCCTCTCTCTCTGACCCTCCCCTGCTCACGCTGTCTCTCTCTCTCTCGCCTAGAAATAAATAAAACATTAAAAAAAAAACAACATACTTTATTAGTATGCACAGACAGGATATGAGAGATCTGGAATAGGAGGGAACTTTCTTTTCATTGTATTTTTGTTGTTTAGTTTGCAGTTTTGTTTTTATTGTTGCATATGTATTATTTTGTAAAAATGCAGTTTGAATAGGGTTTTTTTTGACATGTACTTTACATGCTTTAAAATTTTCCATTTTGTAGTGTTAATTACATGAGTTTTAGTATATTTATAGAGTTCTGCATCTATCCATACAATCTAATTTTAGAAACGTTTCATCACCCACCCAGAAGAAACTTTGTACCATTAACAAACAGTTGCTGCCACCTCATTTCCCTAGCTCTAGACATCCATTAACTCTACTTTCTGTAAATAGATTTGTCTATTCTTGAATTCATTATCAATGGTATACAACATGGAGTCACTAGTTTCTTTCAGTTAAATAATGTTTTTAAGGTTCATCTATGTTGTAGCATGTCCTACATTACTTTTTGAGTTAAAAAACGTTAAAAATTTAAAGTGAAAAAAGCAATTGCAAAATTCCTTATTCTTTGTAACTGTATTGTGCAATGGTTGTGAAATGGAAGAGAATTGCAGAGAAATTATTTTTTGTTAATAGTTATTATTTACTGAGCATGTTTGATATACTAGTAACTTTCAGGCTTTTTGCATGTTATTTCATTTAATCCTTACATATATGTAATAGATGATATTGTATTGTTTCTACAAATTAGTAAAGTAAGTGGTAGGACTATAAATTTTGTGTTGATTCAGACATAAAAGTGTAAACTATAAAAATAGATGTATGTAGATGTCTATTTTACAGCTAAAGTTCAAATATTTTAAGTGCTACATAACATTACCACAATTCACAGTGAAACTACCATTCACTAGCCAGGCATGTCTAATAGCATTTTTTGCAGTAATGGAGATATTCTGTAGCTGTTCTATTATAATATCCACAGCCACATGTGGCTCTTGATTCCATGAAGTATGACTAGTATGAATGGGGAACTGAATTTTAATATTATTTAATTATAAATTAAATATAAAGAGCCACACGCTGCTTCTGTCATCGATGTAATAACAGTTACAGGTTGATCCAGGTAACCCTTATTCTTAGAGCCGCAACAACCAAGTTGCAACACATGTAACAGTGATCTCAAGGTCCTGGACATTAGACACCGAAGGGCAGAGGACCCTCAGAGCTGGGAAACAAATGAGTATGCTAGCTTGCTAGAGTTTCCAGGCTTGGATCTAAGAAGAGGCATTCAGACAAAGTCAAGGACTTTCCGAGTTGAAGAAACAGAGTAGAGTGTGAGAGAAAACAGTGTTGGATAGAGTTCACAGAATAGAAGACCAGAGAGAAAAGTGATCAGCTGCTTACAGGTTAGGGCCTGTACCTGAGGGTAATGCCCTCAGCCAAGGAAAGAACAACCTGAAAGGATCCGAGGTCCTTACTTGATTGCTTGGCATTCAGATAGCAGCAGGAATGGTGTCTGTTTTTAATAGCCAGAATGGAAAATCTCAAGATTCTTGTGGCACTGGTTAAAGTACACAGAAGGGTCTTATCTCAGTGATGGAGAGTAACTGGCTCTAAATTGAGTAGTACTCTACTCCCTCCTAAAATACCTTAAGAGTAAATCCTTAAATAATCAAACTGTTTCCAAATAACTGTGTCCCAGAACAAAGCTCAAGAAGATTTGTGAGAATACAAAAATATCCAGTACTCAAGCAAGGTAAAATTCGGAATGTCTGTTATCCAATCAGAACTACTGGGCATGCAGTAAGAAACAAAATTTAACCTGTAAGGAGAAGATAAATTTGTCAATTGATACCAAACCCAAATGACAAAGCTGTTAGACTTAGCAGGCAAGGACATTAAAAAGATTTATTGTATCTGAATTCCATAGTTGCAAAAAGTTAGAGACATGGAAAATAGGGGGGAAATCTAAATCAGACTTCTAGAGATGATAATTACAGTGTATCAGATGGAAAATGCATTAATGGCATTCATTGCAGGAGAAAAAAATTGATAAATTGTTTCTACAACCCAAAATGAAACACTGTAAAAAGAATTTTTTTTTTTTACAAGATAAAGAGAACATTTCTTGTGGGACAATTTCAGGAGACCTATTCTACATTAATTAGAGCTCCTAAAGGAAAAAAGGAGGGAAGAAAAAATAGCTGATGTAATTATGGCTAAAACATTTTCAAATTTGGTGAAAATTGTAAACTCATAGGTCCAAGAAATTTAATGAAGCCCTAGTACAAGAAACATGAAGAAGCCTACTCCAAAGCACATCATAATCAAATTGTAAGAAGATATTAGAGTGACATTTGTTGAGCCAACTACTGAAATAAAATGATCCATCAACCTAGAAATCTACACTCTGCAAAAATATCTTTGAAAACAAAGGAAATTTTTTTAGATCTACATTTGTAAAGAAAAAGGGTTACAGTGTAGTCATTTTATAATATAGGTTAAAGTATGATAGAGGACAACAATTGTACAAAGATCAGGAGAAGAGAAATGGAAGGCTACTGTTGTAAAGATCTGTATCATATATTAAGTGGTTATAATATCCCTTGAATGGAGACTGTATCAATTTAAAGATCTACACTGTAAACCCTAAAACAAACACTAAAATAAGCCAACAAAGGAGAAAAAGTGGAGTCCTATAAATACTCAGTCCACAAGAGGTAGAAAGGAGGAAAACGAAACAAATGAGAAACAATAGAAAAATAAAGACCAAGTGATAGATTTAATTCCGAATTAAATCTATATTTACATATAGTCATGTTAAACACTCTTTGCCAGTGAAGAGATGGAGAATTTTCAGATAGAATAAAAAACAAGAAACAACAAGATGCCTTTGCACAATGAACTTCTAATATAAAGACTCCATCAATTAAAAGTAAAAATATGGATAATAGTATCAAAAGAAATCTGGAGTTATTGTCAGATAAAATAGATTTCAGAGCAAAGGAGTATTATCAGAGAAAAGGTGATTTCATCATGATAAAGTGGACATAATTCTAAATGTTTATGTTCCTAAAAACAGAGCTTCAGAATACACCCAGGAAAAAGTGATAGAATTGCAAGGAGAGATTGTGAAGACAACTAGCTCCACAATTACAGCAAGACATTTTGATAACTTCTCCCAGTAATTGATTGACAGGTAGACAAATCATTAAGGATAAGGAATATTTGAACTACACTGTCAACCAACTTGACCTAATTGATACTCTCTGCCCAGCAAAAGTAGAATGCACAATCTTTTCAAATGCACATGATTCCGGGGTGGGGTACCTGACTGGCTCAGTCTAAGGAGCATGTGACTCTTGATTTCACCATTGGGAGTTCAAGCCACATTTTGGGTATAGAGATTACTAAAGAAGAAAAATAAACTTTAAAAAATTAATAAAATACACATGGGTATTTACCAAAAAATTAAATATATTCTAATATATTCTGGGACACAAAATAAACCCTGATAAATTTAGAAATAATCAAGTCATAAAATACTTTCTGACCATAACAGAATCAAATAAGTCATAACAACAGAAAGGTCACTGAAAATCCCCAAATATTCGGAAATTAATATACTTCTAATTAGGTCATGGATCACAGCAGTAAGCAAAAGCAAAACTAGAAAGTATTCTGAGTGCCTGGGTGGCTCAGTCAGTTGAGCATCCAACTCTTGATTTCATCTCGGGTTATGATCTCACAGTTCATGAGATTGAGGCCTGCATCAGGCTCTGTACTGACAGCATGGAGTCTGTTTGGGATTCTCTCTTTCCCTCCCTCTCCACCCCCTGCAAATAAATAAATAGATAAATACATTAAAAGAAGTATTCTGAATAAACAAAAATGAATAACCAGCTTATCAAAATTACCAGGATCCATATACAGTGGGTAATTTTGGCATTATATACTGATATTAAAAAAGAAAAATTTAGATCAATGCCCTAAATTTCTATCTGTAAGAAAATAAGAAAACAAAAGCAAATGAAATCTAAAGCAAACAGAAAAAGAAACTAATAAAGATCAAATTGAAATCAATGAAATAGAAACAGAAAAACAACAGAGAAAATTATTTAAACCAAGTTTGTTCTTTGATTAAATCAGTGCAGTTAATATATCTGTACCTAGACTGATCAAGAAAATAAGATACAAACTACTAATATTGGAAATGTGACATTACGATAGATTCTGCAGCTATGAAGATGATAATAAGGGAATGCAGTTAAGAACTTTTTGGATGTGAAACGTGTTCATTATCTTGATTATGAGGATGATTTTATAGATATATATACCTATATCAAGATATACAAAAACATGTACTTTAAATATGGTAATTTTACTTCAATAAAGCTATTAAAAATTTAGCCACCTGTGAATACTAGCTAAAGATTTGGACTTTGAAGCAGTCAGTATCTGTAAGCTCCTTGAGGGTCTAAATTGTATTTAAGTATTTTCTGTACAGAGCAGCCATAGAGTAACTCATTTGACCAATATTTGTTTAACGACGGAAATACAAGATACAGTTATTGGGGTAAGCATGGATGTATCACATTTCTTCTCAGTATATTAGTTTCCTGACATGAAAAAAACATAGGGTTTATCTAAGTTCCCTTCGCATTCAAATTCTGAAATTTGAAAAACAGAAAATGTTCTTCCTTATTTAACTGCAGATGTACATTTTATTTGGAAAAGCATTTTTTGAAGACTGTTTAATAAATTAGCAAAACTAATTTAAAAAGCTTTCAAAACACTATGTCTCTAAAAATTAAATATTTTCTTTAGCACCTTTAATTAACACAATACTGAACACTTTTCATAATAAAACTTAGAATCTTTCCAGTGGTTCCTTTGATATAGTCCCCTTGCTTATTCCTCATCTCCTCAGTGTCTCTACTGAGTCTCGGCTTCCTTGACCACTTCATATAAAACCACAGTGCCTCTTCTCCTGCACTTTATTTCCTTATCCTGCTTTCTTTTTCTCCCAAACTGCTATTACTATCTAACATAGTATTTTCTTTTAATCTTCTTTAACCTGACTAAAAAATAACTTTCATTAGAACGAGGACTTTGCCCATTCTGTGTACTATTGTAGGTTCTAGAACAGTGCCTAGAACATATTAGGCATTCAGTAAATAACTGTTAAATGAATTGATCTACTGTACATTAATATTCTTTAGATTCTCCCCCCCCAGCTTGTACAGAGTTTCATCTCTTGAATCTCTACTGTATAAAAAAGAGAACTTCAATTCTCACTTTATAGACAAGA
Organism: Hyaena hyaena; assembly: GCF_003009895.1. NCBI lineage: Eukaryota > Metazoa > Chordata > Mammalia > Carnivora > Hyaenidae > Hyaena > Hyaena hyaena. The sequence goes on from NW_024081114.1 coordinate 690,647, forward strand.
AATCTAAGTCTTAGGGAAATTAGATAAGGCATTGAAAGTAACATACAACTAGATTCAAACCCAGATCTTATATATTCCAGAGCTTGAAGTCTTAAACATTGTACTTTTTCCCATTTTTGTGTGTATTATTCCACAAAGATAAATGTTAGTTTAACATGAGCATTGATAGGTTTAGAATATTAGGATAGAGTATAGCAACATTTTGAGAGAGAGACTAAGGAAATTTTCCTTAGAGAAAGGTAAAGGGCATGGAAAAGATTATTGCAACACTTCTAGAGAGGTTTGTAAGTGGGTCTGCAAGGGAGGAAAATGACGAATTCAGGGAAAGAATGAAACCTTGAACATCTGGGAAGTAAGGCTTTGCCCAGAGGGTATAGAATGATAGGGAACTAAAAGTTGAGTTTCATGATCTGAGTCATTGGGTGGCAAATTATAGCTAGTACACCAACTCCCTTGGATTTTAATTTTTAATTTGTTAATCATTAATTGAAAGTTATTCCATGTACTCTAAGTTATGTTTACAGAAACTGATAATGAACCTTATGCATCACTGATAGGATGTTTTTTAAGGCAAAGGAAAAGAGAAAAGGAAGGAGAGAGGACAGAAGATTTTGTGTGTGTTTATTAGAATGAGATTTTATATACTTTATACAGAGAAGAAGGTTTTATGTGTTTTCTATATAATAAATAATATAGATATAAATAAATATATAATATATAGATATAAATAATAGATATAATAAATAATAATAGTCCTTAAGTTGACTAGAAATTGTGTTGGAAGTTCTAAAACACTATTTTCCCCTGTATTCATTTTTGTTGTACTTTGTGGTAAGCCATTTACAGTTAAAGATTTCTCATTTGTCATTTGTCTGTGATGTGAGGCCATTGACAATCATGTTTCAGTTTATACTATTGTTAACATAAGAACACATTTTACAACTTGTTTTTCAGTGATTTTAATATATGTGCTGCTGAAACAAGCACGTTTTTCAGTGATTTAAAACAACTTATGGAGGTCCAATTTGTTGGCATAACTAAGCTTTTGGTCAGGAGTTGGATTCTGAATTCTTTACATATCCACCTTATTATATTGTGTTTGGTGTGATGTATTTAAAAGGAGCTCTTTAAATTTAGATTTACTGTGTTTGGATGCCTGCTATTAGAGGAATTTTGTTTTACAGCTAGTCTGTATCCCACAAAGGATGATTATATTTTTAGGAGTTTTTCTTATTGATTAGAATTGGTTGACAACTGAACTGTATTTTACATTTGAAAAAAAAATCTCATCATCTTGGTATAATAGTTAATAAGCTTTATGATTTATTTGCTAACTTCATTATATAAATGAACAAATATCTTTGTTCTTTAATATTTATGCTTCTTCAGGCATTCTTAGAGATAATTTTAAAACTTCACTATTCACTATTCCTCTTGAACCATGTTACCCTTCTACCCAGTCTATATATATATAAATATATATATATATTTACAACATATATATACATATTGTATAATGTGCATAATTATATAATTTGTGTGTGTGTATGTGTGTGTGTGTGTGTGTGTATGAGCAGACTCATTATTGCCTTAATATGGCTTATTTGAAAGGGAATGTGATACGTGCATGACTAGTTTTGCACATCTTTAAGTTGTTTCAGGCACAAGAAATACAAGGGTATTTTGCCTTCATAACACACAAATGACGCAATGACATGGATGGAGCTACGGAGTATTATGCTAAGTGAAATAAGTCAGTCAGAGAAAGATAAATACCATATAATTTTACCTCCATGTGGAATCTAAGAAACAAACAAAAGAAAAACAAAGGAAACAAATGAGTAAAGGGAAAAAAGAGGAAGAGGGAGGCAAATCAAGAAACAGACTCTCAATTAGAGAGAACAAATTGGTGGTTACCAGAGGGGAGGTGAGTTGGAGCATGGGTTACCTAGGTGATGGGGATTAAGAAGGACACTTGTGATGAGCACCAGGTGTTGTATGGAAGTGTTGGATTGCTATATTGTACACCTGAAACTAATGTAACACTGTGTGCTAACTATACTGGAATCAAAATTTGAAAAGAAAGACACAAAGATGATGTCAGTGTTCTTTTGCAAGTAATATATTTTCTCCTTGTTGTAGGTCCTTTTGTTCTGCATCACAGCTGCCATGTACATGTTCTTTTTCAGGTATGTCCTGTTATACCTATTTATCTTAATAGAAAAAAGAGTGTTCCTTTGTAGTTTTTTGAATCGGCCATACAACTAAAGCTTTTCCCTATATAATTGTTTCTCACAAGTGGCATGAGTTGTTTTTGTTTTGTTTTTTTCTTCACTCTAAAGTAGTTAGAGATGAATCACTGCTTCTTAGTGAATAGAGGGAGGGAAGGAAGATCTGTTGTTTTTTCACATTCTACTTACAGGTTCATCTTGGAAAGCTGATTATGTAAGTTAATAGTCTCAACTTTTGACAAGTGAGTTTTTGTTTTTTCTGGACCTGATTTTAGGTATTCTTCATTCTCCTTATAAAGCAGTCAGCATTTTAGATTTAAATGAGAGAAAAGTGATGGTAGAGCTTAATCTAAATCTTCTTTAGGGATAACCCAGCACGTTGAATTAATCCATAATGTCAGAGTTCTGTTTCCCATTGACACTGAAACTGTGAGGTCTGTAGAGAAGGGTTAGGATCGCTTAAGATTTCAAGGTCAATAAGAAGGATTCAAATGGAATCACTATATAACCGTAGCAGTACAGGAATGGGATTTTTTACTGGGAAGAGTCCACTCCTTCATAACCTTTATTGTCAGTGATAGCAGTAATTCCCATTTATTTCACTCTTATTACACTAATTTGAGTAGACTTTTTCTTGGTTTTCCTGGATATAGGCAGAATTCAATCACAGCAGGAAGGACCAAACTTTTAAAATTAAAATTTTATTTGATTGACAAAGGCAGTTACATGTTTTAATAAGATATATTTGGTAGATACCTTTATTTTTTTCTTTTTACCTAAATGAGACAATTCAACCATACCAGAATTTTAAAACAGTTAGTTTCCTGCCAGAACACCCTAATAAATACTTGATTTGATAAGCACAGTAATATGGTTTTAACTTATTATGACTTTATCAGATATTTTACATGCACATATAAAGTGGTACTGCTCCTGTTACTCTTATAAAGGGACAGCATGGCCCTTAGAAGGGGAAAAATGGATCAAATTTCAGAGTAGGGAGGACTTGATTTGCAAAGGATTGGTAATGAATGCATAGTATTTTCTTGGTTATTAGTGACTGAAAACTCATTTCAGCTCTCTAGGAGTCTTTCAGCAGCTCTCTAGGGATCTTTGTGAAATTGTTAGAATTACTAGTAGTAAAGTAGAGGAGTTAAGGACAACAACTATATCATTGCATCAATTTCCCAAAACTTCATGTTGTATTCATATATATTAGTAGGACAATATTGCAAAAAGTTCACCTGGCTGATCTTTATGTCTGTCTAGTCTGAAGATAAAGCATACCTAGTGGGGAAAATATAAAAAGCTGAAAACTTAGAAACCTCTCTTTTGTTGATATGCACAGAAGGGAAGTACAATATCCAGTAAATTTTCCTTTTGTGAAAATTCCTAAATGAACAGATAGTAAATGAACAGATAGTAAATGCAACAATCCTTCCCAGTATGACACTTAAAGATAGCATATTTGACCATCATTTAGCATTTCTTGGTCATCAGTTTTGAGGTTTAAAAACAAGTTGTATGTTGAAGATAGTGATAATACCCAAGTTTTAGCATAGTCCTAGGAAATCATACTTTGAAAACTGCTGTCATCAATGTAGTATTTTTGGTGTAGAAAGAATCAGCCCTATAAATATGTATTTTGGTGTAGAGCTATGAAACCTTTTCCTGTTTCAGTCACAAAGTCTAGGTTAAAAACAACAATTTAAAATACTTTCCAGAAGGCTCAATACAAGGTTTTAGTGCCAAGATAAACATTTCCCGTTTTCTGAGGAAAGGGGTTGTTTTCTCCTAAAAGAAGCACTATCACCAAATTCCTAGTGTTCTTGGCAGAAGTTAGTTTGAATAACTCAACAAAAGAGGTTTGGCAAATGGGAAAATAAAACCATTTATAAAGTACTACAATCAAACAAAACACTGCTACATGTTTGGCTGAACTCCGGCATGTGTTTGGAATGAACAAACAATATTGTACACAGGGGTTAGTAAATCTAATTGCATTAGAATATTATATTCTTAAAATTCAAGTTTATAATATGGGTATTTGAGGTCACATTGTTTCCATTTATTAACAATTTTAATTTTACTTGTATAAAATTAGGTAAGTATCAAATGATATTGTCCCTTGGCCCCCATTTATAGCACTTCCTTTGGAAAAGAGAGGGAAACATTATATGTTAGAAATTAATCAACTTGTCTTTTTATCCTAGCCTATAAAAAGGAAAAAGGGAAATAGAAATAGATTTTCTTTCAATAGAGAGAAAGATGTACCAATTTTATTTATTTCGAGAAGGAACTTGAGGAAGTAGTTCCATAAATATTTTCTAAAAATGACATAGAGGATGTGATGGTTAGAGTATGAATTTACTTAAGAAACAACCCAGTGTTCTTGGTATTAAAATTATGGCTATTAAAATGTATAATGAAAGTATCTTACTTTTGAATAGCTCTTTTGTTTTTTTTAAGAGGTAGTTTTTTTTTTCCATATGCATTTTCTCATACATGGCAATCTTGATTTTCAATCTGTATACTAGAAATAAGGCTTACATTCAAATGGAATCCTTAGAAAACTTTGGAGACTTGGTTGAGAAAAGGTAGTATGTACAGAGAGTTCTTAGCCAACTGACCGTCCATCCATCCAGACGTCCTTTGATTCCAACATATGGTGTCAATTCTGTTAGGAACTGGGGTACAATATTTTGGAGATGTTTTGAAAGAAGTCTCTCTGTACAACCCCACTGGACATTCTTCATAATGATTCTGCCTCCTTGGTTCAATCATTTCATTATTTTGCATGTCATCATAACTGCCTTAAAAATGCCTATCACTATGAAGCAGAAGTGCTGGTTGAAAACTTCGTAGAATGTTTTGTTTCATGCATACCTTTAAGGCATTTTTTTTTTTAAACTTCCTGATGTGTATTTGTGGGTAAAGCAACTTGTTTTTTTTCTTTTTTTTTAAATCAAGGATTTATTATAGTTGTTCATTCAGTTGATTAGGATCTTTCCAGTGGTCATGTGGAGAAATGAGTTTCTTTTGAATCATTAGCTCTTTTTTTCTTTTGTTTTAACAAAAAGCAAAGAGAAGAATCAACAACAATGCAAAAAGCATGCCAAAACTATCACACTTATTCCTGCTCAAAAAAACAATGAAGCATGCTACACCTTTAAACAATTTATTTTATTGGTTTTATTTTCAACTCTAAGTATCTGTGTATGAAGAACACATAGTTGAGAAAAATGAAATAATTCAGCTTCACTTTTCTTTAAATAATTTAATTTAAAGTGATATCATAAAGCATATTATGACAACTCTGATCACATTCTAGTGAGTGCCTAGCTAGAAATTCTTTCCACCTGCCTTTGCAAAGACAGCAACAAATCGAACAGTTTGTTTAAACAGGTAGATTGAAGGGCTCAGAATTGTCATAGCAGATAATCTACAGACTGTGTATGACTGATTCACAGTGGACATACTTTAATCTGCTATAAACATTGAAAAGCATTCCATTTTTATTTAGAAACCAGCACAGGGGTGCTTGGGTAGTTCACTTGGTTGAACATCTGACTCTTGGTTTCGGCCAGGTCATGGTTTCTTGGTTTTGTGAATTTGAGTCCCCGTTGGGCTCTGTGCTACCAGCCCCTGCTTGGGATTCTGTCTTTCCCTCTCTCTCTGCCCCTACCCTACTCACACTGTCTGTCTGTCTCAAAATAAATAAGTAAACAAAACAAAAAAGAAACCAGCATGAATTAAAGTTTATTATTTTTGTGTTTGAAACATTATTTCGAAACAGCATTGATGCTTGACATTTGATGAATTCTAGTCAACTCTCTGTGAAGGTACCAATAATAAACTCTTTCATTATACTCAAGATATGGATGTATTTTGTTTAGGAAAATGGCACTATTTATTGGCTGTCTGCAATTTTTGAGTGAAAGACGTTTGTGATTATTCTTGAATCAATCCCTCTGTAGATGTAAACGAGTATCTTTGAAGTAATTTTAACAGCAAATAAAAAACCTTTGATCTGGGTCTTTCAAGCATTATTGATTTTAATAAAAGTCCTTTAAATACGAATTAGGTTCTGTTTTTTAAAGTACTGCCTAAAGTACACAAAAATCTATTCCAGGAAATTATGGCATTTGAACTTTAAACTTTGACTATAGATTTAGTAGAGTTTGCCCTAAATAATTAGATTTATATAAATTAAAATATCTTTTAAGTGTATTTGTTTTTGAGAAGGGGTGCAGAGAGAGAAGGGGACAGAAGATCAGAAGTGGCTCCATAATGACAGCAGAGAGCCTGATGTGAGGCTTGAACTCAAAACCATGAGGTCATGGCATGAACTGAAACCAAAGTTGGACACTTAATGACTGAACCATCCAAGCACCCCTAGGTTTATATTTTGAAGAGATTTCTTCCAGCAAAGTGGAGAGTGAATCGGAGGTTTGGAGGGGCATAATAATGACAGGTAATGGTAGGATACTGTTGCAGTTGTCCTAGAAAGATAGGGTGGGTCATGACTGAAGGTTATTATGGTAATGATGTGGTGAAGAGTGGTTGTATCTAAGATATGCGGATTGGTGCTTGGATGATGAAGAGTGAAACACTGGAAATTAGCAAATGAGAAAATGTGTGGAAATTGAGTACAATTTTTTCAAATACTGAGACTGAAGTGTGTTTAAGAGATTTGCACAGAAAAATATAGATACCAAATACTTGGGTATTTGGAGGTCAGAAGATAAACAGAGGCTATTCTGGAATGTCCAACTGGTTGACTACAGACAAATTATACAACTTCTATATACTCAGTTTTTTTGTTTATTAAAAAGTATAAATTATTATATGGACCTCATAGGTAGGGTTCTGGTGATTAAATTAGACAGTGTCTTTCAGACTTTTTTGGATATGACCCTAAGTAAGAGCTACATTTTATATTGTGAATAAACACACACATAAATTTTCCAGAATAATACATAGCCTTATTGCATTGAATACATTTGGATCCTTTTTATTCTAATTTATTTTATTTTATGCTTAAATAGAAGCTGCATTGAACCACTAATGAGTAACGACAGCAGTGTGAAAACTGCCAAGCTAATATATGCAAGCACCTGGCGTAGAGATTATTACTTTAACAGAAGTAGAGTTCCGAGTCGGGATTATTGTGTTTAAACTATTGAATGTTAATTAAAATGGAGGATTTCAAGAATGAGGACATTATCTTTTAGTGTTAAAATTGTAAATATATTTTTTAAGATAAAGGCAAAAAACTGTTCATTTGCTCTAGCACTTAGTGGGGAGTGGTAACCTGGTAGAGAAAATTTCAACCTGGTAATTGAAAGAGTAGATTGAGAAGTGTGACATGATGTTCATTTTAAGTATATAAAATTACATTTGTCAATTATTTTTAATAAGGTTGGGAATTTTTTTTAAATAAATGCAAACAAAATGTGAGATGAGGAGGTAGAATAAGTACAATAAACTCAAGAAATTTGAGAGGCGAAAGGCAAGTTGTTACAAGATTAAGGTTTTTCTTTTGGATTCTTTCTTAGTTTATTATTTTTTTTAGACAAGAGAGACCAGACAATGGGAAAGTTTAAGTGGGTAAAAGAAAGTTGCACAGGCAGGAGAGATTGACAAGTTGGGGAATGGGAAAGAGAAGGGAAATGGCCTAAGATGCAGTGCAGAATGTAAACATAGATAGCTATATTGTTAAATCTACTTGTAGGGGAGAGATCGTGTTAAATGGTTAGGAGGAAATTGGTGTTCTGTTTGGAAGCCTTGAACATATGGTTTGAGTGGAAGAGGACTAATACACAGGAGACATAGTAAATAGAAAAATCTTAGGCCTTTGGCTTCCTAAAATTCATTGTCATTCTTCAAAGGTAAATTAACTTGTTAATAAAAATTGACATGGGCTTGGGAAACCAGTATTCCTCAGAATACCAGGTGAATTGAGGTACTTCATAATGGGTAACTAAACTACTTACCAAAAATGTAAGTTCTGTCCTATGCAAAGATAAAATATCGAGATCATTAGAACTGTTGCTTTCCTCAAAGCAAATGGAAAAGGTGAGAAAACATGGGTTCATAACTGTTGTAAATCACTTCCTCTGAGAAGGAGAGTTTATTTTCAAGCCATATGAAAATCTTTCTTTTTGGGGGGAAGAAAATTAGTCTGCCCATGTGGTGAATGTACTCCATCTGTCGGTAGAAGTTGTAGCAAATCTGTTTTCACTTTTTGCCTGTCAGCCACGTGATATACTGTGCCTGGATAAAGAAATGATCTGTGCTCAAATATTTTATATCAAATATAAATGTTTATTGTTTTTAGTATCGATCAAAGAGAAATATCATTTGGAGACATACCATCAACTTAAAATGCAACTCCTTACAAACCTAAGGGGACACAGTCACACTAGAAGTGGTCAGTTGCCGTTTCAGTTTTATTTTCAAATATAAAAATGGAATTTTGTGGGGGGGGGCTCTAAGTGTAAATATTTTATTTATTTTTACTGACGTCAAAGTTCAAGAAGTGATGATGTTCACACATTACTGAATCAGTGAAAAGTTTACACCATTAACATACTACTGTCATTCATTGCCAGGAGGCTTGTTCCGGTCCCATCATGGTTCTGAGGTTCCACTGGATATTGGAACCTCTTTGTGAATTGAGACAGCAATTTGCAGTTAAAATAAAGGAAAACAATAAATTGGGTGCCTGGATGGCTCATTCAGTTAAGCGTCTGAGTTCAGCTCAGGTCATGATCTCGTGGTTTGTGAGTTTGAGCCCCACATTGGGTTCTGTGCTAACAGTGTGGAGTGTGCTATTGATTCTCTGTTTGCCTCTCTCTCTGCCCCACCCTCCTTCTCTCTCAAAAATAAACATTAAAAAGAATAAACCATAAGTATGTTAATGTTTTTTAACTAATAGCCTGATGTATACTTTGACATAAAACAAGTTTTAACCTCTGTTAGCACTGTTCAGCTAAATCAAGTTGGCACTATATAGTTGAATTTATTTTTTATCGTATCTGTAAGACATGATCTAGCTAGAATTTAGTAGTTGTAATAACTGTGTCATGATCAAGCAGTTATTGGTTCAGTGTTCTACAGTTGTATTTATTTTATTGACAGAAGAATAATTCTTCTTATAAATAATTCTTTTTAAGTAGTTACGAGCAATAAAAATGTTTTGTTTTGGAAGTGGCAATTCACAGAAGATTTGAGAAAAGCATTGTTAAGTAAACGTTTTTGTTTTGAACAACAAGGAATTCTTCCTGGGTATAAGAAACTGTTACCTTTATAGAAGTCGGAGCAAATCAAATATTCATAGGTAAGGAAAATAGTATTGGTAGTATTCACCAATACTAACAGTAGTGGTGAATTCTTGAAATAAGTTAAATACGTGTTTGTTTCATTTTTTTCTGATAATCTCAGTAATAGTTTATTAGCAGTGGTGATTACTACTGGAGGTGGTTTGTGTAAAAGGGTACTTAGTACATGCTTTAAAATGATACTGAATTTAAAATATGATTAGAAGTAAAATTTTAGGTTTTCAGAATTTCCATTTTTACTTAATGAAAAACATAGGTGTGTTTTTGGAGGTTCCATGGTATATGGAAATGATAGTCTTCGATGCCACACATTTGAAGAGAACTCTCTTTAGGTTTTGGCTCTAGCACTTACCAATTCTGTAGCTTCATCAAGTTATTTGTTTATTTTTTAAATTTTTTATCCATACAGTTATCCGTATGGCTATGAGAATTTAGAACAGAAATCCCTACAAAAAAATAATTTTTTAAATGATACTTATGTTTCCAAGCCAATCTTTAAAAGCTAACCTATAAATGAGTCTATAAAACGTACTTGGAGTACAGTGCCAGTGGTACTATAGAAATGAATAATATTTATGATAATATGCTTTTGGGGAAATGCATTCATTCCCAGTATGGTAGAGCTAAAGCCAAAGGATTGAGAAGTATCCAGTTCTTGAGCTACTCCACAGAGTCCCCTGTCCAAGCAAGAGCTCAGAGCACAGGTGATGGGAAGTGAGGGGGTAGAAGAACAGAATTGGCCCTCTTAGGAAGAGAATGGTTAAAAACAAAATAAAACAAAAACAGGCTAATACTGCAAACTAAATAGCCACGGAATTGGGATTCTGGTTTAACCTGGGGCTTTCCTTTCTGTTATCTTTGTTTTTCTTTCTTTTTCTCCCATCTATTCTCTACTTTGATGCCATCTGACTGGAGGGGTGTTGGGGCAGCAGAGTAAGTGAGGCTAGAGAAGAAGGGGTCTTGGAAGTATAGAGTGGATGGGCCCTGTAGGGGTTGAGGGTAGGAGGAGAGGGGAGAGTGGAGTGAGAAGAAAAGAAGTGTGTTGGCCTCAGATTCCCAGAGCAGCAAAGATTTGACTGGGTCATTCTTTTGCTAGCCTTACTCTCAACTAGTTGCTGCTAGTCCATGCATTGAAAACTGGACTAAAAAATCTAACAAGGTTAAAATGGATAAAGGATGGGGATTAAGGAGTGCACTTGCTGGGGTGAGCACCAGGCGATGTATGGAATTGTTGAATTACTATATTGTACACCTCAAACTAATGAAATACTGTATATTAACTAACTGGAATTAAAATAAACCCTTAAAAAAAGAATGGAGCCAAACAGGGTATCCTTTTCCCTCCAAGTTCCAAATCTCTCTAGGCATTATATTGCATCATATTATATATGAAATAAAGCCACAAGTGATTCCTGAAAGTCTGTAACACTTTTTTTGTCATTTTTCATAATCCAACTGGTGCCGTGCATTTGACCCTGTTTTCATACAATTGACTCTGTCTTACCTCTTGCCTGTAGGGGGTGGGAATGATGGAGAAGAGGAGGAATAAGAAAAAGGAAACAATTACCAGAAGCAGTGGGGGTAAGAGGAGGCCTAAGTTCTGTTGGCCAGAGTGGCCATATGTATTTAAAGGATTTACGTTCATTTTTGTGTATCTTTAGTGTAGTTAAAAGGCAGTATTTTTTCAGAATTTGCTGGTCTATCATCCTCTTGGTAAATTAAAAAGCTAATGCTATAGTCTGAATGTTTGTGTTCCCCCACAATTCACAGATAGGCCAGGGTGGGGCCTCTGGAGGCGATTAGATCATAAGGGCAGAGTCGTCATGAATGGAATGATGGATTGCCCTTATAGAAGAGGCTCAGGAGAGCTCCTATGCTCCTCCTGCCATGTGAGGTTACAGTGAGAAGTCTGCTGCCAGTGACTAAGTACACGTTGCCCGACACTGAATCAGCTGGCACCTTGGTTTTGGACTTGCCAGCCTCTGAAGCTGTGAGAACTAGATTAATGTTGTTTATAAGCTACCCAGTGTCTAGTATTTTGTTTATAATAGCTTGAACTGACTAAAACAACTGGGAAGGGCTTTTCACCTTTCTGATCTAATGCATTAATATTTCAGGTGTCTATTAAAAAATATTGGCCTGCAGACCTGTTTGCTACCCCCAGGTGGAGGCCAGCTATTGTCTCCATGTTAGCTTTCTCTCTTAAAGGAAAGTCTTTTAATAGGGGTTTTCTATACATTTTTAAATTTTTAAAAATTTAAATCCAAGTCAGTGAACATATGGAGTAATAATGATTTCAGGAGTAGAATTTACTGATTTATCACTTATGTGTAATATTCAGTGCTCATCTCAACAAGTTCCCTCCTTAATGCCCATCATTAATAGGGGTCTTTTAAAGGAAGTCTGAAATTATAAACTTCTTTGAATTAAATTTATTATTCATTTTTATTTATTTATTTTTTTAAATATTTTTATTTATTTCTAGGAGAGAGAGAGAGACAACGTGAGCAGGGGAGGGTCAGAGAGAGAGGGAGTCACAGACTGAAACAGGCTCCAGGCTCTGAGCTGGCAGTCAGCACAGAGCCCGACGCGGGGCTCGAACCCACGAACCGCGAGATCACGACCTGAACGAAAGTCGGACGCTTAACCGACTAAGCCACCCAGGCGCCCCTATTATTCGTTTTTAACCCAAATCCCACTTTACAGCTGAATATTGTTAGAAGATCGGTTGTATTAGCTGAAACCAGGGATTCCAGCTATACAAACGTACACACCTATATACCAGAGTCATACTTATAACTTACTCCATCCCATTTGGGCTTGGGCTATAAACACCATGTTTTTGAAAATATGAGATTAAAATTATTTGGAGTTGAATGTAATTTGTAAGTGGTAAATACAGAAGCTTGAAGCTATTTATCTGTGAAAAGATGATGAAGAAGTACTCGAAGATTCTTTTAAGAATTACCTTTTGGCTTTGTTTGTTTGGGTTATGATATAATACCTAGAGAGATTTTTAAATTTGGGAATTATGGTGAGCATAGGAGAATGATAAAGCTTACTCATGTAATGAGATCAGATGCCTTGTGAATTAGAAAAACACCCAGAATTTTGTAGAACATATTAGAGGGTAAATAACCTCAAATTAAGATTATATTGATTTTTTTGAAAAAAAAAAAATTGGGGGTGGGGGCTCATTGTAGGAAAATACCACTAAACAAAATCTTTTGGAGAATAACTACCACCCGGTGTATATCCTTACTGGTCGTTTGCCACATTGTTCTCTCTTATCTATCTGCCTACCTTCCCTCTCTTTGTCTTCCTCTTTCCCTTTTTTCTTTGCTCCTTTTCTTCCTCCCCCCTTCACTTGTTTCCCCTCTCCTTCTGCATATATATTTTCATGTTCTTCCTCCAGTTTCTCAAGTGAGATCATATCATGTAGGCTGTAAGATGAAATGCCTTTTCTTGGCATATCTGCATTAGATAAGACTAAGATCTTTCTGTGATTAGTCTAAGCAGAAAGCCTTCTCTCTCTTTTTTTAAATAACTTTTTGTCAAGTTGGTTTCCATATAACACCCAGTGCTCATCCCAACAAGTGCCCTTCTCCATGCCCATCACCCCCATTCCCTCTCCCTCACCGCCATCAGCCCTCAGTTTGTCTCAGTATTTAAGAGTCTCTTTACACCATATGTACTCACAGCCACTTGCACAGGCACATGCAACCAGTTATTAGAAGTGGGAGAAAGGGGGCACCTGGGTGGCTAAGTGAGTTAAGTGGCCGACTTCAGCTCAGATCACGATCGCACAGCTCAAAGGCTTATGAGTTCAAGCTCCGTGTCAGGCTCTGTGCTGACAGCTCAGAGCCTGGAGCCTGCTTCAGATTCTATATCTCCCTCTCTCTCTGCCCCTTTTCTCTCTCTCTCTTTCTCTCTCTCTCAAAAATAAATAAACATTTTTTAAAAAGAAGTGGAAGAAAGGATTCTGATACCAGTCTTTGGTTCGTCACCAAGAAAAACTGGTGATAAACTCTTAATAATGTGAACACGACTGAAATAATGATTCCTTCAAGTTCTGGGAATCCTCTTCTGTGTGCTATTTCTTCTTTAAGGAGAATTATTATTAATCACAAAAAGTTCTTAGACTTTGCTGATACACATGCTCAAATTTGAAGCAGTTAACTGCTTATTTTATCAGTTATGGATATAACTGTTAATTATATCCATAATTAGTGAATGCTGTAATTCACTATGGTTTTTTCAAGCTTGACTCTTTATTTCTATTATTTTCTACTCCATCAGTTTTCTTAGACGTAATTAAAGGACACCATAGTGTAGCAGAATTGTTATAGAGCATAAACTCTGAAGCCAGGCTGCATATGTTTAAATCGTTACTTCATCTAACTTGTTTTCGGATCATGGCTAAGTTACTTAGCCTCTCTGTGCCTTAGGTTTCTCATCCTAAAGTGGGAATAATAATAGTTCTTACTTCATGGGATTACTGTGATAATTAAATGGCTCTCATATTGTACACACTCAATAAATGTTCACTATTTTTATTATTTAAATCTGAGCTGTAAAGATCACGTATGGTATGAATCCATTAAGATGATATGTCCAGAATAGACAAATCCATAGAGATAGAAAGTAGCTTTGTGTTGCTTATGACAAGGGGACTTGGCAGGGAATGAGGAATGACTACAAATAAGTATATTTTATAATGGTGATGAAAATGTTCTAAATGTAATTATGATGATAGCTATACAAATCTGTGACTATAAAAACCACTGAATGATATACTTAAGGTAGAGAGTTGTATATTACAGAAATTATATCAGTTATGAAAAAAGCTGATCTAGAAACAGATCTTTGTTGCACAGTGGCATGGTGTTCATGTGTTATCACCATTAAATATCCCTGATGCTGCATCTCAGGGATGTTGGGCTTTGTGGGCACGTAGGCATATACTGAAAGAGAACATCGGGAGACTTACCTTTCCCTCGGGTATATCTGAAGGAGTGTTCCCTTGGAGAATGACAGAATGAAGAATATGCACGTGCACTGCCAGGCTGGTCAGCTCTTTCCAGAATGGTCAGGACTGCAGTTTAGAATATGCATGCTCTTAGTTATGAGACACTACACTTTGGAGTTAGAGGGGAAACAAAAGAGGAAGTGACAGTAGAAGTCACAAGTGTATATAAGATTGTTAATTCAACATTTGCTGAAAATTCTATTTTTGATATTTCTGAGTTAGGATGTTAATTTTTTTCTTTGGCACTAACATTTGAAAAGTGTAGTTAAAAAAAACTTTTTTAGGCCTGCCAATGAAGAGTAATTTCAAAAATATATGCAGATATGGTGCAACATCAAAAGGACTTATTAATTGGAAGAAAACAAGATGAAGGATGAAATAGATTTATTTTATGAAAGTTAGTTTTATTTTAATGAATATATTCTCAAATATAAGTCAATACATTCTTGCTTCTCAAAATGAAAAGTCATAGATTGCCATTTAAAAACTGATCATAAGGATGTTTTTTAAATACCTAGGAAGTTAATTGCTAATACATTCCAGTTTAGTGTGGATGAGAATTATATTTACAGTCTTTGGACAATTAAATTATTAGTTCATTTGAAGAATTTTGCTGTAGTTTCTGTTTATTTGAGGGGAAGTATTTCAAAATCACTGTCCTTGCCATAGGAAATTATTAAATTGAATAGAGACGCACGGAAGGAAATTTATATTAATATTTACATCATATAGAATATCAATTTTTCTTTCATGATCTATTCTAGACATTTCCTAAAAAGTCACAGCAAAAATGAGACGTATTTGGATTTATTCTAATCTGTATGCTTAAAACTTCAAATAAAATACTCACTTAAGAAGGCTTATTTTTCATGCTGTACAGGTTCAATGACAGGGATTGCTGGGAGAGGAAGTACGTTACTTACAGCAGCACTGAGCTGAAATTCACAGTTAAAAGAATATTTTTCCACCATTATCAGTTTTCAGCACAGATTCTGTCTCTAATGTGTGACTGAGTCACTGAACCAGGAAGGTGTTTACCTGCAAGGTGAGCTGGTCGAAATGGGAGAAGCTTTTAAGTTCTAAAATTTCAGCCATAGTCTTCCCTAGAGGAAGAAAAAAGTGGGTCTCCTCCCTTTTTTGTATTCTCTTGTCAATCACAAAGCCTCTTTGTACTGGTGGGCCTGAATGGTGACTGAGTGCTGGCTGTTTATCATTATATTTGTCATCCTAAAATGCAAAATAAAAAAAGGAGGAGAACATAACTTTGGGTTCTCAAGCCTTAGAGAAGAAGTCGGTTGTGGCAGCCCAGGACCTCTGAATCCAAGCTATCTTGGATTGCTTTCCGAAGTGGTTGTTCACTAAAATGGAGTATGTAATTCTTAACGATTTGAGCCCCTTAGGCACATTCAGAACAAGAGCAGCATATCTATAAGTCACCTCACAAAATAAATTATAAAAATAAAATAAAATAAAAATCCCAAGACTTTAATCTCATTGCCACTCTTGGCAACCTTTTGTAATAGTTATAGCTTACAGAGTCAGGACATTTCCCCCAAATATCCTAAATGTTTATAACCAGTGGGAGACTTAAGTCCTCTTCTTAGTTGAGACAGAAAATAGCTATTCATGTACTCACTTTACATGCTTGGAGATTATTAGGCTTCCTTTTCTCTCTCTTACATTCTTCTCAACATCAACTTCTTTTAGCATTTAATATGTATTTTACTTCAATTTATTATCCCAGTTTTAGCTGCAAATCATGTACCTAGCGCAGCAGCATGTAACAGACAAGTTGGCCGGACTAGCTCTACGTCACACTGTTGGTCTGTGGGTCAGTTAGGGCTCCTCATGTGTCCATTCTGATGCCCAAGCTGAGGGGACAAAAGCCATGCAAAGAAAGCTGTCCTCATGGTAGTGGCATGAGATTTGTTTTCACTAACACCATCTCCAGAATATTCATGCATGTATATCATAAGTACATTATTAGCACACACAAATACCTGCCCATTCACCAATGCATTTTCTTTGAGTATGAGTTCTCTAGCTGGGGTTCTGATAGTTTTTATTGTATCAACTATACTTATAAGGTGTTGTCTTTCCAAAACACTCAACTCTGTTTCCATGGGAAAAAAAATGTAGTCCTTTTTGGTGTAGTAATATGTAGGTCAGTTCCATAATTACATTAACACATTTGGGAACTAACACAACTGATTATTGGCAGACATATAACTCAGCTAGTGTGAACAGATGTGTATGTGGTCATATTTGAAAGTGGCTTTTTTTTTTTTAATCTCTGAGCAATCAGTGTGAACGTTAGAATGTTTTACAGAGAGAAAATAGAGAAGCTAAGATAAATTTGTCTTATTAAATGTAGTCTCCTAAATGGAGATTAGATAATTTTTACAGTAAAGAGAACATTTAAAACATACTTACTGACTTCTGACTCAACACCTTTTTTCTCTGCAGTATCATCATCACTGGCTTCTTTTCCATTCTTTGAGGATTTCTTCTAAGCCTTTTAAAGCCCTCAAAATTTGGCTCTTACCTCCCCACCCCCTTTTTGGCAGGAGAAGGGAGCTTGGTATTTATGCTAGTAGAACCAGACTTCAGTCATACTTTCATTCTAGGAATCAGTTTATGTATTTGAAATAGATCTTGATGCTTATTTATTCTAGCCTAAAAATAACTGAGGTTCAGGAATTCATGAGCTGTATTATTTTAAGGTCATTTAATATGTTGCAAAATTCCATAAACAAAAGTATTCTCCTTTAAAGTAAATAATACCAGTACTTAATGTTTCAGAGGATCGTAGAGTTTTAGAGGAGGGAGCAAATTAGAAATTATGTAATATAGCATTGTCCCTTTTCTGGTGAGTCTCTGAGGACTTTTGTGACTAGCCTTAGCTCAGTCAGCAGTTAGGGCAGAGGTAGAAGTAAAATTTTGAATAATTTGCATTAAATACCATAAATTATTCCAAAACAGTTGAATATTTAGAAATTTATGTGAGAAACTTGGCAAAAGATTTCAGCTATTTTTGTACAATATAATGGAAAGTCTTTCTGAGAGGAAAGATGAAACTAACCAGATCTAGAAATTAAGGAAGATAGAAGTTTGTTTAAAATTTTCTTAAGGCATATTTTGGGTTTTGTATATGAAAATAGTTTTAACTATAATAGGTATAATGTCTCATGGAATTATTTATCTTTCTTTTTGAAATAATATTTCTGATTATTGCCATTAGAAATCTTTGGAATTCCTTTCTTATGACTAGATTTTAAACCAGAAAGGAGAAAAGCTCCTTTGTAATGTCATATGGCTGTGCTTTTTGTCTCTGTGTCTCAGTCTCTCTCTTTCCCTCTCTTCCTCCCGGCCTTCCCCTTCTCCACCATGTTTCTTTTTTAGTCTTTTTGGTTTTTGTTTTCTGTTTTTTTTTCTTTTTTCTTTCATATATATTGTCAAAGAAATAACTGGAATTGCTTTATACACTTTCCATTAAATATCCATCATGTCATTTTAAGTGTGACAAGTGTGTCAATGAATGGCATTTTAGAATGGAATTAAATATATGTTACCCCTTCCTTATGCATTATTAATAATTTCTTAAGAAGAAACTACACATTAGCATATATTTATAATCATCACTGAAATTTTATCATGAATTGATTGTTCTTATGAAATGTGAATAAATAAGTATTAAACATTTATTTGAACAGCAGTTTGTACATATTAGGATTTTAGTTGTTTTAATTTCTACAATGTATTTCCAGCCTTAAGGCCAGAGCATATAGTCAATTGTCATTTAAATTTAATCTTCTAAAAGTAAGATATTTTAATATATTAATATAGGAAATCAGAAACGTATTAAATTTTATTCTGTGTTTATTACCTTTGAGGGCATTATTTTATTTCTAGTATTAAAATTTATTTTGCTTAAAAATAAAGGACTAGATTTCAACAGCAGTTTATAAAAAGAGATTGTTATTTGTTAAAGCTGTCATACTACTTGAAATTTCATAAGATGACTCTGAAACTATGTTGTAGAATACAGGTTTTTCATTCTTGGATTTCAGATCAAGTAGACTACAGTAATAATAAACTACAACTGAAATATGAAACTTTGAATAAAGCAGAAACTGGAATGTTACTAACAGCTGTTGTCATATAAGAGATGGACTAGAATTTTATTGTGTGTCAAAAACATCTCACAACTCTCCTTTTTAGCTTACTGAATTTAGTTCTAATTCTGTTCAGCTTAATCTCTCTTTAAGAATCAAATATTGTTTCCTCTTGTCCCATAACTGAATTAAATGGATATTAGGCTGATCACATCCACCTCGTATAATGTTTTCTGTCTTATCTAAAAGTACTCTTTTCAAGGGGTGCCTGGGCGTCTCAACATCGGCTCAGGTCGTGATCTCAGTCATGAGATCAAGCTCCATGTCAGGGTCCACGCTGAGCATGGAGATTGGGATTTTCTCTCTGCCTCTTTCTGTCCCTCCTGGACTATACTCTCCTCAAAATAAATAAATAATCTTAAAAAAACAAATAAAAATATACTTTTCAAGTCATAATTCCTTTAGGTTTCACTGTTTTTTATGGGTTTTATGGCTTAATGGCATCTAAGTCTGCTCCAGATCTTGACCTCTTGCCCTGCTTCTAACCCTACAAATCTAACTAGGTTCCCTCTCTTGGCTATTGAACTTTTTGTTTAAACATATCTCTTAAAGCATCATTTCCCTTTTTTTTTCACCTGCCAGTTGTGTCTACCGTGTGAGTGGTCATATACAAGGTGGCAGTCACTATACAGGCCACACTTGGGGCACAGCATGCCTTATTCCAGTGCCCAATTTTATTTGGAGTGTGACTAATGTACCCTAAGTAGAACCTGTCTATACTCTCCCATACTTGAACCAGTTTTCTATAGGAAATAGTGCAGAACGTCTGATTTCTGGGTATACAACATAAGTGGAAGAAGTTTTAAAGTCTTATGGTAAGAGCTGACCCCACACTAATGAGAGACAACTATCATGAATCTGACGAACAGATATTTAAATTTTACCAACTTTGAAGGAGTCATATATTAATAGGAATTTTACATGTAAATAGCACATGAAGTTCACGTGATTTAAAAAACCCACCATAGTAAGTTAGTGTCTCTCAGAGCTTCAGAGCCAGTTTGT
The DNA here is from genome assembly GCF_003009895.1 of Hyaena hyaena. Taxonomy (NCBI): domain Eukaryota; kingdom Metazoa; phylum Chordata; class Mammalia; order Carnivora; family Hyaenidae; genus Hyaena; species Hyaena hyaena. The sequence continues at coordinate 710,430 of NW_024081114.1, forward strand.
CCCTCTTTTGCATTTGGAGAGGGCTGTGGATGTTGAGGCTTTGATGAAAAATGGAGTAATTATAGCTAGCTAATATTTACTGAATGCTTATTATGTGCCAGGCATTGTGCTGAGTATTTTATACAAAGTATTGGGTTAATCCTTACTAGTACCACTACACAGTAAAGTAGGTACTGATATTTTCTCTGTTTCACATGTGAGGAAACTGAGGCTTTGAGCAAAGTAAATTGCCAAGGATTGTATACCTAGAAATAAACAGAGATTGGATTTGCATTAGGGTCTCTCTAATCTCACAGCTTATTCTCCTCAATTCTCATTCTGACTATACCAGTACTTCCCAGTCTTTTCCACATCATGTTGTGCATAGAAAACATATGTGTTTTTACACCATGGTGGAGAAAATGGCTAAGGCTGCTTACAACTGGAGGCAACTGACCTGGTGGTTACGGATACTGTAGAAGTCTCCCTTATCCTCCCACCACGTCAAGTCAAAGCAAGGAAGGATTTAGTACCTAGTCCTCCTGCTCAGTCTTTTGTGGCAGGCACACCCATTGGGAAGATCTGTGCTACACTACTGTCTCAATAGAAAATCAGAGATGAGAGATAAATGCTTTTTTTCATAAGTTCACAATGCCTCCAGCTAGCTCACCTTATCATTTAGGAATTTGGATGGGTGGTGTGTACTCAGATCTGTTTTACTACTCTCTCTCTGTCTCTGCCTCTTCCCTCTTTTTCTGTAGTCATAGCAACATATATAATTAATTGATGGTTGAGTTTTGTTCATTAGGGAAACATTTGAGTATTTCGGTGTGCAGTGCTTTGGTAGTTAAAAAGATTCACAGTTTGCCAGAAGAGATGCTATGTGTTGCTATGGTCTGGATGTTTGTGTCCCCCTTCAAATTCATATATTAAAATTCTAACCCTCAAGATGATGCCGGTTAGAAGGAGGGGCCTTTGGGAGGTGATTAGGCTATGCAGGTAGAACCCTCATGAATGGGATAAGTGTCCTTACAAAAAAGGCCCAAGAGAGATACTTTGTTCCTTTTGCCATGTGAAGACACAGCAGGAAGGTGTCGTCCACAAACCAGGAAATGTCCTCACCATGCACCGAATCTGCAGATTCCTTGATCTTCAACTTCTTAGCTTCTAGAACTGTCAGCAGCACATTTCTATTACCTATAAGCTACCCAGTCTATGTCATTTTGTTAAAATAGCTCAAATGGGCTAAGATAGTTGTACATAAATTATCTTAATATGACATGTGCAGTATCATAGATGTGGCATGACAAAGTGCAACAAACAGGAAGGGACTGTGATTAGTTTTAATTCGTGGATGTAGGGAATGTTTCACTAACAAATAGCTTTTTATCTAAGCCTTGAAAGATTAGCAGAAGTTAAACACAAGAGTTTGGTGATGAAGGCAGTGATGCAGATAGAGTTGATAGTATCAGGTACTTACAACAATGTTTACATGTTAAATAGAAAGGGAGGGACAAGATGAGGAAAAGAACCCTTTCTTGCCCCACTGTTTCTTCCAGTCACTACCTTATTTCTTTCTTCTTTTTTATAGCCAAATTTCTCAAATCCTTTGCCCACACTTACACTTGCTGTTTGCTTTTCTTTTGTGCCACCATAATCTGATTTCCATGTATTATGCCTCTGAGGTTGATCACACTGAGATAATCAAAGACAGCCTGTAACTAAACCTGATGGACACTTTTATGTTCTTACTGGGTCTCTCAACTGGTTATCACATTGTTTCCCATGTCGCATCCCTAAAAACCTCTCCTTAATTTCCCTGAAATCACATTTTTCCTCTCTGTCTTACCATTCCTCTTCATTCTTCTTTTTACTTATGCCATCCCTTAAGTGTTCTTATGTTCAATATTCTTTCCCAGGACCTCAACTTTTCTTACTCTTCATATGTTCTGTGGATAAACTTACACATTTCTCTGGGTTCAATCACCACCTAAATATTGATGACCCCTTAATCCATATCTGTGTGTCAGATCTCTCCTGAACTGCTTATTTTGTTATCTCACTGCTCCTCAAAATAAGTTTTCCCCAAGTTGAATTTATTGTCTCTGTCTCAACCCCTCCTCTAACCTCTTCTCCCCCAAACTCTGTTTTTCTTCAACTGTTCATTTCAGTGAATAGAAATGCCACTTACCCAGTTGGCCCCAGTTAGAAATTTGGCTACCATCCCAAACTTCTCCATTTCTTTCTTTCTTTCTTTTTTTTAAAAATAATTTTAATTTTTTTAAAGAGAGAGCGAGGGGAGAGTGGGGCAGAGGAAGAGATAGCATCTTAAGCAGGCTCCATGCTCAGCACAGAGCCTGATGTGGACCTAATCCCACGACCCTGGGATCAAAACCTCAGCCGAAATCAAGTTGGACGATCAGCTAACTGAGCCACCCAGGTATCCCTCAAACTTCTCCCTTTCAATTACTCCAGTATATTCAGACAATCAGGAATTGTTTATTTTGTCTCCTTAATATATGTTGAATTCCTGAGACTCTCTCCATGCCCACTACTGCTGCTCTACTCCTTAATCAAGGCTTTGCCGTGATTCCACCACTGCCTTCTTATAGGTCTCCACACGTCTCACCTGTCCAGTTCATTTCTGAACTATAACCAGAGTGTTATAGCACAGATCCTGTGATTCCAGTTTAAAGCCATTCAATGAAATTTTTGCCCTTAGAGTAAAGTCTAAACTCTTGCAGATATTTTTATTTTTAAGGCCTTTTATAAAGGTCTGGTCTCAATTGGAAGAAGACTAGGTGCCTGGGAATTGGAGTCTATTGGTTGGGTTTGAATACCACTTACTGTGTGATGTTGGACAAATTATCTTTCTTTTGCCTCAGTTCTTTGCTTTGTTAGAATAGGGTTAATGAGGGGCGCCTGGGTGGCTCAGTCCGTTAAGCATCCGATTTCGGCTCAGGTCATGATCTCACCATTCCGGAATTCAAGTCCTGCGTTGGACTCTATGCTGACAGTTCAGAGCTTGGAACCTGTTTCAGATTCTGTGTCTCCCTCTCTCTCTGTGCCCCTCCCTGCTTACACTCTTTCTCTCTCACTCTCAAAAATAAATAAACATTAAAAAACAAAATTAAAAAAAAGAATGGGGCTAATGGTAAGGCCTAGGGTTATTGCTAGGATTGAAAGAGTTGTTAGGACCATACCTGGTAGGTAGTAATTCATTGATACATATTAACTCTTATTACTACAATTGTTACCTTACCCAAATCCATTATTAAAAAGTCCATTCTTTAAAAAACTTTTTTTTTGTTTAATGTTTTATTTATTTCTGAGAGACAGCATGAGCAGGGGAAGGTCAAAGAAAGAGGGAGAAACAGAATCTGAGGCAGGCTCCAGGCTCTGAGCTAACTGTCAGCACAAAGCCTGACTTGGGGCTCGAACCCACGAACCGTGAGATCATACCTGAGCCAAAGTCGGACTCTTAACCAACTGAGCCACCAGGGCATCACTTAATATACTTAATATGGTCATTCACTGGTTAGAGCACAAAGATTTCTGTGATTGCAGCATATGTGGGGAGTATGAGGAAATTAGTGATCATTGCAGAAACACACTAGCAGAAAATAATGGTTGGTATGCTGGGTGCCAACTGACAAAATAGACATTTGAACACCATAGGATTTCAAAAGAGGAAGAAATTTTATGAAAATTTGATCTATCCTTTAAAAAGATAATCAGTGCAGTGGTAGCTACAGCAGCTAATGTTTATTGAGCCCTTACTATGTGCCAGGCACTGTGTTAACATTTTATGTACTTTATTTTCCTTGAAAGAGCTTTCAGAAATATTATTTGTAGCTCTGTTTTAGAGATAAGGAAACTGAACCACAAAAAATTAGGCAGTCCTATCAAATGTAGAGCTCGAATTCAAATCCAGATAGATGACAAAGAAGTCCTCCAATCATTCATGCTTTAAGTTTTTCCTTATCTGTCACAAGTCTTTTGAATCAATGCACACTACACAAACAACACACATGGTTTCTCTCTCTGTCTCCTGTTCTAGTAGTGTTTAATAACAATTTAGTGTAATTTTTAAATGCATATGAAATATGGTGTATTTATCTAGACTTTGTTATGCATGAAATATATTCTTCAAGTAAATTATAGTCTCAGCCTGTAAAAAGAAAAAATTCCAAGCATCAGACTTGTAACATGAAAGATTTGGGGGGAATATGATAGTCAATGTTCAAATGCAAAAAATAAATACATAAATATTTGACATGTTATATTACCTCAGGCTTTTAAGTGAAACATTCTGAATTATGTTTAGAGGAGCTTGTGTTAAATATGTCTGTCTCTTTGGCCTTTTGTACTTTTGCAAATGTAAAAAAAAAAAACCTAATATCCCATTGACAGTTAAGAAGTTCTGTTCAGGCTTGATTTAATCTGACTCTATAGGCTTAGTACATTTCATGAAAGGAGAGCATTTGGAACAGGAGTTTTGTCTACAGATTTGGGATGTTTATATTGGGTTTGTATTTTATTTGTGACAGACTTTAAATGGTGTTACAACAAGTACTGTATTTTCGAACACCGAACACACTGGATTCTCTGTGAGGATAGATTGGCTTTGGTTGCCACCTATGTGGTAATACCTTTTTCTTTCATTTCATTGGAAAGATTATCTAACAATTATTGTCATTCATCCTGGATTTAATTTGGTATCATGCATACCTGTTGCAGAGTTTGCTTTTTGTTCTTTCTTTTAAAAAGTCTTCACAAGATAATATTGACTTTTTTTTTTTTTTGATAGCTTGCCCTAGCAGGCCGAAACTATGAAAAATTTACAGTTTTCAGAATGTTATAGTCTTTTGTTCTTTCTATTTCTTTGATAAAGAGATTATAAACTATGTGTTTAGCTGTCAGGATGTAGAGATGTAGACAATACAATTCACAAGTTAATTGAGCTCTCATAAAGGGAATATGACTTACTGCTTTTCACTAATACCAGAGAGAAGACTTTTTTCTTTGATGATTTTTCTTCCAGACATATTTATTTGTTTTAGTTAGTGTATTTGTATTCCAAGTGACTTCTGACTCCCCCCTCCCCCACTTTAAATAACATCTTGGAAATGAAGTCTTGCAGATTAGGTTTCTCTTTTTTACTATTTATATCTCTATCAGTGATTTTAGATCATATATCCTGACATTTTATTTTTATTTTTTATTTTTTTTTATTATTTTAAAAAAAAATTTTTTTAATGTTTTTATTTATTTATAGAAGAGAGAGAGAGAGAGAGAGAGACAGCGTGAGCATGGGAGGGTCAGAGAGAGAGGGAGTCACAGACTGAAACAGGCTCCAGGCTCTGAGCTGGCAGTCAGCACAGAGCCCGACGCGGGGCTCGAACCCACGAACCGCGAGATCATGACCTAAGTGAAAGTCGGACGCTTAACCGACTAAGCCACCCAGGCGCCCCTATCCTGACATTTTAGTTTGAATTTGGGCTGAGGGAAAATGTAATCTTAAACTCCCTCTCTCTTTCCTTTTTTTGTTAGCAGTTTTGTAGTGGAATGAGCACAGGCTTTAGAATTAGACTAATCTGGATTCAGATTCCACTTTTACCATTCACTCGTTGTGTAACCTTGAGCAATTTACTTAATCTCTTGGAGTCTATTTATTCATTCATAAAATACCAATAATTTCTCCTACACTGATTGTATTGAGGATTAGGGATAATGGTGGTAAGGCGTCATTCAGTGCCTGTCACGTAGTAAATACTCAGTAAATTTGTAGGGATTGTGCCACTTCTGTTAAGGAAAATACTTCATTTTAGCAATTATTTAACAAAATATTTGTTAGATTTTATGGTAGTTATTAGTGTTAGTCACTAAATATCTTCATATTTCTCCACGGACATTGGGTTACTTGTTAGGAGTGTACTTTACTGCCCCTTGCAGCTTCAGTGTGACTATCTTGGGCTAAAGGGAGATGTAAGTGAATGTGATGTATGTATGTCCCTTCCAGGCAGAAGATTTAAGAGCTCATGTGCCAGTTCTTGCCGTATCTCCTATTCCTATCTCTCTGATTCAGGAAATATGTGTCCAGATAGAGCACCTACCAGCCTGGGTTCCTGAGTGACTGGAAAAACAGAGAGCTCTCCTGCTGAACTTGCAGTGTGAGCTAGAAATAAACCTACTGTATTATGCCTTTGACATTGGGGCATAGTTCCTTATTGCTGTAAAACCATGTCCTGAATGATCCAGAACTACTCAGAAATGGTTTGCAATTTTTATCTGAATGAAGCAAAGTCTTTAATTGTTCTAAGTGAAGATTTGACCTTTAGAAAACACAAATTGCTTATGATTGTTTTTTAACTCAAAAGTAATCTTGAACACGCTGGCCTTTGAAAACAAAGAATATGTTTTATAAGAAGTGGTGCTTAAATGGCATGTTGGAATGTAGAAGTAACATTCTTAATGAGTATGTGTATGGAGTAACATGGAGTACATTGTTTGGCCATAAAGCCTCTGGTTTCTTTTAGTGTGGAGTATCCAGGCCTGATAACAGTGAGAGTAGTTGTTTAACACCACTGAGCACCACAGGTCCTGAGAGCAAGATAAAAGAAGGTTAGGAACTATAGGTTAATGGTATTTCATAATAACTGGCTCATTGTCGCTACTTACATTGCTGTTATGATTGCCCATCTAGGCATCTGCTTTGCCTGATTTGGGGTTTGGGTGAGAATGTGCAACATTTGCTCTAGCTGCTTAATGTTTGGCAAGTTCTTTAATTTCTTCTGGTTTTGTTTTCATACTCACAAAATGGCCAAGGTAATACCTCCTGATGATGTAAAAATTGGAGCTAATGTATATGGGATAACATATTAAATGTTTATCTCTGTGACTATAATTGAGAAAGTGTTAAAAATATTGGAGTCCTTCTACCCTTTTGTTAACTGTATTTGTTGCAAAAGGTGGTGCTGATGCCTTAAGACCTCTTTTTCTTTTTAAAAAATTTTTTTTAATGTTTTATTTATTAACTCAGAGAGAGAGAGAGAGAGACAGCATGAACAGGGGAGGGAGATACAGAAACTGAGAGAGAGGGGGAGATACAGAATCCGAAGCAGGCTCCAGTCTCTGAGCTAGCTGTCAGCACAGAGCCCGACACGCGGCTCAAACCCACGAACCGTGAGATCATGACCTGAGCTGAAGTCGGACAGTTAACCAACTGAGCCACCCAGGAGCCCCAAGACCTCTTTTTCTACATTATTTTGGAAAGGAGTAATACTGTTTCTTTTCTTGTGAGAAGTATGCTTTATAAAATCCGTTTATTTTCTGTAATACCACATAGAACTCACTAGACAGTGAGTTTTGTGAAGGGCATGAACTTTTTTTAATTCTAGAGGCCTACCAAGTACCATATCAAAATAGGACCTCATTCTGTCTATAGTATAGTCCCTCAATAATTAGAAAGTTACACTGAACTTCTTTATTAATTATCCTGTAGCATAATTCTTATGCCCTGTATATTTAATATAGAGATATTAATTCTTGACTTTCCTATGTGAGTAGGTATTAGTCTAGAAATTATCTGTTGAATTAAATTGTCCAAACGGTGTTTGCTTTGTGCTCATCTGACAGTAAAAGGTTGTTGATGAAGCAAAATTCTCATATCAAATCCTATTTTGTCTGCTTTCTTACATTTGAAAAATCTTGCTCCCCTGTTAGGGCTTTCTGAATGCTGTAGAACTGACAAAATTTATAGATTTAGTGGTACATAATTGAAGTATCTTTGATGGCAAATGCTAATGTTAAAAACAGTTTAAAAACAAATTCTAGTTTAGTTTTAGAAATAATCTTGTTTTATGTTTGAGTAGTGTTAAATATTCTTCATTATTATTTCATGCCATGTAAGAGTTAGATTTCATTCAGAATGTTTAATTCTTGAGTAACTAAAAGTAAAGCTACTTTTGATTAGCATATAAAGTGACAGTATATTATCCAGAATTTTGACCCATTTGAAATGATATTATAATAAAATTCTAATTTATAAAGTCATTGTTTTAATGGTATATTACACCCCAGAGTTTTGTATAATAATATTCAGAGTAAGGAGTGTGAGTAAGACAAGTATGAAAGGGGTCATTCTTTAAGAAATTTATTATAGAAAACATACACTCTTCTGGAATGGACACATCCAAAGGTTGATGAAATATTTGTTTTATAAAGCAATTACTAATGTTTAAATTATAATTCTGAAGTGAAGTTTTCTACAAATACATGAAACGTTTCCATGTATGCTCATGACTTCTGTTAATAAAGTCTTACAATAGGGAAGAAAAGAAAATGTTTTTGTATTTTAACTAGAATAATTTAAATATAGCATATATTCTTTTTTTTCCCTTCTCCTTTTAAAAATGAGTAGTTTTTACTTAAAATATCCATCTCTCCCCAACATTATTAGGTTTCTATTTATTTAGACTTAGTTTAATGCACCCAGTAATACTAGCATAATGTTTGGATTCATACTCAATCTGAATCTTACCTTTCTCACTATCAAAAAAGTGTAGCCTTTTTCTACCTATTTTATCCCAATACAATAAAGATTTTTGCAGTTAAAATGTGGCTATGGTATTTGTCACAAATTTTCAGTTATTAGAAAAGCTGCAGTATTAAGAACTGAAGGCAATTTTTTTTAACATTTAGATAATAAAATAAAAAAGTGTCATATTAATATAGGAGGAAAAATTACTGGTAGTGTTCCACAACTGTAGTTCTGAGAATTGAATTATGTAAGAGTTGAGGGAACATCTGAGTCCATACGTACCATCTGGAAAAGAGCCAGTTGCAGCAAAAACATTTCCTTGTAATGTTCATTAACTTTTCATAGAGAAAGTGTTTCACACTTAGATCAGCTCTTTTACAAGGAGGAAATTTAGAGCTAGAACAAATAATATTTAATGCTCATTTTATAGACCAACTGTGAGAAACCCAGCCAGAAGCCAAGATTTTTAGTCCTACACATCTGGTCATGATGATTTTGGAATCTTCACACACTGTTGATATGTCTCTGTTATGACTTTAGCATATACTCTGGCCAAGTCATTAGGCAGGTATGGAAACAAATCCTGAGTCAGACCAAGTTCCTATCATGCATGAAGAATACTGGACTCTTTTCATCCTGAAAGAGGAAAACAAGTCTTTGGATGGTTTCATGGAGCCATTTTGCCATATTGTACATAAATGGAGTATATTATTCCAGTGTTTTCCTCTTTTTCAAAAAAAAAAAGAAAAAAGAAAATCTGTTTCACTTTTTGCTACTTTTCCTTATCTTTAGACCAAATTTTGATAAGAATCTGAAAACTTCAAAATAATTTGTATGCATCATCTATAAAACATTCACATATTCTCTTAAAGACACATTTAACCTAATCAGCTGTCCTTTAACATAGAAGTTAAAGAAAGTGAAAGACATATACACTTTAAATAGTTTTTAGGTAGCTTGTATGCTATGCCAAATAATATAGTATAGTAATAAGTTATCTCTGAGATAAAAGCTGAAGTACTGGATATTTTGTTGCCCATTTCATCTCCTGGATCATAGTTCATTATTAAACACTAAGCAAAAAATATCAGTGATCATTCTATGCAGAGAGGATTAATTTCTCATTAAGTGTCTTCCTAGTTTACTGAGTGTTCCTTGAGATACTGAGAAAATCTTTTAAGATCTTTTTACAGGCATTTAATGATGTATAGTATCCTGAACTATCTATTGAATATATAGACTTATGTCTAAAAGACTTTATTGAAAACCTTTCTTTTTAAAACAAAGATTGAATCTTTTCTATGACTCAGAGTTATGGAAAGGGAAATATTTATTTTGAGGATAAGCCAATTTATATATTATTGGACATAACACAGACCACCCAGGCCTGAAGCCTACTGTTTATAGTTAAGGATCTTAAATCTACATATGCTCTTGATGAGCAAGAGCTATCTTTGTTCCAACTAGAAAGTTTTATGTCTACAAAGGGTAATAATTTCATGTTTCTCTCCACCACCTTTGGCTAGTAAAATTCTGTCAAGATTATTTCATTTCCACAGGGGAAAAGATTTCTTTGAAACTCAGTAATAATAACATTTCCAAATTTCATCTGTCAAAGGACTAACGTTTAATATTGTTGGAAAACACTAGAGTCATATTTGCCTTTAAAACCAGTTTCTGGTATAAATATATGTATATGTGTGTATGAATGCATATATACACACATATACACAAAATATAGCTGAAGTGTTTGAATACATACACAAACCCAAAATGTAGCTGACTTACTTTCAGCACAAAATTCATACCTTGATTTGAAGCTTCATTCTCCTCTAGTCAGCCATCAAATCTTTTTTTTTTTTTTAAAGATAGGTCCATCCTTGTGTTTATTGAAGCATTATTTACAGTAGACAAAGTAAATATGAAGCAGCCCAAGTGTCCATTGATAGATGAATGGATAAAGAAGATATGGTGTATATATAAAATGGAATAATGCTCAGCCATAAAAATAATGAAATCTTGTCATTTGCAAAACCATAGTTGGATCTGGAGAGTACAATGCTAAGTGAAATAAGTCAGTCAGAGAAAGACAAATGCCATATGATTTCACTCATCAAGTCTTAGAGTTCTTCAGAGATTGATTCTAGGCTCTCTTCTTATCCCTCTCTATATTCTCATTACAAACAGCTTATCCCATGTTTCACAGCTTTAACTACTATCTAATGTAGTAGGAGGGAAGAAAGAGAAAATGTGTCAGGGAAGAAAAGAAGTGTCAGGCATGAATATCCTCGACTTTTCATTGAAAAGTCATGTCTGTTAACTTCTATGTTTCTCAGTAAAGTAGAAGGTAGGGTCTTTGATGAAACTAAGGATAGAGCGTCAAAGGCCCGTGCAGAATTAAGAGGGTTTGACATATTTGTTTTGTAAAAATCAGAGGAAAAGGATAGGATTGCTGGGCCATGTTCAGGATTCATCTGAGCATTGCAATTATATTTTGCTGTGCAGTTTTCCTTAGCAGCACACACTAGCTTCATTATAGTCATGGAGAAAGTAGTTAGTTTCACAATAGTTGCAGTTTTGCCAATGGGGGCCATGCAAGGACTGAATAGGAAAAGCGTTTAGAGTAATAGAATGTTTTCTAGGATCATGGAATTTAAACTGGATTAGGAGGATAATGAAGAAAGAAGGCACTGATAGATGGGGAAGAAATATGAAACTAATGAATTAGAAGTCTGTTAAGAGATCAGAGAACCTTCGTGGTGTGAGTAGTTCATCAAGAGAATTAGAAATAAAGGAGAAAGTGGTTATAAAATGGACTGCTTTTGAATAAATGATTCAAGAGCACTTAGGATGACAAGATTATGGTAATAAATGTGGAAATAGATGGCTGAACTGAAGTAGAGTTACTGTCTGGAGTTGAGAAGTCCAGAGTACTACATGGATCACACATGTGAATATATGGAAGTCACCCAGAATAATGGAAGGATTTGGAATTGAGAGAAAGACTGTGAGTTAAGTTCCAAAGCCTTTGATGAATAAAGGAGAATGACAAGAGATTAGTAGATACAATAGTGATGAGGAAACAAAGGGGGTGGTATGACTGAATGGCATGAGCCTCAAATGATCAGGATCTTTACTAAAGAATTGGAGATAAATGGTATAAAGCTAGAAATAGGGAGCAAGGAAGAATGTGATTAGTAAACATATAGCCTTCATTTGACATGGCTGCAGGACATATATATCTTTTAGGAACAGCTAATTTTCACTGGAGACAAAGGCAAAAAAAAAAAACATGCATACACACAAATAACCTTTTCAAAATGGAGTTAAGATTGTAGGACAACACACAAAGTAGCATGTACTCAGTAAAAGGCTATATACTGAGTTGTAAAAGTTGATTGAAACACTGATATTATGTCCATATCCCTTTCGGTTTTCATGTGTCTTGGTGTTTGGAATGGAGTATACATACTACAGGTGGACTTTAATCATCTCAAGATTAATGAGATGAGGCCAATAGTATTAGGATGGGTAAGAGAAATAAACTATGGGTGAAATCAGTGCAAAATTTATAAGTTAAATGAAACACTTACTGGCTAAGGACTATATAGACTTCTATCTGTGAATGTGATTAACTGATTATACACATGGTGTATTTAAGTTTTCCTCAATGTCTCATGCTGTCTAAAGAACGTGGCTCCAAGTTTTATGTCCTTTGAGTTAATCATCATATGATCATGCTTATAAATTATCAAAATGGTATAAAAGTTGCTTTCTGTTTAATGATTTATTTAACTTACTAAGTGGTAAAACTAAATAAAAAATTGTTTTCTTATTGAATGATGTCATTACCCTTTCTTGGAAATATTTTCTAAGGTTTCCTGTAGAATAAGTTTTCTCTTATTAAACAGATATATTTGGCTGCACCCATATTCCAGTGTTGGACTCTGTATATGTTAGAGAAAAGTTCCTTATGTTGAACATTTTCCTTAAATCCATTTAGTATTGAAATATAAGTTTATAATGAAGGCTGTGTATTGTTATTAAAAGTATCAGGTAATCATGATAGCTAACATACATATAATAGTTATATTGTGCTAAGTATTATTTAAGTATTTTACATGTATTAATTAATACTCAAAACAATCCTGTGAGGGTAGGTACCATTATTGTCATCATCCCATTTTACAGATGAATAAACTAAGGTACAGAGAGGATTAACTGACCTTTTGATAAGTGGCAGAGCCAAGACCTGGACCTAGCTGTCTGAATCCAGAGTCTATGATATTAAACATTATGCTGAACTACTGTGTGTAATATCAAGAAGAATATCAGGAAAAATAAAACTTTTTTTTTTTACATTCTCTTTCTTAGTTTTTTAGTTCCTATGGATTACTTAGGATTTAGTGTTTAAGACTGAAAAACCCCAAATACAGTGGCTTAAACGTATTTATTTCTTACATAAAATTTATTTCTTACATAAAAGAAGACCCGAGGTAAGCAGTCGTGGATATGGCAACTCCACAGTCATTATGTCCTGACCCACTGCCTGTTTCGTCAGCCTTGTGAATGTATTTCATTCTTGAGATTGCTTCCTGCACTAAGATGGCTGCGGGAACTCCAGCCATTTTATCTGTCTTATAGGCCAGAAGGCAGATGAATAGATGGGGAGGGAGGGGAAGGGACCACTTCTGTCAAAATCTTCTTTCTTTAAACAAAGCCCCACACAACACTTTTGCTCTCATTTCATTATTCAGAGTTTAGTCATGTGGCCATACAAGCTGGGAATTGCAGTCTTTTAAACTGGATAGTGGCATGCCTAACTAGATCATGGATTTGTTACTTAGAAAGGGAGAATGGATATTGGCTAAGTATCCAGCAGTCTGCAAGACACCATTCTTGGTATCCACATCTCTTCATACTGGTCTTTTACACTGATTTTATCAGCACATTTCAAACTGAAAATTTAAGTAACAGGTGAAGAGAAGGATTGAGAAACCAGAGAATGGGGATTCGAGGGTACTCATGGCATATTCATTGAGAGTAGCACAAACAGCAAATTGGAGAGGGTGTTAAGTTATAATTGCTGCAGTTTTCCTTTGGAGTAAAAGTCTTCCATACAGTGACAAGTGAAGTCTGATTAGACATTCACATAAAATATGTGTTAGCAGGTTAATAAAAAGCAGTATTTATTTATTATTTATTTTTTTAAATGTTTATGTATTTGAGAGAGTCTGAGAGAGAGCGTGCAAGCCGGGAAAGGGCAGAGAGAGAGGGAGACACAGAATCTGAAGCAGGCTGCAGGCTCTGAGCTGTCAGCACAGAGCTGGCCATGGGGCTTGAACCCACAGCCATGAATGAGATCATGACCTGAGCTGAAGTCCGATGGTTAACCAACAGAGCCAGCCAGGTGCCCCCTAAGCAGTATTTTTTTAAGTAGTATTTTTTAGATTGTGCTTCTTGTTCCTACATGGGAAGGGAGTGGATGAAAAATTCTCAGGTCATTTATTTAGGTATATAGGAAAAGATTGAATATTGAACTGAAAAAATCCTAAATGATCAGAGGGAAGTTCCTTCCTAATTCTCTCTCTCTCAAGAGAGAAGCAGTCTTGTCTACCTCCCTTTAAAGAGTGGACGATGTGCTGTATCTGATTTTACATGGAGCTGTGGGAGTTTTATTATATTATATAGAAAAAGAAAAAAACGAATGTATTTTGGAGGAAAAACATTTCATTGGACAAGTTTTTCCCCCCACTGAAGATAATAGTAAGCTTCAAATAGTTGTTTAAGTTTATTTCTTGTTTTATTTACAGTTGGATTTCATAATTGCTTTTGGTAACATGTAAAAAGTTTTCATGAAAACAGTTAATAGTATGCATGATATACATTTAAAAAACCAATATATGAAACTAAATGTCATGGTCTATATTCTTATTTCCCTACAAGACAGTGTGCTTTGGTATGCCAGGTAGCTAAGTAAAGTCTTATTTATTTTCAGGGGAGGTTAAGTATACCTACTCTTTGTTTTTATTTCCTTTTTACATTTATTTATTTTTGAGAGACAGAGCATGCACAGAGGAGGAACAGAGAGAGAAAGAGACACAGAATCTGAAGCAGGCTCCAGGCTCTGAGCTAGTGGTCAGCACAGAGCTCGATGCAGGGCTCGAACCCATGAACTGTGAGATCATGACCTGAGCCGAAGTGGGACGCTCAACCAACTGAGCCACCCAGGCGCCCCTTCCTACTCTTTTTTTAAAGATGATCTGAATGCAGATATTTATATGACTTGTTCATTATATACATTCTATCAACTATCACATTTTAGATTATTTCATTTTTCAGTAAATGATCTTAGGATTTGAATTAGAATGAGAAAACCTTCTGCATCTTTATTTCAAGAGTGTTACGAACGAAATTCTGACCTTAATGGTCAAAAATACTGGATGGATGATAGTGGATTTAACAAAGAATTCTATTCTGTCTCCTCCTTGCTATTGTATTTTTTCTCTTGCTGAACAATTAGGAAACTAGTTTACTGGTGTTATTGATGTTTTGTTTTGTTGCTCGTGGAAACCTGATTAGAGCTTTTGAGAGTGAATTTCAGTGAGAAGTGATTAATTTTGTATATCAAAGCAGGATTCCAGCTGTTTGGGGGTTTTTCTCTTAAAAGTTCAGGTTTCACAGAACATCAACATGGAAAAGGCAATTCTGGTTAAATATTGTTACAGCCTACCCATGTTGTTATTTAGAGGTATTTTCCTTTTAGCTTTCTTCTTGACAGTACTTGACTTCAGGGGTACTAGTGTCCTTTATTCCTCGCTATATACTCATCATTTTAGGTCTTCTCTTTTTCTCATCCATTGATATTTGTGGCCCTACAGTCTTTAGTCCTTCTAACAGACTATAGTTATAAACAAAACTAGGACAGATCTCTTATATAATATTGCTCACAAAAAGGAAGGTATCACTTGGGAATTGCATGTAGATTTTTGATCTCTGAGATCATAGATTCAGAGAACAGTTCCAAACACCAAGCAGGGAGGAGGGACAACAACACATATTGTAGGAAACAGGGCTGAGGAGAAGGGAGAAAGGAATATAATACTTTGATGTTAAGGTATTTATGACTGAATACCTGTCATGTGCTAGGATAGGCATTGCCCTTGAGAGATGATTTTATGTTACCTCTTGTTATTTCATATTCACTACAGTTTGTTAAGGGAGTCTTGTTTTTTTCATCCTACCTTATAGAGAAAGGAACTACAGCAGACCAGGCATGTTAAGTAACTTGGTTTTAGGTTATTCAAGT
The DNA here is from genome assembly GCF_003009895.1 of Hyaena hyaena. Taxonomy (NCBI): domain Eukaryota; kingdom Metazoa; phylum Chordata; class Mammalia; order Carnivora; family Hyaenidae; genus Hyaena; species Hyaena hyaena. Next base: position 726,260 of record NW_024081114.1, read on the forward strand.
CCCTCCTTATTGTTTATCTGCACCCCTCCCCTTTTATCCCCACCACCACTGTTTGGTAAGCACTGTTTACTTCTGGGCACTCCAGTTCTGTGCTAATGATGTAAATCGGGTTGGTCTCAAGTGCACTGGGAAACAAAGTGAAATCTGAATGTTTTTAAATAAGGATACCAGATACGATATTTGTGAAATGAATTTTGTACTGTTTTGGGAAACAGATCTCAAGACCAGTCTTTAGAGTGGGTGGACGGGGTGGTAGCAGTCATTCAGAAGGCCTCCCTTTCCCAGGCTAAAAATGTCAGTGGAACTTTCAGATCTGAAAGCTGTTGAATACTAAAAGTGAAACCCTCTCAATGTCTGGTTTTCTTGCTCACATTCCCTTAGGACCCAGCTCTTGCTCTTCTGCCAGCTAGTCCCCTTACTGGTAGGCAAGGCTAAATGGTAATTGTAAGTTTGGGCATTATGCTGTAACTTTCAGGGCTAACTCCAGACTTATGTGACGTGTCTTCACAAATGTGGCTTATAGCAATCTCTGCCTGCATCCCTCAAAGCTCTCCTCTCTGTCCATGCTTTCCTGCTTCCTAGCTCCATAGTACTCTATCCCATGCACACCTTTCTCCATTTCCACCAGTCCATTCTTACCTTCTGACTTTCTGACTTAGTTTTTTAGAAAGGCCCAAATATGCCAGGTGTTTTGTGCGTTAGAAGTCTTGTGGCAAATGTGCTATATTGACTCAAGTGTGAATTAGTGGCAGGAGTGAATGAAGTCTTGAGAAGTAAATACCATATTTTTAAGTCCATGTTCTCATGTTAAAGAAGGTCAGACAAGACATTTATAAAATATGATTTGTAAGTGCACTGGTTTCTAAAGAAATCTTTTTTCCCATAAGGAAAAAAGAGGCATCTGTTGTATTTCTAGAACAAATAACCTTTAATCTCTTCTTCATTTTTTGTTTTATTCACATGAATGAATATTTGAGAAGCTCTTATTTCTACATTCAGACTTCTACAATTTTTCTATTTAAAAAAGATATGTGAAGTGTTACTATTACATTGAGTAATTTCATTTCAAACCAAATACAAGACTGTTCCATTCCTCTATCCTACTGTCTGATTGTCTTTTGTGCTCTCACCGGACTCTCTGGCCTCTTTGGCCTCTTGGAATTTTGCCTCTGAAACTTGAATTTCTTTCCCTTTTTTCTACAAAAATGTGATGCAGAACAAGGCATGGCCTGAAGTCAAAAGTAAATTCCCATCTTTAAGTTCTAGCAACTGTTGCAGGCTCCTTAAGACCAAAGCCTATTAGTCACTTGCTGTTAGGTGACTGTATGTTCTAGGAAAGGGCACTGGACTAACTCTAAGAATGTGGAGTTTTGATATACTGTTGCCAAAAATTAAGAAAAAAAAATGACTCTGTGTATTAAGTATTTGTTTGGCAGGATACCGAAAACCTAAAATATAGCCCACACATACAAACTTGTTGGCAGACAAAGTGCATTTTTCACCAAGTTAGAGTCTCATAGTGAAAAAAGCCAAGTTAGCTTGGAGTTTTAAAGTTTTCCTCCCATTTTCTCCCTACTGCCAAGCTCCCCAAGGACCCCTAATCATGTAGCACTGAAAAGAAAATATTTTTTGCATTTTTAAATAGTATTATTGCTTTTGACTCAGCAGCATTTCAATTTACATATGTGAAGAAAAATATAAAACTATAAGGAATGGACATTAGCTGGGATGGTATTTAAAGAGGGAATTGAGATGTAATTAGAATTTTTTTTGCCATCTTTATAAAAGAACATATATAATCCTAGAAGTATATGTGTTTATAAATCTTGTCATCTTCTTTAATATGTTTTTAAACATTTCCTGAGGGAGGTTTGTTTAATGTTCTAAGATATTTTCTTGCTAAATATTAGATCATGTATACATTAAATACTCTAAGATATTTTCCTATGAAATGTTGCCCATGAATGTTTCACCTTTTAGAGCTGATCAAAGCAAGAGCATGTTGCAGAAAGTCAGATTAGAGAAAATATAGATGGTACTATAAACCGTATACTCTGGTTATTTGCTCAGTACTTAATTCAGCAGTACTCAGATAATCTCCACATACAGAAATATTATAGACGAATATAGAAATAGATAAGCCCTTGAAAGTAAAATATAATTTTGAATATTTGAATATTCAGTTTGTGTTAAAAGTTCTTTTACTTTGGGTAGAATGTTAATTGTAGAATACTTTTCTCTACTTAGAACATTAGAAGATATGTTCAGTGGTCCCCAGAATTTAATGCTCCAATACACCTCGTAAAAATTTGGTATTAATTCACTTATAGTTTTTACTTTGAAACCTAGAATCAGGTTGGGACTGTATCAGGTTTGAGCAAATTACAAAAATTTATGGATAATATTTTGTACCAGAATTTTTGAGTTTTGGGGAATTTGAAGGACCCTTCAATTCAGTTCTTTCATTTCTATTTGGAAAAACTAAGGCTCAGAAACCTATATTTCTGTTTTAGACTTTGTAACTGTTTAGTTGAAGAGCGAGAATTTAAAAAAAAATTATCAATGCCACATGATTGATATCTCAGAAATACCTTCCAGATGGCTTTATTGTTTGTTTACTAAACTCTATTGCAGCACTAATGGTTCCTCATTTACACTGGTCAGATAGGGTTTGTTTTTGTTTTTGTTTTTTTTTCTAGGAGAGAGAGAGAGAGAGACAGCGTGAGCAGGGGAGGGTCAGAGAGAGAGGGAGATACAGACTCTGAAACAGGCTCCAGGCTCTGAGCTGGCAGTCAGCACAGAGCCCGACGCAGGGCTCGAACCCACGAACCGCGAGATCATGACCTAAGCGAAAGTCGGACGCTTAACCGACTAAGCCACCCAGGCGCCCCTGTTTTTGTTTTTAAGGTAAACATGACTGTCTGCATATAAATTCATTGTCCTGTTTTATGTGTATATTAAAAAAAGCTTTGCATTTCCACATAATCTGGTGAATTAAAACCTTTCTATTTTAGTTTTCTACCTCTAAGTCATTATATTTTCAATAAAGCTTGGTGGGGGGAGGGTGAGAATAAAACATATCTTGCTTTAATTTTCTCAAAAAATACCAGGGTGTCCCTGCAACCAGTCCCTTTTTCTTCCCTCCCTTATTCTACGCTCCCCCACCTCCACCCCAAGTATTCACTGAAGTGGGATTGTAATGCTGGTAAGAGCCATCAAACTTACGAGATCCTCATAGTAGGGACTTAGACTTCAGGAACCCATTTTCTTCTGTCCCCTCCCCTAGCACTCCAACTTTTCTGTCTTTATCACTTCTTTCCCTCCCTGAGATTGATTTTCTGATTTTATCGTCTTAAAATTATAATGCTAAAGGATTATAAATTCTATGTTCAGTGAGTAGTTTTGAGATTTTTATAACTCTTTCATTCCAAACACTTAATCCGATGTTCTGAGAGCTGTGTTATAATGCTCAAACCTTCCCGCACCTTCTTCATCTCTTCCCCAAAACCACCACCAACACCCTAAGGTATTAACAGTGTATTGAGTACCTTCTCTCTTTCACACCATACTTATGTACCTTTGATTTTCACAGCAGTGCTCTTATGGGAAGTAATCTTGTCTGATTTTACTTTTGAGTGAACTAAAGCCCTATTAGGTCAAGTAATTTAACCATTACTCTTAGAAGTTCTCTTGTACAGTCAGTTTTGCAGTTAGTTCCTACCCCATCCCCATCCCTGGTGCCAGGGAAACACTGGTCTTCTTTCTGTCACTGTGGATTAGATTTTTTCTCCTAGAATTTTCACGTAAGTAGAATTGTACTTTTGTGTTTAGCTTATTCTCAGCAATTTTTTAGATTCATCTATTTTTATTGAATATGTCAACAGGTTGTTCTTTTTTATTCCTGAGTAGTGTTCCCTTGTATGCCATGATTTGTTCATGCATTCACATCTCTGTGAAATCGTTTCCAGGTTGGATCAGCTTTTCATTTGGTAGTTTATATTTTATGTATTGTCCTGGATTTGTAAATAATTGTGTGACAATATGATTATATCTGTTTGTATTTTTGGAGGGAGGACTGTAATGTTGGACCTTTTAGATTATGGGGCTAACATTCTGGCACATGCTGTCTAACTTCTTGCTGTTTGTACGGGGCACACTGTTTCACTCAGGGTTCATGCTTAAGCTGATGAGCGTGACATGAGTAGGGATTATTACATTTTTTTAGTTCTAGTGCTAAGGATAGTAACTGCCACACATTCATCTTTGTAGTTTATTGTAGTAATAACAGAAGTAGTAGTAATAGGTGATATTTATTGAGCAGTTAGTATAATAGTCATAATGAAGTTTGTGCTATTTTTTTGCATTTTACACAGACACAGAATTTATACAACTTGCTTGTCTAATTCTATAGATCTCCCTTTTAACTTTGCTGCCTCACTGCTTAATAATTGTGTAACAAATGGATGAATGTATAAATGAATAACCATGGCTTCCAGGTTCTCTGGATATGGTATCAATAACACAAAAGTGTCTAACTCCATCTGATATGACTCATTGGTAGTCTTAGTTGTCATCATCCTTCCCTGTTTCCCAGTGAATGATGTGACTTTATTAATCATATACACACAGAGCAATATCTAGAACTCCACTTTGGTTGTCAGAAATGAGGTTACTCTCTGAGGTAGAGATAGTCTGGATGAATTTCTTCTTGGATAGTGAGAGGCAAGTAACAGATCTGTATTAGGTTAAAGCACTGAGAGAGCTTGGCTTGTTTATTACAATAGCTACTATTAATGACCTGGAATTTTCTAGTGTCATTAACTTTCATACTTTATATTTAGTTGTGGTTTTGAAAGGAGTTATTATTTTTAAACTAATTTGTTAATCTATCAAAGAGTTTGAAAAGTCTGCCTTAAAGTTGATGTGTGGTTTAATCTGTTATCTTAAAGAACAATGTAAATTTTTAGATGGCTTTAATACCTGTTGCTTTCAACAGAATTGTTTGTAAGTTGACATGTTAAGAAGTTTAAACAAATAACACCAAGTGAGATTAGTTTAGAAGTAAACAATGAGATGAGATTTAGTAGTGGGTCATGAAAACTGTATTTGTAATATCACTGTTAAACACAAATCTGACCATGCCATTCTTCTGGAGCGTGGTGCCTTTTGCCTTTTAGGTACACTTCAAACTTAGTTTGACATGGGCTCGCCTTTGCCGGTCTCTCTCCACTCTGCTTCCTTGTCTCCAGGTTACGTTAAACCTCTCCAGTTTCCAAAATACCCAATATTTTCTTTTCTTGAACTTATATATATTGTCTCTCCCTGCTTTCTTCCTCCACTTCTTTTTTTATGTATCACCTTAGGTATGTCATTTTTCTGGATAGACTCCCATGACCAAGCCAGGGTTAGGCACCCCACCTTTGTGCGCCTAGAACACTGAGGACCTTATATTAAAGTACTTTCTATAATGTTGTAGCACTTTTCTCTTATACATATGCCATGCTGGGTTGTGAACTTCTGAGGACAGTAGGGACAATAGTCATTCCCAATAGTTGGCAACCTGCCTGGTACATAGTCAACTCACAGTAAATGTTTGTGAAATATTGAAGTGTGTGTGAATATGTGAATGAATGACGAATGAATGTGAATAATGTCCCATCCTACAAACTTTATGATCTCACCTTTTTTACTCAATTACAATTCCTTGTAAATTAACAAAGCTATTTATAGCAGCATCCTCAGTCCTACCTTTTACACTTGATAGTTTTACATTACAGTCACTTCTGTTTCATTTGGGGTATTTAAAAAAATGTCTTCAGGGACTCCTGGCTGGCTTAGTTGATAGAACATGCAACTCTTGGGGTGCCTGGGTGGCTCAGTCAGTTAAGTATCCAACTCTTGACTTCGGCTCAGCTTATGATCTTGCGTTCATGAGTTTAAGCCCTGCATCAGACTCTGTGCTAATGGCACAGAACCTACTTGGGATTCTGTCTCCCTCTCTCTCTCTGCCCCTCCCCTGCTTGCTCTCTATCTTTCTCTTAAAATAAGCTTAAAAGAAAAAAGAGAACTTGAAACTCTTGGTTTCAGGGTCATGAGGGCAAGCCCCTTGTTGGGCGTGGAGCCTACATTAAAAAAAGCTCCTCATTAAGAAAAGATTAGAGATTCCTATGTAAACCCTTGTTTATGCATATTTATGTCTAAATGTAAATTCATGCCAACTGTTAGTGTAAAAAAACTAATACAAACTGATATTAAGGACAATCACTGGGAGCTGTTAATAAGTATTGGGGTAGCAGATTTAAAAGTATACCATTTTTTTAAGAAACTGAATATTAAAAGAACCCCAAACTCTAGAATTGCTGTTAAAAATAATGAATCCAAGAAAGTTGGTACCCAGTTAGAAATATAATTACTATGACGTATGATGTTTTCAGTTACTACACAGATTATAAAAATTTCTCTCTTTCACTATATATCTGTTGAGTGACTTATGTGCTATGCAATGATGTAGGCACTTGGGATACATAACCAAACAATGTTAATCTCCTGATTGCTTTAGTAACTAGAAAAATGGAGCCTGGTATACAGATACACAAGCACACACACATGTTTATGCATATATGTAAAATACTAATTAATATTTTGTAGATAAGCCTATTTCTCAAACCAGCACCAAAAGATTTTAAGATTATTTAAAGTAAAATATTAAATTATTGTGAAAAAACCTAAATGGTGGTAGGATTTGGGAGGAAAAGGGAACTTGTGCTTTTAATTTCCTTAAGTGTAATAAACAAATACAATTGATCTTGAGCAATAATATACTTGGACTATGTGGTGGACTATGTTATTTTTCAAAAACCTCTGCTGCTCCTCCCTGGGGAAGCATTATACTTCCCAATCCTATTGACATCATGCCAAGACCTTAGCTTTGCTTTGGCTAATGAAATTCAAGTGGAAAGGATTTATGTTTACTTATGAGCAGAAGCTTTGAGTCAGAACATAGTGTCCTATATTCTCTTTTTCCTCTACTATGACAGTCAGATCTGAATAGATGCTTCTTCCTTTCCCTAAAGTCTGAACTAAGGATGACACATAAGTTGAACCATAGCCAACCTTTGTTTGACATGTAACATGAGCAACAACAACAAAAAGTTTTGTTGTTGAAAGCCATGGAAATTTTATTACTGCAACATAACCTAGCTCAGTGGTTGTCAAACTTGAGCATACATTAGAATCATGTGAAGATTCTTTTAAAACATGGTTGTATAGGTTTTACAGATTGTTGGGCCCCATACTTAGAGTTTCTGAATTCATTAGGTTTGGGATGGAGACCAAGAATTTGCATTTCTAACAAGTTACTATCTGATGCTGACAGGTTCCAGGGACCACACTTTGAGAACCACTGACTTAGCCTTTCCTGACCATTATGACCAATAAGAGCTCATACTCTTCGATACTTTACTCACTAAATGTTATAGCAACAAAATACAGAATATTTCCCAACTTAATTATTAAAGAAGCAGACTTTGATTTCTGGAACATGGCTACACAAAATGCTATAAGAAATCCTGGAGTTGATTGCACAGGCCCCGGAGGTCCTGTCATCACAGCGTTTTATCTTGGCAGTCCTGCACCCACCTCCTCAGCACCCCTGGGTCAGCCATCCCAGGCACCCCCCGCCCCATGTCTGGTCTATGTTGTGGCTACTAGCACCACTCCTCCTGCTGCCACCATCCTGCCCAAGGGGCCCTGGCCCCTGCCACCCAGCCCCTAGCAGCCCTTTCCCTAATGCCACAGGTAGGTGTTGGGCTAACCCAGGATGGAATGAGTTGGGGGACCCAGAAGATGGGCTTCAGGTAGTTCTGGCTCAGCAAATGCTCTCCTGTTTCCCAGCAAGCTCCATAACCTACAGCCTAGTGGCCCTCAAGGCCCAGTGCCCCCTTCTCCAAGTACCCTGGAAAGTGAAGGCGCCATTGTTGCCAGCATTCAGAGTGGATTAGATAGCCGTGGAAATCACTATCATATTAGTCAGATTTAAATAAAAACTGCTCAAACATATACAAAGAACAAAGGTAGTTTGAGAAAGAAACAGTCACATCTAATGGTGAGAAAAAATGCCATCCTGATAGATTTAGTAAGGAATTCTCTCAACAAAGGAGGGTAGTTAAAAAGGGCATTGCATATGGAGGGACCAAGGGTGACCAAAATGGGAGAGGTGAGAAAGTGTGAAATGTGGCAGAGTTTGCTACTGAGAGACAGGTAAAAGGGGACAGTGTCTTTTGGAAGTCCAGTTTCAGGTGTATCATATGAAACACAATGGAGCTTCAGCTCAGTACTGTTTTTTGTGTTTATGTTTGGGATGAGGTGCTTTTAGAATTTCTGTTGCCGAAGGTGGCACATTAATACCAAGGGTAGGCCTTAGGATTGTCCAGGAGGTCCAGGAAGACTGCAGTGAATAATAGCTGTTGTGTCGAGGAAGTGCGTGAGAGAAGCCAGTGTGGAGCCCTGACCAAAGTCCACTCTCAGGCAGGTCAGGCTTACAAGGGAGACGTGTGGAAGTGAGGAAATGGAAATTGGTTCCAGTTGGAAGAGGATTGCTTTTCTCCCTTCATTCAGATGATTTATGGTTTCTCTTCTACAACTCAAGATCGCACTGCTTCTCTGTAGTGTTTCTCCTCCACAGCAAGTGATACCTCAGCAGGCAGAAAGGTGATTGCCTGGGATGTAAAATGATTTTACTGTTGTGTGAGGATGTATAGGAACAAACTGTTTTCAGGCCGATCACTGAACCTCTCTGTGTCTTGGTTTCTTAATCTTTAAACTATAATTCTCTCAAGTTCCAATATTCCATTTTTCTAATAGTGGCTTTTGACCAATAAAATTCCAATACGTGTTAATTTGCCCAATTTCTATTATACATACCACAAGTTAGGTTCATAATCTTTGAGATGCAGGCAGTAAGCTGCAGTATTTGAAATGAATATTTTTCTGTTAGAGTTAGGATGCTCTGTAGTGCTCAGTTAATCAGAAAATAGTAGTTTTCTAAAAGCTTCTAAAGTGTTCTTTTTGCTCCGTTACTGTAGTTGGATATTTTATTTATTTAATAGATTTGAACTTTGATGTAAAGTACACATAAACTTATGAAGAAGCATGGCCTAATGTTACAGCTTCTGATAGTTGCTCATTTTGTTCCAATATGAAAACCAATTGTCATTATTATTTTAATGACATAGATACCAGCAGGCATGCATTTGAAAATAAATTAATGTTGATTCAAAGACTCTATATAATTGAAACATTTCTTTTAATCCTTTTTACAACCATTATAGGAGGGGAAAAAATGAAAATACTTGCCTGTCTTGAGGTCTTTAAAAAATAGATTGGTTCAGAATTGTGGTTATAATTCTGTTTAATGTAAACAATTTGTGGCCATAGCAATGTCTTGACTTTAAGAAACTTGCTAAGTTTTTCCTTGGATGTACATAAAATGCCTTTTTTATCTTAAATTTGGTTTTTGCCCCTAGTTAATTTGTCAGGTGTAAACACATGCCATTTCCTCAGCAACTGCAAACAGGCCTTTCAGGTTAGGTCCGGGGCAACTAAAACCTACTGCTTCTACAAGGATTTTAAAGTTGGACCAGTGTTGCTATTTCTAGTTCATTTTGAGAGGGAAATTCCTCCTAATTAACATTTCTTTTAGAAACATTTAGAAGGGGATTCTTGGTTCTTTAGCAATTAAAGACAGTTTGGAGTCTGACCTTCCTTAGTCGGGATTTTAAAGCAAAAACAGTTCTAGCCTCTGCAAGTTTAAGGAGAACAACAATTCTATTGGAGTTGTTACTCTAAATTTGTATCCTAATGTTTCCAGTTAATACTTAGGATGCACTGGACAAAAAGTGCACAGTAATCATCTGGGGACTTAAAATGACACTTGATTACCATTAACTGCTGTCTGTTTCAGCAGCCTTCCTCAGGTTCTTGAGAACAAAGCTGAGCACCTGTGTTCTATTCCATAGGAAATAAATACTGTAAAGTATTTACCAGAATCAAAAATAATATTTTTAAAGCACTGGGAGACTTCACTTATATTTAAAGAAATCCAGTTAAAAATTATTTTGAAGATATATAATGTGTTCAGGAAGCAAACAATAATCTTCCTCAAATTTCTTAATTTGTTGGTATTCCAATTTAAGATTTTTGTATGATATCCTTAAGATAGGAACATGATAAAAGTTATTTTGTTTCCATATGTAAAGTGCCATATACAGGCTGAAACTGAACTCTCTGTTATTCAAGTAATATTAGACCTAAGAGGAAAACCCTGTTCTGTGTATGTAAGCAATGTCATGTATTTTAATCGACACCTTAAGTTCTGAGTAGTAAATTGAAATGATAGATTTAACCTATTGGAGCATGCTATGTGATTAGGATGGTGAAGGTTGCTTTTTTTTTTTTTTTAAACAAAAATAAAAGGCTGGAATTAATTCTGTGTCAGTCTTTTTTTGATAATTGTTATGATAAACAGGTGTCAGTCAAAATCCTATAGTTGATCAAGTTTCAATTACTAAATTGTAACTGAGTACTAAGGTAAGCTTCTCCACTTGAAAATGGATTTGGATAATTAATTAGGAAAAGTGGTTTATTCTTTTATGTTTTAAAAACAAAATAAGAAAACTTAAAAGGAAGCTATACAATTCAACAAAGATGATGCAGATGGCCTCAAGAGCAGCCTAATCCCAGAACTTGCATATCCCATGTGGAAACATTTTAGTTTTCATTAATACTGAGAAAGCACCAAATACGTTGGTCCTCTCCAATTCAGCCGAATGGGTTAGACTTGGCATATAGCTAGTCAGAAACGGGAGCCAGAGAAATAAGAATATCCCAAAGCTGCTCAGCCTCTAATATAAGTTATATTAATCAATTTACGGGTATATTATAACTTTGTTAGATAATATGTCAGCTAGGTTCAGAAGTATGTCATTTGTTGTGCTTGTATTGGTTTAGAATATAGGATTTTAAGATCTTCCAACACTGTACTAAAACATTCCAGTAAAATCTTGCTACTTTTTCTGTCATTAAAAATGAACTATATAAAATTGCATGAGTTTTCTTTATCATAAATATAATAGTGGGTCACAAATTTGAGGCTTTTAAATAGGCATTCTGGTTCCTTTTTAACTTTCAAATTAAACTTTACAGTTGTAGTCAAACCAAAATATATTTTTGTTTTTAATACCAGTAATAATTAGATAATTTGGCAAATCAAAATGTTGAAGATTCAGCTATTGTCTGTAACTATTATATATAATTAACTTCATATGTCATTCTTTTTATACCTTCAGTATGACTGAACTTTAAGCATTTTCTGTTTTTTTAATGTTTATTTATTTTTGGAAGAGACAGAGAGACACAGCATGAGTGGGGAAGGGGCATAGAGAGAAAGAAGATCCCAAGCTGACTCTGTGCTAATAAGAGTGGAGAGCCCCATGTGGGCCTTGAACTCAGGAACCGCAAGATAGTAACCTGAGCCAAAGTTGAATGCTCAGCTGACTGAGCCACTCAGGCACCCCTAAGCATTTTCCGTTTTAAATAATTTTATTCACATAAACTAATGCACCTTGGTTTTTATTCTGACTGACTTACATGATTATGATATAATCAACATAGAATATTTTAAGAATTACCAATATACTCAACTATTTTAAATCTAATTTGTCTTTATTTATTTTTTCCAGTCTTCTAGCATCTTTAATTATAGTATTGCATATGCTACTTTTGTCAAATTGAATAATAATTTAAGGAGATAGATGAAGAAAAAGCCTGGACTAAAATTTGAAGCTGAACTCAAGAAGTGCAGTAGAGTAATTAAGCTGTTAGCACTACTGGTGAAAGAAATTGTGTCATAACTTTTATTCAAGGTTATTTTTATTTATATGACAAACATACACATAACTTTGCAAATACCTTTTTTTTTTAATGGTCAGAGATGGTATAATTTATCTGTAGGTACCTTCTTCAAGAGATCAGCAGTACAGGGGCACCTGGGTGGCTCAGTCAGTTATAAGCGTACGACTTCAGCTCAGGTCATGATCTCACGGTTCGTGGATCTCATGGTTTGTGGATCTCACGATTCGTGGTTTGGAGCCCCACGTTGGGGTTGCTGCTGTCAACGGGGAGCCCGCTTGGAATCCTCTGTCTTCCTCTGTCTCTGCCCCTCACCTGCTTGTACTCATGCTCACACCCTGTCTTCCTCTCTCTCTGCTTGTCATCTGCTCATACACTCACACACACTATTTCTCTGTCTCTGAAAAATAAGTAAACATTAAAAAGAAAAATATCAGCAGTACAGTGTCTACTCAACAAGTTAATGACTTTTGAGCCAATAAAGATAGATGATGTAGTATTTAAGCAATATTTGAGTTTCCTTCTAACCAATTCAGTGATTAAAAATGGACAAAAGAACTCTGCAATTGATACTTAATGAGTTCTTTAAAATCATTGTAGTCACCCAATTGTCCATTTTCACTGGGAACATAGTTTCAAAAAATTTTAATCTAAACCATCTATTTTAGTAACTATAGGCCTTCTAGCAAAACTTTTATAGCAGTATTAATTAGTGAAGTAGACTACTTTGAGTTTACATTCTCTGCCACTGTGTCAGTGAAATAGAGACGAATAACTTTTGCACCATTTAATCTTTTTCTAAGTATTCAAATATTGATGTTGTAAATTAAACTATTTTTCTAAATCACTAGTAATATAGACTATCTCACCAATATTGAGAATAAAGACACTTTAAAAAAAACATACAAAAACCCCCTGAATTTGTCTTGAGAGTACTGGCTGCTACTAACATTATTACTAAATATATGCTTATTGTTTTGTAATACTTACTGATGTGGAACTTATTCCTGCCAAGGTTCACAGGGGAATCTTTTCTGTTTTACATTCTTCCAAAAATGGTTTACTAGTGACATCTGCTGGCGTAATGTGGTAATGAAGCTAAAAGTATCTCCTGGAAGTAATTTCACGGAAATTAAGCATGACACAAAGAATCTTTGTGGGCAAAATTGTTTTTTTTTAAACTATCATTTACACTTATAATTGAAAAAAATTGTATTTGTGAGTTCCCCCTCACATTGGCATTTGACCAAGTATATTCTAATAGCAATAAACTTTATACTTTCTCATACACTATGTAGTTTTAGCCTGAACCTCTATAATTAGTTGTGTGTCAGCTATTTGTTTGATAAAATGCTGCAGTTTTTTCCTTCTTCTCTTTCCTGAACCTTGTATATAGCCTCACAAATGTAGGCATTCAGTAACTACATTGAAGTCATAATAGTTATTTATGTCATTTACATAGATTAATTCTAATAGATAAGTCTATATGCCTTATATTTTTATGCACACTCAAAAATGAAAACAAGATTTTATGTTAGAGAATGATTTTATTAAAAAGAGAAAGGACTTTGTGCCCCCCCCTCCCCATTTAGAAGAGATTTTCTGCACTATGAAACATGGAGGAATAAAATATTCTCAGTCCTTGGATATCTTTTCTATTGGCACTTATTTCCTAGATAATTTTATCTAATTAATCTAATCTAACCTAATCTAATAATTGTATTAAAACTCTGTGGTTTTAAGTTCTACTGATAAATGAATCGGACTTCTTCCTTGTACCCAAACCTGTAAAGCAGCTGCTTGCTTCATTAACATTTCCATTTATAGATAACCTGAATCTCAAACTTATCATGTCCAAAATAAAACTTTAAATTTTCTCCTCAAACCTGTTCCTTCCATAGTCTTTTTCACTTCAGTAAATGGATATTTTATCCTTCTATTTGCTCAAACCAAAAATATTTTAATAATTAGTAAATTTCCTCTTTCTCTTGTACTCCACATTCAATCCTTCAAGAAATTCCACTAAATGTGCTTTTGAAATACATTCAGAATCTTCTCACTTTTCTTTACCTCTACCACTTCATGATCTAGTCAAGCCGCAATCATCTTTACCCTCCTAATTAATCTCTTTGCTATTAACTTTGTCTTCCTATAGTTTGTTTTACAACCAGCAGCCAAAGATAATCTTAAAATCTAAGATGGATCTTTGTCACTCTTCTCCTGAGAACCATCCAAAGTAAAAGGTGCCTAGAGGGCCCCTACAAGAATCATGGACCACTCCTTCTCTCCACCACTGTTACTGGGACCTCCTTTCCTACCACTGTTCTGCTCTGGCTACAGTAATCTACTTTGCTGTTTTTACATGTCTTGCAAACTCCTCATCAGGGACTTTGTACTTGCTTTTCCTTTAAACAAATGCTCTTCCCTCGATTCTATAAGGCTTCTGATCAAATTTCACTTTCTTGAAGAGGCCTTTCTGGATTACACTATGTAAAATAATAAGGCCTGACTCCGTCTGTTTCTCCTCTTATCCTGCTTTATTTTTTGCCATAGCAGTTATCACCACATGACATATTTACTTGTTTTGTCGTACCTTTCCCAGACATAGAGTGTCAGCTGTATGAAAACAGAGATTTTGATTGTCTACTGTTACATCCTTAAAACTTAAACTTGCGCTTAAACATAGTAGGCATTCAGTTAATATTTGTTGAGTAAATCAGGAGAGCCTTTAATGCATGAATGTAGAATGTAATTTGATTTGCATTATAATAACCAAATCCATTAAATAGTGAGGCCTCTTCTAATGGGGTCTGTTTTGTATAAATCTTTATGTGTGTATCAGACTTTATACATTTAATTCCAATTACAATAGTGTTTCCTAGTTAGGTTAACGCTTAGACAATACCCTTGGTATCAAAATTCAGGGAGATATTACTATTTAAAGATTCTATTTATGAGAATAATTACTTTTTTGTTCTTTTGACATAGACATCTGACCTTCAATTACATTAGCAGACCTTATACACATGAATGGAAAGAAGAATAGCCTCTTTTGAATTCGGGCTAAGACTTTATCAATATGAAGTGCTTCCCACAGGGTTTTGCTGAAAGAACCAAACTTCCATCATAATGAAATTGCAAATTCATTTGTACATGCCCCCCCTCCCCTTTTTTTGAAAGCTACTTTTTGATGTTTGGTCTGCAATTAGATTTATTGTTTAAGGTCACAAATATGCAATCCTGACTAGGCCAAGTTGTCAGAATCTTTTATCTATTCAGCATTGCACAAAGATAAATGGCTATCTTTTAACAATAACATACCAAAGCCAAAATTTGTTCCCACTTGTATATAATCTTTTAATCAATCTGCTGCTTTCTGTTTTCCAGTCAATGGACTCTTAGCCTACCCCCTCACCACCCCACCTATCTAGAAATTGTCCAATTATGGGTTTTAAATTACGGAGAAACACTTTCTTCAGATGGAAAAAGATAAGTTTAAGAATTTTAATGCTATAATTTCCCATGCACATTTTTAGCTTAACATATGAATTATTTTGCCTTTACCCTCATTCTTTGTGGGGTGGGTAATTATGTAGTATGTTAGCTAAATTCTGTGATTACATTTCTCACTACTAACATGACCACAAAGTAGATCATGTTGCTTAATTAAAATGAATTCTTAAGTGTTTTAAAAGATCTCTTTGCACACAAATTAAATTCTTTTCTGAGATTCTCTGTGTCCTCCAGTAAAAATGTATATATCTAAACTTGTTAAGATAGACTTCTTATATTTGGTGCATTTCCTTTGTGATCTTTCACATAAAAGGCATACTGTGAGAGTTGCCCAGTTAGATTTGAGGCTGTACATTTTATCCAGGAATATCCAGTGTCGAAAATTAACATATATTAGAGCATCATTGTGTCACCAATCTCTGTAGTTTCTCCAAGGGATTTTGATACTAGATACCCAATAATTCTTTCGTAACTTGATCATACTTATAAAGCAGGCCATTAATACTAGTATAGTAATTTTCCTGTTTTAAAACCTTGTTTAAATTTTTTTTTTTTTGCAGATCTAAGAATCACTTTTTCTTAATTGTCATGTAGTTTGAATCTTCCCCCAATTAAAAGGAATACACTGTTTCAGGAGGTATAAGAGAAAACCATAGCTTTTTAATTCAGATGAACTTTTTAAATTTTTTCCTAAATTCTACTCTTTATTTTGTGACCTCTTGGAAGTTGCTGCATTTGGGGGCAGGGGTGGGGGCTCTCTCCAGCTATGGATTAGAGAAATACCTATTTGTAGAGGTGATATAATTAAATGAAACAACACATATCAAGGGCCCAAAACAGTGCCCAGCAATAGTAAGTACTCCTGCACTATGCCCTCCCCTTAGCCCCACTCTCTTCCCCATGATATGTTATCCGTTCCAAATGGGCTCACTCGGAAGTTGAAATCGTTGAACTAAACCTGAAGCCTTTATGTGCCTGCCAACTCTACATGGCTCTGCATTCTGAATTATGAAGTAGGGAGAAGTCAGGACCTAGAATTGACCTATTCATAATACCCAGCAGGTGTATATGGCCTTTTCTTCTCAACTAATTGCTCCCCCGGGGATTGTGTAAAGTGAAGAACACTCCACTCCAGCCTTCAAAAATGAAGTCCACATGGAGCCCTTAGAAGATACATTTAAATCTCTCTTTCACCTGCAAATATGAGAGTTGAGCCTTAAATTATGTTAATTTGGCATAGGACATTTTAATCATCCTGTGTAAGATGGCTTGCTTCGTTGTTTTTGCATTTATACTGTTCAGATCACCGTCCTAAAGGAGTTTCACCTTTTAAAAAGAATCTATTCCAGAAAAAGTTATAATAGCTATTTAATATACTACTTTATATCTGAAAACATGTTGTTTTATCATAAAATTTTTTATTGTTCTAGGTGCAAAGATGGGTTGAAAGGATTTACATTTTCTGCCCTTAGGTAAGTAATGTATTTTATTTAACTTTATGTTAAGAAAGAATTTGCAAGTTAACTTTTTCAAAAAGTAATTCCATTACACATATTGTAAGAGATATTTATCCACTCAGTTTTCCAGCTGAAAGTAATTGTAGAAGTCACAAAATCACTTTTGTGGTATTACGTTAAAAGAGTAGTTTATTAGATTTCTTTTCCCCTAAAAATCAGTCAATCACCAAATACTTTTGGGGCCTATTGTGTACCTCATATCATTGGGTGTTAGAAAAGAATTACAAGAACTTTCTTCAAGGAGCTTTGGCAAGACCAATCTACACATGAACAATTATTGAAAAATTAAATACTGAATTCTGTAGTACCACAGTATGGGCTTCATTAGGGCAGGGGTCACGTCAGACACATTTTGGATTATTAGCTTCACTAGAGTCACTAGAATCTACTTTTCACCCTGTAGCCCATCATTTCTTTCCATAGTTATTAGCAGATGATAAATACTGTGGAAACATTGGTTAGCACCAGCATTGCATATTATATATTGTACATTATAGTTAACCAAGCATTTTCACATTAATTAGAAAATTTTCACAACAGCTCTGTGAGATGGGTATTTTTATGCCCACATGACATGAAGAAGAAATTGAGGCTTACGAATGCTTGACTAATTTAATGTTCACACAGTGACTTATATACATACTTGAAACCTACTGCTCTTCTATTTTGTGTCATAAATGTTTCCAATTTTATTCTCCTAAGTAGATATAGTAGATGCTTAGTAAAGATTAGTAGTGTAGTATTCATTGTAAGTATAGGAAGGAAAAAAAAACAGAGTGGATTTCAATACTAGAAGATTTCATATAACTGTCTTATAAGATTATTTTGAAGATCAAATGAGTTAATGTATGAAAAGTGTTTAGAACTGTGCATGGCACATAGTGCTCAAGAAATGTTGGCTATTATTGTATTATTATTCTTAAAAATTTTTTTAAATGTGTATTTTTGAGAGAGACAGAGGCAGAGAATTGAGTGGAGGAATCTGAAGCAGGCTCCGGTCTCTGAGCTGTTAGCACAGCTTGAACCCACGAACCACGAGATCATGACCTGAGCTAAAGTTGGATGTTTAGCCGACTGAGCCACCCAGGCTCCCCATATCATATTAGTACTTTTATGGGGATAAGCCTTACAGTTTACTTGAAGGGTAGTTTTAGAGAACTTAGAAGGGAAAGGAAGAGCCTTCTGGGTGAAAGGGAATAGTGTTAGCAAAAGCATGAAAATTATAAATATGAAATGTGAAGTAAGAGTGGGAAAATTAATTGGCATGAAAAGTTTATATTGGGGATTATAGGATTTTCTTTAATGATGGATCAAGAAAGACCACATGATGGAAGACCTGAACAACAACAAAAAGAAGACAGATTTGAATTTGCTAAGATGAACAGTAAGGAACCACTAAAGGTTTTTGAGCAGGGTACTTGACAGTTTTTCAGAAAGATTAGTCTGGCCACAGTATTTGGGACCTTAAAAAAGAACAAGAAGGAAGAAAGATGAAATGAAAAGCGCTGGGCTTTGGGTGGTAGTGGAGGATTAAAGAAAAGAGGCCAAGTTGAGACATGCAGTAGAAGAAAATGAAGACCTACAGAATCTCTTTTTTATAAAGGCACTACTTTCAAGAGTAGAAGATGTAGATGACTTTCCTAACAGAGAAACCAACACAGAGTGATAGACAAAGTGAGGAAACAGGAATATGTCCCAAATGAGAAACAGGACAAAGTCACAGCAGGAGATTAAGTAAAATGGAAATAATATGCTTGATAGAAAATTTGAAGTATTGACCATAATGATACTCACTGGACTTCACAAAAGGGTAGAGGAAATCAGTGACACCCTTGACAAAGAACTAAAAAGTAACATATCAGAGATGAAGAACTCAATAAGTGAAATTAAAAACATAACAGATGAAATTAATAGTAGGCTATTGGAAGTAGAGGAGCCTATAAGTGACCTGTAGGATAGAGTAATGGAAAGCAACTGAGAGACAGTGAGACAAGGTGAAAGCAAGGTGAGAGACAAATAAATACTGCATAATGAGAATAGACGTAAAAAATTCATTGACTCCATCAAGAATAATAGTATTCACATTATAGGGATCTTATAAGGAGAAGAGAGAAAGGGAGGCAGAAAATGTATTCGAAGTAATAATAGCTGAAAACTTCCCAAATCTTGGGAGGGAAACAAAGATCCTGATTCAGTAAACACAGAGATTCCCCCTCTTCCCTCCAAATTGATAAACCTTTAGCTAGATTCATAGAGAGAGAGAGAGAGAGAGAGAGAGGACTCAAAATTAGAACTGGGAAAAATAATAAATGCCACAGAAATACAAAAGATTATAAGAGAATATTATGAAAAATTATATGCCAACAAATTGGACAACCCAGAAGAAATGGACAAATTCCTAGAAACATATAAGCTCCCAAAATTGAATCAAGAAGAAATAGAACATTTGAACAGACCAGTTATGAATTGAAATTCATGAAATTGAATCAGTGATCAAAAAACTCCCAGCAAACAGAAGTCCAGGAGTAGATGGCTTCACAGGTAGATTCTACCAAACATTTAAAGAAGAGTTAATACCTATTCTTCTCAAACTATTCCAAAAAATAGAAGAGGAAAGAAAACTTCTTACTTCATTCTGTGAAGCCAGCATTTCTCTCATACCAAAACTAGATAAAGACACTACAAAAAAAGAGAACTACATGCCAATATCTCTGTTGAACGTAGATGCACATATTCTCAACTAAATATTAGCAAACCAAAACCAATGATACTTTAAAAGTCATGTACCACAATAGAGTGAGATTTATTCCTGGGATTCAAGAGTGGTTCATTGTGATTCATCACATCAGTAAAAGAAAGGATAAAACAATCCTTTCAATAGATGCAGAAAAAGCATTTTCTAAAATAGAACATGCATTCATGATAATAAAAAAAAAACCCTCAACAAAGTAGGATTAGAGGGAACACCTCAACATAATAAAGACCATATATGAAAAGCCCACAGCTAACATTTCACTCAATGATGAAAAATGGAGAGCGTTTCCCCTAAGGTCAGGAACAAGATGGAGAAGTACTCTCTCCCCACTCATATTTAACATAGCACTAGAAGTCCTAGCCATAGCGATCAAAAAAAGAAAAAGGAAGAAAAGACATCAAATTGGTAAGGAAGAAGTAAAACTTACTATTTGCAGGCAAGATGATACTATATATAAAAAACCTTAAAGACTCCACCAGAAAACTACCAGAACTGATAAATGAATTCAGTAAAGTTGTAGGATACCAAATCAACATACAGAAATACATGGTATCTTTGTTTACTAGTAGTGAAGCAATAGGAAGAAAAATTAAGAAAGCAATCCCATCTACAGCTGCATCAAAGGT
Source organism: Hyaena hyaena (assembly GCF_003009895.1). Lineage (NCBI taxonomy): Eukaryota > Metazoa > Chordata > Mammalia > Carnivora > Hyaenidae > Hyaena > Hyaena hyaena. The sequence goes on from NW_024081114.1 coordinate 746,578, forward strand.
AATAAAATATCTAGGAGTAAACTTAACCAAGGAGGTAGAAGACTTGTATTCTGAAAACTATAAAACGTTGATGAAAGATATTTAAGACAACATAAACAAATGGAAAGATATTCCATGCTCTTGGATTGGAAGAATAAATATTGTAATGATGTCTTTACTACCCAAAGCAGTCTATAGATTTAATGCAATCCCTGTCAAAATATCAACAACATTTTTTACAGAGCTAGAACAAACAGTCCTATAAAGTTTGTATGGAACCACAAAAAACCCTGAATATCCAAAACAATCTTAAAAAAAAGAAAAGCAAAGCTGGAGGTGTCACAATTCTAGACTTCAGGTTGTACTACAAAGCTGTAATAATCAAAACAGTGTGGTCCTGGCACAAAAATAGGCACATAGATCATTGCAACAGAATAGAAAGCCCAGAAATAAATCCATGTTTCTATGGTCAATTAATGTTTGACAAAAAAGGAAAGAATATGCAATGGGAAAAAGACAGCCTCTTCACAAATGGCGTTGAGAAAACTAGACAGCAATATGCAAAAGAATGAAACTAGACCACTAGCTTACACAATACACAAAGATAAATTTGAAAGGACCTAAATGTGAGACATGAAACCATAAAAATCCTAAATGAGAGCATAGGCAATAACTACTCTGACATCGGATGCAGCATCTTTTTTTCTAGATTTGTCTCCCAAGGCAAGGGAAGATAAAGCAAAAATAAAACTATTGTGACCACATCAAATAAAAAGCTTCTGTACAGCAAAGGCCATAATGAATAAAACTAAAAGACAGCCTATGGAATGGGAGAAGGTATTTGCAAATAACATATTTGATAAAGGTTTAGTATCCAAAATATATAAAAAACTTATGTAACTCAACACACAAAAAACAAATAATTAAAAAGCGGGTAGATGAGGGGCACCTCAGTGGCTCAGTTGGTTGAGCATCCAACTCTTGGTTTCAGCCCAGGTCATGATCTCATGGTTCATGGGATCAACCCCACGTCAGAGTCTGTGCTGATGGTGTGGAGCCTGCCTAGGATTTTTTCTCCTCCTCTCTTTCTGTCCCTTCCCCACTCATGCTATCTCCCTCTCACTCTCAAAATAAATAAATAAACATTTTTTTTAAAGTGTGCAGACAGCATGAACAGACAGTTCTCCAAAGAAGACATCCAGATGGCCAAAAAATACATGAAATGATGTTCACATCACTGATCATCAGGGAAATGCATATCAGAACAATGATATATCAATACACTTGTCAGAATGGCTAAAACCAATAACACAAGAAACAAAAGATGTTGGCGAGAATGTAGAGAAATACAAACCCTCTTGTACTGTTGGTGGGAATGAAAACTGGTGCAGCTACTCTGGAAAACAGTATGGAGATTCCTCAGAAAGTTAAAAATGGAGCTACCCTACGATCTAGTAATCACTGTACTGAGTATTTACCCCCAAAAATGGAGAAACACTAATTTAAAGGCATTCATACACCCTGATGTGTATTGCAGCATTACTTACAATAATCAAATTATGGAAGCAGCCCGAGTGTCCATCACTTGGTGAGTGAATAGAGAAGTGGTATATATACATAATGGAATGTTATTCAGCCACAAAAAAAGAACACAGTTTTGCCATTTGCAACAACATGAATGGAGCTCTAGAGTATAATGCTAAGTGGCCAGTCAGAGAAAGACAAATACTTTATCACTTTACTCATATGTGGAATTTAGGAAACAAAAACAAATGATCAAAGGGAAAAAAAGAGAAAGAAAGAGACAAACCAAGAAGCAGAAACTTAATGAAGCAAAGAACAAAATGATGGTTACCATAGAGCAGGTGGGTTGGGGGGAGTTGGGTGAAACATGTGAAGGGGATTAAGAGTGGACTTATCATGACAAGCACTGAGTAATGGATAGAATTGTAGAATCACTATATTGTACAACTGAAACTAATATAACACTGTATGTTAACTATACTGGAATTAAAAGAAAAAACTTAATAGAAGAATTTGTATTATTAAAGAAATGGCTGTCAACATTTCCCAAGTATTCAGATTTTTAAAGCTTGTATTTATAAAGAATGATAAGATTTTCTGTACACTTTGAGAAATATTATTTCAAATGATAAGGTACTCTCCAAAATGTATTGTATATTAACATAATCAAGTGGGTTGGGTTTTTTTTTTCTTTGTCTCTTTTTTTAAGGTGAAAAATTGTTCACATTGTGCTCTTTTCTTTAGATTCATTGTAGGGAAGGAAGAAATTCCCACACATTCTTATTCACCAGAAGCAGCATATGCAAAAGTGGAACAGAAGACGGAGAAACATGAGGAAAAGCCAAGAAGAATGAATATAATTGCTCTAATCAGGAAACTTGTGGATTCAGTGTAAGTTCTTTATCTTGATACTTAGTGCACTTTGTCACTCTTTTATATGATATTTGTACCATGCCAAGGTGTTTTTGTTTTCTTTTCAGTAATGATAACTTTTTTTTAACCAAAAACAATGCATAGAGTTTTAATAAAAGGCACATAATAGCAAGTCAGTTTTATTTATTATTTTTGTATGGACTATAGACCATCATATGCGTTTAAAATAGATATTTATATGAACTTACAATAGTTTTCTGTGTCAAACTAGGCAGAGTTGCGGGAGGCTAGAATGGGGAACTTCAGGAAACAGATTAATATGTACTAATCAAATATGCCAGGTGTGAGAAGGAGAGATTCAAGAAGATACAGGAACAAGGAGCAAACCTTATGTAAAGGGTTTTGTTTTGTTTTGTTTTCTTTTGTTTTGTTTTGCTTTTGCAAGAGTAGAAATTTTCAGGGCTTTAGAAATGGAATAAGATAACTTTATTTGTATATTATACAAATAAGTCTGAATTTCATACAAATAATATTTGTATTTCTAGTCTAGATATTGAAGAAAATTAATGACTTAAAACTAGAACATTAGTTAATAAAAATAATCTTGGTAGTGATATTGGAGAGTATTGAATGAATAACCAATATAGAAAGTTAGGCCTCAGTTATAGGAAGCTGAAGGCAGAAATCAGAAGACCTATGTTAGACTCTCATTTTACCCCTTGCAGGCTTTGTGACTTTGGGCAAGTGATTTAACCACTCTGGATCCTAAAGTGCTTATCTGTTAACTTGGGTTAATGATTTCTGTTAAGGAGTGTTGCATGCATTAAATGAAATAACATATGAGTTGCCCCACATACATGAGCATAGTATAGGTACTCAGAATTTTTACTTAATTTAAAGAGTTTGTTACCACATACAGAAGGTAAGAAGAAAGGATGGTATAACAGATGGCAGGAATAATTGTGGTAGTGAACTTTTTAAAAGAATTTATGTATATCTTTTTTTCTTGTTTTAATTTTTTCATCATGATAAGTGTACTCCTTAATCCCTTCCCCATTACCTGTTTCACCCATGGCCCATCCACTGTTTCACCCATGCCCCATCCACTTCCCCTCTAGTAATCATCAGTTTGTTCTCTATAATTAAGAGTCTGTTTTTTGTTTTTTCTCTCTGTCTTTCCTTTTCTTCCCCCTTGGCTTATTTTTTTGTTTGTTTTAAATTCCACATATGAGCAATATCTTATGGCTGAATAATATTGTGTATACACACACACACACACACACACACACACACGCATGCACACATACATAGCACCTCTTCTTCATCCATTCATCAATGAACACTTGGGCTGCTCCCATAATTTGGCTATTGTAAATAACACTGCAGTAAACATAAGGGTACATATATCTCTTTGAATTAGTATTTTTGTCATTTTTGGGTAAATACCCAGTAGTATGATTGGTAGTGAACTTCTTAAGTAAGTTCAGAATAGTTATGGATCACCTTAGTGGATAAAAGAGAGAGGGAATCCCTAGTCATGGAAATCATGCTCACCAAGAATCAGAGGGAAATGCAGAATATGTATTTGTATAATGTGGGTGAATGATACCTTGGGTATCAGCTAATCAGGTCATGGTAGAACTTGTCAGACTACCTGCTGCTGTGAAAGCAGATGCAGGGTAATGCAGAAGCAGAGCAGATAACACAGGAGATGGGGAGTCCAGGCTTTGGGAAGTTTTAAGAACAGACAAAGGAAAGATTAAATGACAGTATAGCTGATATCAGAATTTAAATTCACTAGCAAAGAGAGTTTAACAATCTCTGTGTAGTTCCAGTAGCACTGGCTGAAGAATGTCTTTGAAGAGGACACTTAGAAGTATGAAGAGTGATGGTTTACATACGGCCACCCTTCTCTGATTTACCTCTTTTAGGCTCCAGCTTTAATCACTCAACTTCACATGGCCAGATATGTCCCATCATTCTAATGACATACAATCTATGGTCAGTAGGAACTACTGCCGTCACCCTTGTGTATGAAAGACCGCCTGCATACGCCAGCTGTGGTGCAGAATTGGATTTCCAAAAAGGTTTTGCTAATCAATTTGCAAATGGGATTAGAGAGACGTCAAGCCAGACTATCACTCTACGAATTATTGTTTTATAAACGAGAAAGTTAATGTTCCCACCATGAAGATAATTAACTGCAGTCTACAGGAGTTACAAAGAGTACTCATTTTGGAACATGAATTCTTCAGAGAGAAAAGGGGAGAGCTAGGCCCATGTTAGATATTTTACTTACTTTTTTATGCCTCGAGTGAATATATGGTACTGGAGTCAGCATACCAAGTAATTAAAAATCGGCGTGTCTTGAACAGTAGTCTTCCTAGCAGAAAGGTTTACTAAACACAAGAGGACCAAGTGGTTTTCAGTCAAATCACTAATAAACTACATTTGAATTCCCACATGATCTATTTCCGTATTTATTTTTAAAATTGAATTTTGAATTCTAGTACTGGATCATGTTTCTTTTCCAGATGTTTTCTCTCAAATATAATTAAGTATAAATTCCTGTAACCTGAGCACTTTCTCATTATAATTTTTGCTCAAGTACTGACTTCATGGATGATTTATGACTATTATACTCCACAGTAAGCAACTTAAAGCTTCCAAAAGATTTGGCAGAGTATAGAGATAATATATACATATTTCTCATATTTAGTCACATATTTATCAATGTTTTTTCTGTTCCACATTTAAGTATTTTGACTGCAGTCACATATTTTATGCACTGTGTCAAATGGTGACCTGCAAAGAAAAAAAAATCTGTTATCTTTGGTTTTTTATGTCCCAAGAAGCCAAAAGATGCACGCATTTAAATACAAGTAGGTAATATTTTCTCCTTTTTTGTTAGAGAGTTTTAAGCACATCTACACACATACACATACATAAACACATAATTTGTTGTTTTTGTTTTATTTCAGATGTAAGCATGGACCAAGGCATAGATGTTGCAAACACTATGAAGATAATTGCATCTCTTATTGCATTAAAGTAAGTGTATGAAAGTATCACTTTATTCACTACAGGAAATATGTATAGAAATAATTTTATAATTAAAACATGATTTCAAAGCAAATGGAAAAATTGACGGTAATTGCTATCATTCTTTGCATTTGACTTGAAAAATAAGAAATTTGTGAAAATTAGGTAACAATTTAGCTTTTAGTATTCACTTCCCAAATCCTTTGTTAAATAATTTTAAAATTTGCCTATTTAAAAATTAATGTTACAGATGAATGGATCAAGAAGATGTGGTTTATCTATACCATGGAATACTACATGGCAATGAGAAACAATGAAATCTGGCCATGTGTAGCAACATGGATGGACCTTGAGGGTGTTATGCTGAGCGAAATAAGTCAGGCAGAGAAGGACAAATATCATATGTTTGCACGTATAGGAGGATTAGGAGGAACTTGACGGAGGAACAAGGGGGAGAAGAAGGGCGGAAATGGTGGGGGAAAGGGAGAGAGGCAAACCATGAGAGACTCTTGAATGCTGACAAAAACTGAGGACTGATGGATGTGGGGGGGAGGGGGGATGGGCATGGAGGAGGGCACTTTGGGGATGAGCACTGAGTGTTATGTAGAAACTAATTTGACAATAAACTATTTGTAAAATAAATAAATAAATAAATAAATTTTTACTGAAAAAAAATAAAAAAAATAAAAAGATGACCTAGAAAAAAAAAATTAATGTTACATGTTCAAAGTAGAAGAGAAGCTGAAGCAACAACAGCAAAAAAGACAGAAAAATAGTTATTAAAGTTTGTACTTTGTAATGTATTCTCATTAGAATACACTTTAGACCGAGGTGCCTGGAGTATGCTGTGTAGGAGTGGGTAAGCAGTCTCCTACATACACTGGGCACAGCCTGGTACAGTGGCATTTGGTGTTGTAAAGTTGTTACATTTTTAAGGCATGGAAGTAGCTGGAGCATGCCCACAGTTGCTCTACATTAAGGAAGTTAGCTATGCCCACTGACATAAATTCCTCACTCTGTATTATGTTAGTGTAGTAGAGTGTCTCTCCTTGCCCATCCCCCATTCTGTGCCTGTCATCCCCCCATCCTCCATTGCCACCAACTCTGGGAAAGAAGTTATTTTAATTGCAGTTAGTCTGGCACAGATGGCACCATCTGCTACATGTTCTTTAGTTTTGGATGGGTTCTAACAATCCTGATACTTTAAAGAGTTTATGTTCTTTCTTAGAATGTCTGATTCCCCACTCAATTGATGATGATAAGAGCAGAATTGTACAGCATCCCCAAAAGAAAGCTTTCTGGGAATGCCTGGCTGGCTCAGTAGGTTAAGCATCCGACTTCATCTTAGGTCGTGATCTCACTGTTCAGTTTGTGGGTTCAAGCCCTGTGCTGACAGCTTGGAGCCTGGAGCCTGCTTTGGATTCTGAGTCTCCTTGTCTCTCTGCCCCTCCGCTCCCTCCCTCTCAAAAATAAATTTTAAAATGTTAAAAAATTTTAAGATAATAATAATAATAATTTAAAAAAAAGACCGCGTCCCCGCAGTCATTCTGGGAGAGAGGGACTGTATCACAGTGCTTATGAATGTGAGCACCTGTGATCTAATGTTGATGGTGGCATTTGCCCCAGCCAACACTTACCCTTAGCGTCCCCAAAGATATGGCCAGAGGTTAAATCAGTAGGGTATTTTTTCAGTTGTGCAGTGATTTTTAATACACTGCTTCCACATCTGGGTTCCTGCCCAGTGTTAAAGTGGGGAGGAAAGCAGCGTGGCTGGCAGCCTCAGGGTCTGCCAGCTCCCAGAACGTCATTATTTCCTTTCGCTGGATGTAATTCTAATTCAAGGGAAGACTTCAGGAGGCTAACTAAGAGAAATCTTCTGATTAAATCAGATGTATTTGGTAAAGTTTGGGAAGAGGGGAAGTGATATTAAAAAAAGTTATCTGAGGGGCGCCTGGGTGGCTCAGTCGGTTGAGCGTCCGTCTTCGGCTCAGGTCATGATCTCATGGTTCATGGGTTTGAGCCCAGCGTTGGGCTCTGTGCTGACAGCTAGCTAAGAGCCTGGAGCCTGTTTCAGATTCTGTGTCTCCCTCTCTCTCTGACCCTCCCCTGCTCATGCTATCTCTCTCTCTCCCTCTCTCTCTCTCTCTCAGAAATAAATAATAAAAAACGTTTAAATAATTTTTAAAAATTATCTGAGAATGTTAGGGGAAATTACTGAGGAATGAAAAATCTGTCATTGTTTCAACAAATATGTACCAATACTATAAAGTTGGCAATTTTTGTATAAATTGGAGTAATATGTCCATGAACGTAAAATTATTTGGATACCTGTAGGTGAGGAATTTACACCACAGATATAGTAAATATATTTTGGCAGTGCACCTCATTATTCCATCAGCTCAGTTACATCACATGTTAAATCATATCCCTGAGGAAATGTACAAGTTACCTTCCCCTCAACTCACTATTCTTTGTTCACACTTTTTGTTGGTTCCTCATCCCTGCCAATGTCTGTTTTGTCTTTGTGCTTTCTGTCCAAGCTATCTGACATGTTTTCATCATGCTAGCTCCTTCTCTTTTCTGTCGGTTTAAATGTTACATCCATCGCTCTCCCTTACCACCCAATTTAATATAGGCTGCCTCTTAATTTCCTTCCTAGAGTCTTTTTTTTTTAATGTTTTATTTATTTCTAGGAGAGAGGGAGAGAGAGACAGCGTGAGCAGGGGAGGGTCAGAGAGAGAGGGAGATACAGACTCTGAAACAGGCTCCAGGCTCTGAGCTGGCAGTCAGCACAGAGCCCGACGCGGGGCTCGAACCCACGAACCGCGAGATCATGACCCAAGCGAAAGTTGGACACTTAACCGACTAAGCCACCCAGGCGCCCCTCCTTCCTAGAGTCTTGATTATTTCATGCATAACACTTATTGTACTCTATTTTACTTATTCGCTGACTTATGTGCTCTTCCTCTAATGAACATGAAGCTCCATGAAGGCAAGAACTTTGTATCCTCTTCACCACTCTGTCCCCAGCATCTAGTATAGTGCTTGGCACATAGAGAACCTTCAGTGAATATTTTCTGAATACATGAGTGTCGGATGGAAGGATGAACCTGTCTCTTGAAAATAGCATGGAAAGACTAAACAGACCTATGATCCTTGAAGCCTTAGATTCTTAGGTTATCAATGTCAGGATAAAGTGTGAACACTTCATGCATTAAGCATATACAAGGCAGTTGCAGTTAAGCAAATGCATGATAATTTATGTTAATTAGTTGGACAATTTAATTTTCATGTTTTAAACCAAAGTATTAGATAGTTTCAGGTAAATGAAACATTCTTTAGAATGTTTCTTCATAGTAATTCAGTTTTTTCTAAAAAAGACTGCTCGCTGGAAGATACAAACCTGACCTATGGAACTTAGCAGGAAAACACTGGGAATATAGACATTTTCCCAGTCTAGTGGGGGTGAGAGAACAGGACCATGTGAGGCCGGTATTATAATTATTGGCTGAATCATGTAAAACACTGCTTTTAGATAACATTTGGTTTTTATGCTAATAAGAATTTTTCAGTCTGTCAGTATGAAGTGACATTTAGATTTCATTTGCCTAAATACTGAAATGAAATTGACCAACACTAGTCATCATCTCTATTCCCTTTTGCACCATAAATAATTGGAGGTAATATGGAAAGATGTTGGCAGCAAGTAGGCCTTTGTAGTGCATTTGCTTTTTCAAGTTTTGTTTAGTGTACCTTAAAAGCTACTGTTTCTTAGAAATGTTTTAGCCTGACACGGTTGAGCGTAGAAAGAAAAACCTAGGTATAATTTTTTTTTTCTGGAAAATTATTTTAACCTGATCATTTAAAAAGTTGAGGTCTAAAAAAAACCTTTTTCTTTCTGTCAAAAGAATTCCTACTTACTCTAATGATTAAGAAGAATACACTGTTGGGGCACCTGGGTGGCTCAGTTGGTTAAGTAAGCCTGACTTTGGCTCAGATCATGATCTTGTGGTTCTTGAGTTTGAGCCCTGCGACGGGCTCTGGAGCCTGCTTCAGGTACTGTCTCCCTCTCTCTCTGCTCTTCCTCCACTCACACTCTCTCTCTCTTTCTCAGAAATAAATAAACACTAAAAAGAAGAAGAAGAAGAGTACTCTGTTAAATTTTCCAAAAAATATTTGGTTTTGTCAACTATTTTTTTTTTGGAATTTCATTGCTTTTGTTCCTAAAATTCAGTTGTAGTTTAGGAGTCATAAATCCTGGTTATTGTTAACAGAATGTCAAGAAATGGAAGTTTGGTGCATAGACAACTTGGCCAGTGCTTGTGAGACTTCCAAGTTTTTGAAAATCAAAGTATAGTCACTGAAATATTTTACCCTTATTTTAAGGTAATTGTTTTAAAATTGTTTGAGGTCTTAAGACTTAATTTTGAAAATGCTTTGATATAAACTTGTGTTATTTATTTTTTTGAGTTCTGTTTTGATTCTGAGACAGTAAAATTCATCTCTCTCAGACTTAAATATTTGAATATAAATCAGAATTTTATCCCAATTTTCTCTAGGGTTTCATCAGAATGTTTAGTGTGGGATACTTGATCCAGTGCTGCCTCCGAATTCCCTCTGCATTTCGGCATCTGTTTACACAACCATCCCGGCTATTTTCTCTCTTCTACAATAAAGAAAACTTCCAGCTTGGAGCTTTTCTGGGCTCTTTTGTTAGTATATACAAGGTAAGGCTTTCAGCAGAGGAGAGGAAAATGGGAAATAAATAATATGGCTATTATTAGAATGGGATATGGCCTTAACCCATCTGTCATTTTTTAATGCTTCTTTGTGTTGTATTCATAAATATCTTAATGTCTCCAAATATATGCAATATATATTAGGAATTGAGGTTGGAGAAATTTCTTTTAAAATGTTATTTAATGTGCTTCAGTGTGATATAATCACATTTATTTATAATCTGAAAGATTCTAGAACTTACTTTTTTTCAATAATGGAGATACTGAAAAATTTTTAACTGTTACATTTTTAACATCAAAAGTGATATTAATATATCTGGAATGTTTGTTTTTCTTAATCATACTTACTATGTGGTTATTACTTTAAACATATTTCAGACCCTTTTAGCTGATGTCAGTACTTGATAGAGCCAGTAAAGATTTTCTGTTGTAACTTATTATCCCTCTTTGATCTACTTACTATTCTACTATACTCTCTCAAATAACTATGGTTAACATTCTTCCACCCCTTTCTGCATGTTCCTATAAACGTACCGACACATGTGTGAGCACACACCTGAACACATATGTAGGGATCATTCATGACATAGTACTTTGAAATTTTAAGTAATGGCCTTTTGTTTAATGGAGATCACTAATATTTAAATCATATTATTGACATTTTATCAAACATTTAAAATTTAGATTATAAACCTAAATGCAGATTCCAGATGGTAAAATGTGTTAACTAAGGTTCACTATATGCAAACATACACACATTGTTTAGTAAAAAATAATAATAATAGTGTTGGGAAACTTGAATTCTGGAGTCATTCTGGGTAAGATGATTATGTATCATTTTAGATAAAAGTTTACTTATAAAAGGTATGTATGGGGGAAGTATTTTTAAGTGGAAAGGTTGACAAAGTAACAAATGATAAACTATAGTTAATTACTTATTATGAAATATTACTAATACTGAAAATAATTTTTAATATTATTTGACTAGGAAACATTACTACTGTCTTTGAATATACAAGAGTTAATAGGACAGAATATTTGTAATTATATGTTTATATTCATATTCTTTTTCATTTCTTATGTCTATTCTATTTCATTTCTTAGGTATTTGTGTTTATTCTTAACATAAACCCTTAAGTGTTACATGTGGATTATCTCCCAAAAGTTTTATCCTAAGTTGGTTATTCTCCACCGTCCAGCATATCTCAGAGCATGTTTTGTTTGTTTGCTTTAATTTCTGTTACTATTTATTTGCTCAGGTAATACAAACTAATGGCATTAAACCATAGAAAAATACAACTGGGTCAGAAAAATCTCTTATTAAAAAAATGGTATAGTGTGTTCCAAAGCCATATGAGATTTAAAATAAAATTGTCAATGCCATTAACATCTTTATGAGGATAAAACTGAGGGAAGGGCAGAGAAACAGTTCCTATTTTTTCTATATCTTCTCAAGGAACAGACTCTTTTTCATTTTGTAATGTTCCTCTTTATTTCTGGTAATATTCCTCACTCTCAGTTCTACAATGTATGATATTAATATCGCTACCCCAGTTTTCTTTTGATTATATTTCATAGTATATTATTTATATCCTTTTATTTTAATCATACTGTGTCTTCAGTTTAAACATGTAGTTGGTTTTTCCTTTTTTACCCAATTTGATAATCTCTGTCTATTAATTGATATGTTTAAACTATTTACATTTAATATACTTTTTGATAATGGTATAGCTTAAATTTACTTCTTGCTAGTAAAGACTGTTAGGTTTATTTATTTATTTATGAAAGAGAGAGAGAACACAAGTAAGGGAAGAGCAGAGAGAGAGGAAGAGAAGGGAATCTCAAGCAGGCTCTGCACTGTCAGCTCAGAGCCCAACATGGGGCTCGAACTTACAAGCTGTGAGATCATAACCTGAGCCAAAATCAAGAGTTGGATGCTTAACTGACTGTCACCCAGGAGCCCCCACAGCTCTGTTCTAATAAAACCTTATCACACTTTAATTAGAATTTCATTTGATTTTTACATGTCCCAGAATATTATCATTTTATTTATTTCATCCATTGAGAAGTGTAAAAACATTCTTAGCTCATGAGCCATATAAAAAACAGGTGGCAGGCCAGATCTGGCTAGTGGGCCATATTTTCTGACCACAGCTTTAGACAGTTAATTTATATTTATTCTTATTTATTTTAATGTTCTATTTGTTTTTAAGAGATAGAGCACGAGCAGGAGAGGGGCAGAGAGAAAGAGAGACACACAGTCCCAAGCAGGCTCCAGACTCTGAACTGTCAGCACTGAGCCTGACACAGGGCTCGAACTCACGAGCCATGATGTCATGATCTGAGCCGAAGTTGGACGCTTAAACAACTGAGCCACCCAGGCACCCCTTTTTTGATAGGTAGTTTATTTTTATAGAAAGAAATGATATTTTAAAAATGTCTTTTAAGTTAAGCTCATTTTGCCATCTTCAGAGCTCCTTATTTATTTTTCCAGATTTAATGATATTATATTCCTTCTGCCTGCAAAATTACCTTTTACCATTTATGAAAATTCATCACCTATGGATCTACTATGTAGGTCTCAGTGTTTATCTACCTGAAAAAGTCTTTATTTCACTTTTACATTGAAAAATACTTTCTCTGAGTATAGAATTCTGTCTTAGACTTATAGTTTATATGGTTTTTCTCCTTGTTTATAGTGGGAGTGACTCTACATCTAGGCAAAGGAAAATTTATGCATTCATTTTGGAAAATCATTACAATAAAAATATTATGTATAATTTTTTTAAAGTTTTTTAAATTTATTTTGAGACAGAGCGCACAAGCAGGGTAGGGATAGAGAGAGAAGGGAGATAGCGAATCCCAAGCAGGCTCCACTCTGTCAGCACAGAACCCTAGGTGGGGCCTGATCTCACGAACTGTGAGATCATGACCTGAGACAAAATCAAGGGTCGGACGCTTAACTGACTGAACCACCCAGGTGCCCTGAAAATAAAAATATTATGTAAAATTTCTTAATAGAGTCTATCCATAACAATAACTTTATAACAGGTTATTGTTAATAGTTTTCCCACTCATATGTTTACTTTGATTTCGATCACCAATTTGCCGCCAAGGTCTGCTAGTGACTTACTCATTACAGGAGTTATATGCATGTTTTCTAGAAATGGAACAGCTGAAGTCATTGTATTTTCTTCTTGATGCAGGGTACTAGTTGCTTCCTGCGCTGGGTCAGAAACCTGGATGATGAACTGCATGCTATTATAGCTGGTAAGGCAGTGATAAAACAGTTATTACTATTGCATTAATCTGTGGTAGAATGACTCAGAAATAGTTCCCACATTCATCTGATTTCTATATAACTTTTTCTCTGTAATAGAATCCCTACTGAGCCACTAGTCCAAACATTTTGTATTTGCAAAGTTTAACATATTCAAGCATTCTTGCCGTCTGGTAGTTTGAATTGGCAATATAATGACTTGGGCATCTGCCCTGCTACAGGCCAGAAATCCTAGGGAATGTGTCATAAAAGAACATAAAACTTAAAAAATTTGGTGACTAATGGAATTGCATTTATATTTTTCTTAAACCATTCTGTTTTTGCCACTGGCGAGTGACATATATTTTAATAATGTATATTTTTGTTTTTAGGAACTTAAACAGTCTCATAAAAATAAGAACTAAAGATTAACACTTTCTGCAAGTGCAGCATACATGCTACTTAAGTTAAACTGACAACTTACAGATATTTATTGGTGATATTCCTGCTCTCAGTATTGCAGGCCTCCCTGTGCCTTGGTTTTCCATTTATGGAATGAAGGCAGTACTGTGGAGGAAAGTTTGATGATATCACTAAAAGTAATTTGAGCTGTTAGAAGAATAGATTAGTAAATATTTCCACTTAAAATCAGAAATGGAATCAATAGGCTTTAAAAATTATGTTTGAAAATCACTATATTTGTTAAGACTACTGTTGTTTTTAAAGTTATATTTAGAAGCTAAAACATGGAAAGAGCCTAAGTGTCCATCAACAGATGAATGGATCAAGAAGATGTGGTTTATCTATACCATGGAATACTACATGGCAATGAGAAAAAATGAAATCTGGCCATGTGTAGCAACATGGATGGACCTTGAGGGTGTTATGCTTAGCGAAATAAGTCAGGCAGAGAAGGACAAATATCATATGTTTGCACGTATAGGAGGATTAGGAGGAACTTGACGGAGGAACAAGGGGGAGAAGAAGGGCGGAAATGGTGGGGGAAAGGGAGAGAGGCAAACCATGAGAGACTCTTGAATGCTGACAAAAACTGAGGACTGATGGATGTGGGGGGGAGGGAGGAGGAGCATGGAGGAGGACACTTTTGGGGATGAGCACTGGGTGTTATGTGGAAACTAATTTGACAATAAACTATTTGTAAAATAAAATAAAATAAAATAAAGTTATATTTAGAATGTAAAGTGTCTTGTAATATGTATATCAAAACTGTGTGTTCCTAACTCTGAAGGTCAGTTTCTTAGTTTAAAAATGTATGATACCCACAAACTCACCCCATTTTAATGGCGTCACATATATTACTGTCTGTTTTTGTATAACAAAAGGCAGTGCTACAGATCAATTCTGTCTTTAAGTGAATGAACATTTCTGAATGACTTAATAACAAAGAAATACTTCGAGATTTGATTCATTTTGCTTTATTTGTTGTTTCAGGTTTTTTGGCAGGAGTATCAATGATGTTTTATAAAAGTACAACTATTTCCATGTATTTAGCTTCCAAGTTGGTGGAGGTAAGCAAACATCTTGATGCGTGCACAGTTCTAAAGAATGTAGAGCCTTTCATATCCCAGTTACAGGGTGGGTCAATCCTATAAAAGCACTGACAAAATCAGCTCTCCTGTTTCTACTTTCTTTATGTGTGTTATTTTCAAATATACACAAGTGTAGAAAGGATAAGGTAACTAACTCTCACGTACCTATCATACAGCTTCAGCTGTTAACAACATGTGACCAGTTTATTCCATCTGTACTGCCCCAACCCCACAATACTGAATTAGTTTAAAGCAAATCCCAGATATCATATTACTTCTTCTGTAAATAACTCAGGATAAAGACTCCTTAAAAACAAACAAATCAACACTTTTGCCAAGGTACAATCAAAATACTTTTGTCACACATTTAAAAGACCTAGTAATTCTTTAATATTCTCGTATGTCCATTTAGAGCTTATATTCTTATGGCTCATAAATGTCTTTCTGCAATCTCTTTGTTTCATTTGGGATCTAAAGTCTCTTGTAGTTTGGGGACACCTGGGTGGCTCAGTCAGTTGAGCGTCCGACTTTGGCCAGATCATGATCTCACGGTTCGTGGGTTCAAGCCCCGCATTGGGCTCTGTGCTGACAGCTCAGAGCCTGGAGCCTGTTTCAGATTCTGTGTCTCCCTCTCTCTCTGACCCTCCCCTGCTCACACTGTCTCTCCCTCTCTCTCAAAAATAAATGGAACATTAAAAAATGAAAATAAAAAATAAAGTCTCTTGTAGTTTTTAACAGCTACCTCCTTTTACCTCCCCTTTCTTTTTTTCCTTGCCACTTATTTGTTGAAGATCTATGTTATTTGTTCTGTGGAATTTCCCACATTCTGGATTTTGCTAATTATATACTCACTGGTGGTATTAATATGTTTCTTTAACCCAACTATTTCCCATAAACTGTTAGTTAGATCTAGAGGTTTAAGGAATTCAGGTTCAATTTTTAGGGGGTTGAAGGAGGGGACAGAAACAGTTCACATTTACTGTGCATATGAATTCCTATTGCATCACATTAGGAAACACATTAGTTATAGAACTCCCCTATGACCCAGCAGCAATAGCACTGCTAGGAATTTACCCAAGGGATACAAGAGTGCTGATGCATAGGAGCACATGTACCCCAATGTTCATAGCAACACTCTCAACAATAGCCAAAACATGGAAAGAGCCTAAGTGTCCATCAACTGACGAATGGATCAAGAAGATGTGGTTTATCTATATGATGGAATACTACATGGCACTGAGAAAGAATGAAATCTGGCCATCTGTAGCAACATGGATGGACCTTGAGGGTGTTACGCTGAGCGAAATAAGTCAGGCAGAGAAGGACAGATACCATATGTTTTCACGTATAGGTGGATTAGGAGAACTTAACGGAGGACCATGGGGTAGGAGAAGGGGAAAAATAGTTGGGGAGAGGGAGGGAGGCAAACCGTGAGAGACTCTTGAATGCTAAGAACAAACTGAGGGCTGATGGGGGTGGAGGAGAGGGGAAGGGGGATGATGGGCATGGAGGAGGGCACTAGTTGGGATGAGCACTGGGTATTATATGGAAACCAACTTGACAATAAACTATGAAGAGAAAAAAAATAAACAAGATATTTCACAGAGAAAAAAAAGGAAACACATTAGTTGTCTCTCTTTTTGTGATACTAAGATTGATCAGGGGGCTCTGTTAATAGAACTAACAAAAGGCTCCCTGTCAGGCTTTCACTTAATTGTTGTAGCAGTCATTAATCATGATTTCACTGAGAGTTGCAAAATAGTCATATTATAATATTATTTTTCCTTCTTATTTATTAGTGTGGACTCTTTTTTTAAAATAAAATTTTGTTTCTTTTACTGTTTATTTTTGAGAGAGAGCACAAGCAGGGGTGGGGCAGAGAGAGTGAGAGAGAGAGAGACAGAATCCAAAGCATGCTCCAGGCTGTGAGCTGTCAGCACAGAGCCTGATGCAGAGCTTGAACTCAGAAACCATGATATCATGACCTGAGCTGAAGTTAGACACTTTACCAACTGATCCACCCAGGTGCCCCGCAAATTATTTTTTAAAAACTTTCCTTTTTCAACTGTTTTGGTTACTCTGAAATAGTTTGCTTTGTTCACAAAGTCATAATAAAATGTTTGATTACTTACCTTTACTTACCAGTGCTCAGAATGAATTAGCCCCTAACATTCTGCAAAATTGACTTATGAGTTTTTATTTTCAAGTGTCATTATGAAGATGTAAATATTAAAATATTTTATTTTGTTTCGACCAAGTCATTACCCTATCTTTGACAATGAGAGTCTCTTCAAGTTGACTTCTCTTTCTTTTTTACATAATGCCAATATCTCTGATAGCTTTCTTGCTTTGTGATAAAATGAGACAGTCTGGGCTCATCTTGGACATTTCCTGTCCTAGACACAGAATCAGCCTTTTCTCCATTGACTGCTAGTTTTTTTTGGTGGGAAATGGTATTTAGAGACTTCAATTTGGGTACTTGGGTACTTCTTGCTTCTGGGCTAGCTATTATTTTTTGGCCTTTCTAGTAAAAAGAGCTAGAGAATCCTTTTTTCCCCCTTTCTTTTTAGACAAAGAGAAAATAATGAGCATATCGATATTTCCAAATCAAAGTTAGGATTATAGATTTATTTGACTTGATTTTTAGAAAAAATTTATCTCACTGAAAATCTGTGTCACTAATGATATTAAGAGAATTACATATTTGCTTTTTTCAAGTGTGTGTGTGTGTGTGTGTGTGTGAGAGAGAGAGAGAGAGAGAGAATATGAGTGTGATATTTTTCTCAGTGCAGTTGGAAGTAATTGGAGAGTTTTAAGTGTGGAAATAGCATGATTTAATTTATATTAAGAAGAAAACATCTTGACTCTTATATAAAGAATGGACTAGAGGCAAGAGTAGAAGCTGGGAGAACAGTTAGTTAGTCTCAGAAAGAAGATGATGGCTTGTGCCAGGACAGTAGTAGTAGGGATGGAGAGAAATACACAGACTTGGGGTATGTTTAGGAGGTAGAGTTGACAAGAGTTGCTAATGGAGAGGAAAAGGAGAGTGAGAGAAAGAAAATATCCCCTAGCTAGCAAAATACATTCTTTGACACAGGGAGAATCCAATACTGAGATCTAGTTTGTAAAATGTGTATTTTATAGCTGCTTCCCTACATGGCTAGAGTTTTTTAAGCCAAGCAATGACATAGCTCTTTTTTTTCCCCTTTTTTTAATTTTGAAAGAGAGTACACATGAGCATGAGAGGGGCCAAGGGAGAGGGAAAAAGATAATCTTGAGCAGGCTCCATGCTGGACTTCATCTCAGCACTGTGAGATCATGACCTAAGCCAAAATCAAGTCAGGTGCTTAACCAACTGAGCCACCCAGGAACCCCAGCATAGCTCTTTTCTTATATCAACAGGCCATGTTTGATTTGGCAAAAGAAACTACATATGAAGTGTGCTGATGAGAATTTATTATTAATTTAGGAAATTACAAATTTAACCTTACTATGTCCATTGTGGAATTAATGATTGTGGTGTAATAGGCAATCATTTTCCTATGATTGAAGTAATTATGTTAAAATGCTTCATTACTATATAATGAATATTAAATAAAAATCAGCTGACTAGACAACTTTTTTCTTGGAAATAATTATTTCCAAGATGTATTTTTTTAATATGTTATGTTCTCATTACTGAAGAGGTGCTGGTAAGCATATAGAAGTATAGGATATGGTTCCTACCAATCATTAACTTAGAATCTGGTTCAATAGATAAGTTTTATTATAAGAAATTAGGAACACAATTATTCCATATTTCAGGAGATACCTGTTTCACATAATGTTTCTATGATGCCATTTTACCACACCTGAATTCCATTTTTGTCAACATAAACACACTACAATATACCTGTACCTTGTAATATACTGTATAGTATATTCAAAATAGTGGCCGATGTGTATCACTGTTTGTACATATCTTCCAGATTGGGGAAAAATTATTCCATGTTCTTTAGTTCATGAACCACCCATGTCTTCTTGACCTTTCCTCCAACTGACTGTAACACCATTCTCTCTTGGGTCTTTACGCTTTCCTTACTAATTCTACTTCAGCTTTCCCATGTTTCAGAGAAACAATTGGCATGAATTACTCCATCTTCTATCCACATAAATTAGTTGGGCCTTCCCCATGTATTGTGTACTTTCACCCAGCTCATTACCCATGCTTTTTCTGCCTTTTCTCTCCTATCTCATTATTGATCCTATGCCTCTTAGGAGGCAGCACTGTTAGAAGTGTGGTCAGAATACTGGTGCCAGTCCATGACCAGTTTGTTACCAGTTCATGATGAGATAAGTATAAAAATAGAGAGTAAGCATTTGGAAACTTCTGTAGAAACTTGACAGAGTAATTTGTTTTTTGAATATAAAAGTGAAATTTTGGTTCACTTTTGTGTTTTTAAAATTTATTTTTAAGTAATTTATTTTTATTGTATTATAAAAGTATCAAGCCATGGCAATTAGAAAAAATTTTTTTGAAGTGTTTCTTTACTTCAAGTGAAGCACTATTCAAATGTAGTCATTTCTGAAAATCTCCTTGGTCCTTTGTTCTGAAAATGTCCTTGGTCCTTTGTTCTAGACAGAGAAGTTTGTTCCCTCCTCAGGGGGGCCAAAAAAAAGCACACACGCATACTAAACATATATATAGTTATCAGTCTAAGTGCATTAGGCATTTCTGTTATGCACTAACTTAGATGTTACTATATTCATTTTTAAATACCTAGCTCCTAGCATAGTGTTAACATTAATTAACAGCATTAAATGTTGAATGAATGAATGGATGAATGAATGAACAAATGAGTGAATGAATAGATCTAGCAGGGAAGGGAGACCTAAGGATTATGCAAAAAGCATTGTAGGGGGTGACTCAGTCAGTTGGGCGTCCAACTCTTGATTTTGTCTCAGGTCATGTTTGTCTCATAGTTTGTGAGATCCAGCCTCATGTTGGGCTCTGTGCTGATGGTGCAGACCCTGCTTGGGATTCTCTCTCTTTCCCCTCCCCTACTTGTGCATACTTTATCTCAGAATAAATAAACTTAAAAAAAAAAAACATTGAAGAATAAATGATATTAAAGAGGTAGAAATAAAATGTTACTGTATTTCACAGAAAAGCATTATTACTGGTGTCAGGGAATGAGGGTAGGAAAAGGCTGACACTTAACTAGCGTCACAGAAGATGCAGCCTGTAATTTGAGCTCAGAAAGGATTATTAAGTTTGGAAGGTAGACAAAATAGTTGTTGATAGCAAGTGAGTCTATTGCTCCACTGTATTGTTATAATGCTATTTAAAGTTGTGGGTTTGTTTAAAATAAATATTGCAATATGTTTGTTTTTCAGACAATGTATTTCAAAGGCATTGAAGCAGGGAAGGTTCCCTACTTTCCCCATGCAGATACTATCATCTATTCCATCTCTACAGCAATTTGCTTCCAGGCAGTAAGTATAGCTTTTTGAAATGAGAAATAGAATTATTTCTATTTCTGTACATTAAATCAATGGGGGGAAAATAAAGGCCTGCAACTATTTCTATTGATTCAGTTTTCTTTTTTCTTTTTATTTTTTACCAAGATACCTTGCAAGTTTCAAATCAGTAAATATGCTAACTTAATAGGCCAGGTCATGTTTTCTGAACACAATAATTTTTAGGTTTAAATTGAGTGCAATTTGTAGGTAAATTATTGCTCTAGTACCTTGGCTAGGATGCCTAGTTTAGTTCTACTTCTACTAGAAGAAATACACCATGAGCATAAATAAGAATAATTGTATTTCACCAATATTACTCAGGCAGTGAGGATAGGGGTAGAATCTAGTTTATTAGAAGCATTGTTCTGGGCACCTGGGTGGCTCAGTCGGTTAAGCATCCGACTTTGGCTCAGGTCATGATCTCACGGTTCATGGGTTCGAGCCCTATGTCAGGCTCTGTGCTGACAGCTCACTCAGAGCCTGGACCCTGCTTGGACTCTTTGTCTCCCTCTCTCTCTCTGACCCTTCCCTGCTCATGCTGCTTCTCTTTCTCTCTCAGAAATAAATAAAACATTTAAAAAATTTTTAAAAAAAGAAGGATTGTTCAATTTCTTTAAATTCTGTAATCATCATTATTGATGTTAATGGTTTTAGGACTGTTGCAAAATTTGGGGACCACTTTTATTTGCACTTTTTCAGAGTAATGCTGCCAGGTTGATAAACTTATTATAACTAAAGAAGTACCAGCCATCTGATGAATATTCAGTAAATGCTTTCCTAATAATGACTGTTAACTCAGTTATTATTTTCATAAGCAATATTCTTGATAGTTATGAGGTTAAACATAAATACATATTTTTGTTATTGTCATCACTGTTGTTTTTAAAATACAATGAACAATAAAAATAGAGAAAAAAGTGCTCTGTTGCCTAATATGACTAATTATATTTGCTCTATACTAAAAGAAGTCTCAAACTGAATACTCTAATCTTAGGCTGTGATGGAAGTTCAGACTTTGCGACCATCTTACTGGAAGTTCCTTTTAAGACTCACCAAGGGCAAGTAAGTGACTGAGATGTTGTACCTGACCATAGGACAAAAAGCATTTTCCAAACCCTGAAAAGATTTTGAATCTTTTCATCTTTCTGAAGGAATATTCTTTCAGTGATAAAGTAAGCATCTTCCTATAAAACAATTATGACCAACTTAATACTAATAACATGGGGCATTTTTTTTTAGTAACATTATTTTGACTTTTCTTTTCCCTATATTATTTTAGATTTTTTAAATGTTGTAGGAAAATACTGTATTGATTTGAAAAACTGCTAATAGTTGCTATATAATACACTTAAGTGTCACTTTTTAAATCTTTGATCTCCTCTTTTTGATTAGAAATACTGAACAGATTCATTAGAAATAATTCCTAAATAATTGAATGATTTCCATTGGGGGAAAACTAATCACATTATTTTGCTTGATTTTGTAAGCATTCTTTTCCTTTGCGTTTATTATCATGTTCTGTATTGTTTTAGTTAGCATTTTCTGATCTTGATCTAGTTCTTTGGGAGGCAGCTTGACCTACTAGAGAGACCATAGACTTTGGAGTCAGACTGACTTAGGTTTGATTCTGGCTCTGATAACTTTCGCTGTGTTACTGGTGAAAAATTTGTTTACCTTCATGAGCCTCAGTTTCTCACTCTCTACTATGAAACAATAATACATTCTTCGTATGGTTGTGTAATAGCACTTAGCACCTAGTAAACACTTAATAAATTGCAGCTGTTATTATTATCATTCATACTTTTAATAGCCAACAGTTATATAGTATTGTCACAGATATACACATACAACAAATGTACACATGCATATGTGTTTAATCCTTAAAATAGCTCTATGAGATGAACACTAGTAATATCCTGGTTTTATAGTGGAGTCAAATGAGGTGCACACAAAATGCTCAGCTAGCTCGCCAGAGTCACACAGCTAGCAAATGAAAGAGCTGTGGGCAATGAACCAGGCAGTCTGGCTTTAGCATTCTTCCTCATAGCCATGAGACTGTGCGGCCTTTATAGTGTTATTATTATTAATCATTTATTTCTTTGTCATTTAGTTTTTTGCCCACTAAGGAGTTTGAGCGGTTGATTATTTTGGGAGGAAACTTAATTTTGGAAAGGCACTTAAAGTTACATTTATTGTTCCTGAAATAGTGATGGTGGCCAGTGGCTCAAAATTAACCCTGTCATCTTCTCTCCAGAAGAAATGTTTGGGATCAGACATAGAGACACAGGTTCATCTTGCACATTAGCTAAATATGTGTCCCTAAATTTTTTTTTTATCTTTTAAATTAGGTGATGGATAAAAGAGAGTATGCCTTTACTTTGTCATGTCTATTAGAAATTTGAAAACCTCTATGCTATTTTCCCTTTAATCAGTAAATACTCATACATTTGGATGTATTTTCTGTGGGTTGTGAGACATCAAAATGTCAATTATGAAAGCAATTACATTCAGTACCTTTGCCTCACTGGCAAATATTAAGCTCATTCATTGTTTATTACCTGTGATTTCATTCATCAGAAAAATGGTGATGAATCTGTTTTTCTATTTGACACAATCTAGTGGAAAGAACTTGAGAGGAGTTTGAAATAACAATGGTGGTTTCTGGGGTTTCAGGTCAGGGGATTATGATCTCTTTAAAACAAACATGAGACAGTGAATCTTGAGGTAGAGTACCAAAATAAATCTGCCACTTTGAATTTGCCATTGGGTCTTCGTTATGTTAATCTCTTCTGTTTTCCCATTCCATGAAAGATAGGTCAAGTGAATCATCTTATTTTATAAACTTCTAAATTAAATACTTGTTCACTGTGTCCTCTGTTTTGCAGATTTGCTGTCATGAACCGAAAAGTCCTTGATGTTTTTGGTACTGGTGCATCTAAACACTTTCAGGATTTTATCCCTAGGTTGGATCCAAGATATACGACTGTAACACCAGAGTTGCCCATCGAGTTTTCTTGAAGATGACTGTAATTTATTAATGTGACTTAATGTTTCATTATTTTCTCCTGAAGAGTTAATTATGTTGAAACACAAAGAAGGAGTCTTCAGCTTGAACTTCAGTGTTATTTCAGTGAGAGATACTCTTTTCTTGTTAGTTTTTTTTACCAATCAGAAGTACAGAAGCTTTTTAGGAAGGTGTTGCTTAATAATTAAGCACCCTCCATAGCCAGAATCTGATTCTGGGTCACTTGTAGTTGTTGACATTATGATGTGATTAACTTATGTCCATAAGCAATCTTAAATGATCTATGTAGAAATGTAATGACAAATAAGAGTATAGTTAAAATTACTTTAAAAGATGTTTTTAGTTCATTCCAGTATAATTCTTGGTTAAAACTAAGAATATTTCTATGTTTTAGGATACAGAGGATCACGGGTACATGGATTTGGTCTGTATTTTTTTTTTAACTTTTGAATTGTTAACTATAGTAGTAAAATATTATGGAACTGAAGTAACTCTTCATAGACAATGCTGCTTTAGTGTAAAGCAATTTATTTGAAGAAAGTGGCCATTCTCACTTCAGGGATGCGAAGACGGGTCTCGGGCTGTTTGGATAAATGCCTTGGTATCCATGCTCTCCTGGCACTGTTACCTTCATCTCTCTTCATGGTCAGTTGGGCTGTTTGGCAGTCCAGTGAACCTATGTACTAATGGCAGGTTAGGAGTAAATGGAATTTGACATATCTGATAAAGCTGAGATGTATGTTTTAATCTTTTACAGAAGCATTACACTTGAATATTTAAAAGCAAATGAAGTTGCTTTTAAACCTCTTGTAGGTTTACGATGTTTGTTTGCATTTATAAGGACTGAATTCTCCATAGCTCAGTTTGTCTGCCATTGCTGACTTTAGAAGGGATCAAAAGTAGTTTGGACAAGTTTGTCAGTTTGTTCCCTCTCCACTGGCCCACCTTCACAGGTGATGTTTTACAGCTACAAATGATATAAAAGTCCAATAGTTGTTAAAGAGTCCATTTCATCACTATGGGATTCAGGTTCTCTAGCCTCTTTTCAAAAACTTATTGTCACCATTTTTATTCATGTTAGAATAAAGAAGTGACAAAATGCAGTAACTGTTGATTATGAATTAGTTTGGGACAGCTGTGATTGAAATACAATTGCTGTTTAGAGTTTTTCAGGGAAAAGTTATACTTTTCTAACTTAATAAAAGGCTTAAGTGGTTATGATGTCTACAGTTAATGCAACATATATGGATAATGGTATATTTTTTTAATATCATTTTGTTGCTGGAAAGTTTTGGGCCATTGTAAATTAAATATGCAGTAGAACTTGTGTTGCAACAAGAATTAAAACCCAGACTTTAAAAATGCTTAATCCTCTATATTCAATTTCACCAAGCCCTGTATATTCATTCCTGTTTATGTGTAATCCTGTCCTCAGTTGTTATGGCAAATTAAAACCCAGCAAAAAGACAGACTCTGATACCATGGTAACAGAGCCACTTTAATTAGGTCAAAATTTTGCATTGTGATTAATTTTTTAAAATTGACTTATCTATTAGGCAATACTGTTAAGGATCATTTTGGTTTCAGGCTTCAAAATTGCTCAATAAATTAAGTTTTCAGTTTTTATTCACTGGAATCAAAATGATGATTGGTACTGTGTTTAATTTTAAAAATGAAGTATTAAGCAGTGAAGAAAGCACTGCTTCCTGTACCTCATTTTCTTTATTTAGAAATTATATTTATCATATTTTTCCTGTCAGTTTAAGAGAGAAACATTTTAATTCATAGGTTGCTGTTTTCATAAACTTTAAAAAGACTATGATGTTGAAAGGCAAATCCTACTGAATTTGGATGAGATTATTTAGTAAAATTTTACTGTCAAAAGGTGCATTTCTATGATTTCCTTTTTTTTCAAGCTACAGTCATTTTTTTATGTAAAATGTAAAATGAAATAACTGTCATGAAGTAGAACATGATAGTGAATGTATAGCTTTAGTGAATAATTAACAAATTTGCAGGAGTGAAAAGAGAAGTCCAGTTTGACTTCATTGAGGCAGACCAAGCAGTGTAGCTGTTTGAGAAAACAGAAACTGCGTTCCTGAAGGCAATCAAAATGATATCTCTCTATCTCTAACCAATCAGGTATCGATCAACTGTGTGGCACCATCAATAAAGTGAAATAGATGTCCTTTCAAAACATGTTTTTTTTTTTTTAAGCCATTTATACACTAAGGAAGTTGTGCCTATGTTGTTTCCACCAGAACTGGCTATAGCAAACATTAATGTGTAAACTGGAAAACAGTGCATCGAGGTATTTATAATACTGTGGTTGCCTCATTCTTATTTCCTGTGTTCATAAAATCCTAGAGTTCGTACCAACCCAGTAAAGACTGAGGTTGCAAGGTAACAAATTGTCTCAAATTTGTTCAATCCTTGGCGAACATTTCATCATAGTAGTAGACCATTTTATTACTCATTTTTGGAATAAAACCTTTGGTTCCGTTATTCTGTTCCATAAATTCTGCAGTCACTTCGGTAACTTTTTTCTTGGTCTGTGAACAAGGTTGTCACTTGGCTGATACCAGTTTATTGTTGGTACTCATCTGCAGTTAATCAGCACATCTTTGCTCTCAGATTTTTATAATTTACTCTTTTCTATATTGAACATGTCTTGTGTGATTAAATGCAAATTGGTCAGTTGTCCCAGTATTTTCTTGTTGAGCTGGAGCATTCCTCTCCTTGTGGATTGTGCCCAGGCTAACATTTGATTTAGTTGTTAATACCAACAGAATTGTATTCTGCTTGTATTTTATCATAGCCTTGAGTTTCCAAGTCCCCTGCCAGTATATAGTTAATGAAAATTGATTTCCTTTTCCCACAAGGAGCTTCATCCATTGGCTTATGTCCCATCTTCCTCACCATGGTGGTCAAGAAACCTCTCCGCAGTGACAGAGGGGCAGACCTACTGGGCCCAGTGGCCTGGTGTGCTTACTGCCTAGAATCAGAGATGCCACCAAGCCGGTAGAGTCCTTGAATTCTTTCTGTGATTTATTTGTGCTGTAATGACAGAAAGTAGTTTGACAGAGGGTAGCTCAGTTGGTTAAGCATCCAACCATTCGTTTCGGTTCAGGTCACGATCTCACGGTTTTGTGAGTTTGAGCCCCCACATCAGACTCTGTGCTGGCAGTGTAGAGCCTGCTTGGAATTCTCCTCTCTCCTTCTCCCTCTGCCCTTTCCTCATTTGTGCTGTCTCTGTCTCTCTCAAATAAATAAATAAACTTAAAAAAAAAAAAAAGAAGGTAGTTTGATAGAGCAACAAATTCCTTCTTACGTGGATGATTTTTTTACAAAAGTATTCATTTCTGAATTGTTAAGATATCTGAAAAATGTCATCTCCCCTAACACGTTCACTTGTTGCTGCTTGTCAACCTGGTGTTCAGTTTCATAGGGTGAACTTGGGTAACTGAAAATGAATGACCAAGAAAAACATAGGGAAAAGAGGAAGAAATGAGTGTGTCCTGTAGGGCTGGGCTAAGACTGCAATTAGTAATAAATAAGATTAGTTTAGTATAATTGTGGACGCCCAGGAGACTGTTCTTCCATCTGCCTCAACCCTGCACCCTTTTTGTAGCTCCTTTCCTATTGGTGCCTTAGCTAGCTCTGCACTTCTTTCTTGTGGAATTATCAAGGAAGGGGGTGTTGGGGACTGAGGTGACCCTGAGATCAGGGGTGTGGATGTGGATCCTGGAGCTGTGTGGGTCTTCCTCAAGACTGTGATACGGGGACCCTAGGACTGAGGCTGTGCTTCTGTTTCATCTGTAGCCTCAGGTGACTTTGCTATTGCAGTATAGTTATGAGAAGGATGACTATAAAGACATGAGACTGATGCTGGTGTGTGATTTCCAGAAGCAGAGGAGGGGCAGGGACATGGCCACCATGTAGCAGCCCTGGGAGTGCAGCAGGGCAGTGCATAGCCTTAAGCTTCCAGCTATGGGGAATAATAAACTAAATGAAGGGGCACCTGGGTGGGTCAGTCGGTTAAGCGTCTGACTTCAACTCCGGTCATGATCTCGCGGTCTGTGGGTTTGAGCCCCACGTCGGGCTCTGTGCTGACAGCTCAGAGCCTGGAGCCTGGAGCCTGTTTCAGATTCTGTGTCTCCCTCTCTCTCTGCCCCTCCCCAGCTCATGCTCTGTCTCTCTCTGTCTCAAAAATAAATAAACATTTAAAAATTAAAAAAAAAAATGTTTGCTACTTTACATGAGGAAAAAATGAGTGACTTAATTGGGAGAAAGGCTTAATATCTGGTATTGCTCTCTTACTCTGTGATGTGGCCTCTCCTTCTTCACCTCTGCCCCAGCTCTCTCCTCTCTCCTTCCCAGCCCTGGAATCTTTACAGCTGACCTTGTGTTTTCCCTCCCCACTGCTCATCCCTGTGCCTCTTGCCTTTTTTCTGTCAACTGGTGTTACATTCTGCTCACTATGCTTCTTGAATGTGAACATGCTGTCACTCCCTTTGGTGGCAGCTGGTAAGGTGGGGAGGCTCAACGGGATCATAAAAATGGAATAACCATTTTCAGGGACAGTGACTTTTGATATAGGTCCACATTTCTTAGGCAGAACATATGGAAGGTAATTGCACATTTGTGGAAAGAGATGTTCCTTTGAATGTGGGTCCTTTAAATTCAAGACAGTCAACCTCTTCTCAACAACCCCATGACATCACCTGACTTACTGTGGCCACATGGAAGGAGCAAGAATTCATTTCCTATTTCCTACTGCTTTCTCTTTTTTCCTTCTGCCTTTCCTTCCTCCAGATATGTTCTAAGTGAAATCATGTATTGGGCTTTATCCTTTGTCCTTCCAGACCTGCAAATCCCAGTAATGACACACACCCACACCCCATCGGGTCCACAGCAGAGGCATTAGGAGGTCAGGTGCAATTTGTACAATTTCTCTAGCTCAAAAGCCCTTGTATCTTGCCTATTCAGTTTTTTGTTCAGTTTAGCGCCCACCTCCCCTGCCCCCCACCGTAAAGCATAGCATTCTAATCTTATAAGAAAACCGCACGCTGTGGGTAATAGGATGTTTCTTGGTCTTGGCTCACAACATACAGGCGTCATCAGCTCTGTGTGGCTGGAAAGGTCCAGCCTTCCACAAGTGGACTTGTGCACCTATATTGGCTGAAATCATCCAGGAGTATTACCTTCCTCTGTCCCTTAATTTGGACCAGGCAATTTCTGACTCCTGCTTCCTCAATGCCTGTTATTAAACTTTACTCAGTCACCAGTCAACCCCTAACGGCATTTTCTTTTCAAATCATTTTGGTCACACAAGAGGACGCTGTGGCTATTGGGATGGATTGCTGCGAAAGGTCCATAAAAGTTTAAGGCATGAAGTATTCTTGTCATCATGGGGTGGGGTGCCAAATGGAGTGGGTCAGAGGAAACTGCACACGTATATTTCAGTCTCCCCTTCTCCCTCCTTTTTCTTACCTTCCCAGCACTGCTGTTCTACCATATCTTTGCCATTTATTTCTTCAGTCTCAGTTCTCCTGAAGGGGAAAAAAAAGTTCTTATTTTCCTTTTTGTTTCTGAGAAAATTGAAGGTGAGACATAAGCATCAGTCAAAGAAGAGTCTGCAGGAATGTTGTGGAATGTGTTAGAAAAAGAGGTAACTTCTCTTTCTCTCCTCTACCCTCAGAAGTGAGTCAGAGGGACTCAAAGTGGGAATATCTAGAGTCATATTCCAGTGACATATGAGACAGATGTACACTACCAAACTTAGCACAGTGAAGAGACATAGTCTACGAAAGAGAAAGAGTAGGGATTTATCCCAGAATTATTAGTGTAGGGGCCATGTCTGCAAGCATTATATATATAAACCTGACTGGAGGCCAGTGGTCAGACTAGGTATCGACTAATAAGGTGCTCTGCTTCCTCAAAGTATTCAGTATTGGTGGCATGAATTGATTGAATGGCCTTGTAATGCTTAAGAATGACAGCAGTTGTTTCCACAGTAATTTGAAAATGTGTTCAGTGTATTAAGAGAGGTTTTATATGAAAGTTTTTAAATTCCTCCTTTTGAACTGTAATTTATATGTTAGACAAAATCTGCAAAACTACAGAAAGAAATTTAGTTGCATCTAAATCTGAGTCTGAAGATTTTAAAGCATGTCATTCTCACAAATTTGGATTTCCTTAAGACCTAAGGAGGCAGGGGCACCTGAGTGGCTCAGTTGGTTAAGGGTGGGACTTCGGCTACGGTCGTGATTTTGCAGTTCATGGGTTGGAGCCTCACGTGTGGTTCTGTGCTGACAGCTCAGAGCCTGGAACCTGCTTTGGATTCTGTCTCTCCCTCTCTGCCACTTCCCCACTCATACTCTGTCTCTGTCTCTCTCAAAAATGAATATACATAGGAGTGCCTGAGTGGCTCAGTCGGTTGAGCATCTGACTTTGGCTCAGGTCATGATCTCACAGTTCATAAGTTCAAGCTCTCCATCAGGCTCTGTGCTGACAGCTCAGAGCCTGGAGCCTGCTTTGGATTCTGTGTCTCCCTCTGCCCCTTCCCCACTCATACTCTGTCTCTGACTCTCTCAAAAATGAATACACATTAAAATTTTTTTTAATGAATAAACATGAAAAATGTTAAAAAAGACCTAAGGAGGGGCACCTGGGTGTCTCAGTCGGTTAAGCGTCCAACTTCGGCTCCGGTCATGATCTTGAGGTTCCTGAGTTCGAGCTCATGTCAGGCTCTGTGCTGACAGCTCAGAGCCTGGAGCCTGCTTTAGATTCTGTGTCTCCCTCTCTCTCTATGCCTCCCCCAGTCACACACTCTCTCTCGCTTTCAAAAGTAAATAAACAAACAAAATATAAGACCTAAGGAGGCAGGACAAATAAATCTACAAAGCTAGAGGTGTAAATGAATCTTACGAGCATTTTTTTCCTCACCAGAACTCCTCATATAACTCAAATTAACTTTCAAAAATGGATTGCAAGCCATTGTTAATTGCTCACCTAATGGCTGTTTAATCCTTCTTCCTTGTTGATGGAGCACTGATTTTAAGACAGCAATATCCCCAGCTGAGGTGATGGATCATGCTTTTTCTAGGTCTTTCATGTCACTCCTTTCTTCTTGTCCAGATATTTTTCCATCCTTTTCTCTGAAGCTGGTCTTGTGATCCAGTTTGGGCCAGTAAGACATAATGGGAAATCTGGGAAGCTTTTAGGAAAATTTTCCCTCCCTAATTAAAGGAATGCTTTTTTACTTCTCCTTTTTCTCTTGTTCAGAAAACCAGTTAATGGATATGAATCTGTGGCAACAACCTTGCAGATATGAGGTGAAGAGTACATAGATGAAAAACCATTATGTTAAAGATGTTAGAACAGAAAAATGGAAAGAACCTGACTCCCAGATGTCATTCTTGGGCCACTGAACCAACACCTGTAACTACATACCTCTGAGAATTTTGAGAAAACAAACCTCGATCACTTAAGGCTTTCTTAGTCAAGAATTCTCTTATGTCCAGCTAAAAACATTTCTAATTGACATATTCCAATCCTATGTAGATCAGACCTCAGATTCATTTTCCATTGTATCCTTTCCTCGCTTGATTTAGAATGTGCTCCCTTTTCCTCTCCTACTCCACTTCTGCATGTGTCCTGAAATATTCAATCACCTCTTTGAAGATCTTTTATCTCTGTCTTCCTGAAGCAGTTTGCTAATTCTTCCCACAAAGCCCATTCCATTTGATTCTCATTAGCTGTGTGCTTACCTGTTGCTCCTTTAAAAGATTGTGTATATATTTGAAGGGCAAAGACCACAGCTTATCTCCCATCTCTGTGCCTAAACCAAGCCTTTGTATTGGGGGTGGGGTGGGGATGTTGGGGTGGGAGGTGGTGGTCTCAGCAACTGAATATATGCTGAACACATGCTAACTTCATGGAGTCTGCAGACTGAAAACCCACCCTGAGCCACCCCTGTAAAAGTCTGGAAAACATTATCCTTATAAATGATTTTGTAAATACTCCAGGAAATTGGCTTCTCCTACCTTTCCAGCAGCTATTAGAGCCAGTTTGGCTTCAGGTCTTAGAGAAATGATTTGTCATCTGTTTCATTTGTTTGCTTTTTCCTGACAGAGCCGGAATTCTGGATTATACCTCACTTTAAAAACTGCCAAATCTAAACCAGAAGTAGACAGTGCAGGACACAAGTCTCTTCCTTCCCATTCATTTTCACAGGGTAATAATTCACAGGCAGTTTTCCTAGAATTACACTTCATGTCTGGCTTTTCAATCGCATATTAGGCTTAATATCCCCCCATAACAGAGAGGATCTTAAATATTTGAGAGAAAGGCTTGG
This sequence comes from Hyaena hyaena, assembly GCF_003009895.1. Classification (NCBI taxonomy): domain Eukaryota; kingdom Metazoa; phylum Chordata; class Mammalia; order Carnivora; family Hyaenidae; genus Hyaena; species Hyaena hyaena. Next base: position 778,430 of record NW_024081114.1, read on the forward strand.
GATCACTCTTAACAATATAGGCAGGGCCCTTAACAAAAAGCTTCTTCTGATACTCACTTTTAGGGGGAAAGGAAGGGAGCTGAAATGTATGACATGCCTGTGATAGAGGGTAGATCATTTATATCACATTCAGACCTTACAGCCTGTGAGGTAGATATTATTGGTTCTGTTTTACCAATGAGAAAACTGGGAATCAGAGAGGCTGGTGACTTGCCCATGGTGGCATTCCCAGAATTTGAGCTCAGATCTCCAAGAGTTGAAAGTCTTGGTTGTTTTTTTTTTTTCTTTTCTCTCAGAATATAACAGTCCCTCCCAAGAAATGGCATCTTTACTCCCCTCTGTTAAAAATCATCGTATAAAATTGTAATAAAAATCATGCCTCCAAAAATGATTTTGTCATTTACTTGCAGCTCAGATAGAAGAACAAGAAGTGGAATTACCTTCTCACTTAAAAAAAACAACAAAACAACAAACAAAAAGTCCTGATAATATGTATATAAAACAACAGTTTTCAGGCACTGGACATCAAGTGCAGCAGGGTGGTGATCCCTGAAAGAAGGAAAGTAAATGAGTTGACTCTTGTGATTGCCTCAGCTAATATCTGGAGAGAGATTGCAGATTACAACTCAGGGAGGGAGCAACACAGAGTGCCCAGAGGTCTTCCTGAGGTGAGGAAACAGACCTGGGAGTCCAGAGAGGCCAAAATGGGTGACGTTGATAAGACAGAGTACGAGAGGATCAAGCTGCACAGAAAGAAAGCATTGGGTTTAAAAGGGGTCCCCTTAGGACTTAAGCCAAGTACTTCTGTATGCTTGGGAGGAAGCTACTGAGGCTGGAGGAAGAACCACCTGAAAGGAGCAGAGGGGAAAATCATTGAAGGCTGCACAAGGCAGTGAATAGTGTGTCTTCTTACTAGCCAGAGTGGAAAGTTTTGTGATTGAAAAGGCATCAGATAGGAGAGTCAAAAATATTGCTTCAGTAGGAGAGCAAAATTAACCCTAGACTGAAGGCTTAAAAATGTCAAACAGTTTCCAAGCAACTCTCTCCTAGACCAAAGTACAAGAATACAGGGATACAGGGGCGCCTGGGTGGCTCATTTGGTTGAGTGTCTGACTTCGGCTTAGGTCATGATTTCAGTTTATGAGTTTGAGCCCTGCATCAAGCTCTGTGCTGACATCTCGAAACCTGCTTCAGATTCTCTGATTATCTCCCTCCCTCTCTCTCTGCCTTTCCCCTCTGCTTTCCCTATCTCTCAAAAACAAACATTAAAATATATATATATATAGGGATATAAACATGTACTGAGCATGCAACAAGGTAAAATTCAAAATGTTTGGCATCCAATAAAAATTGCTAGATATACAAAACACCAGAAAATACAACACATAAGAGAAGGAAAAAAAAACACAAAACACAAAAAATCAGACCTGGAATGACACAAATAATAGAATTATTATGTGTACAAAAGGATATTATAACTGTATACCATATCCTTAAGAAGGTAGTAGTTAGGAAAATGAGAGAAGGCTGAGCATGTTAACTAGAGAAATGCAAGATACCAAAAGGACCAAAGGGGTGCCTAGGTAGCTCAGTCAGTTAAGGTTAAGTGTTTGACTCTTGATTTTGACTCCGGTCATAATCTTATGGTTCGTGAGTTCAAGCCCTGCATAGGGCTCTGTGCTGACAGTGCAGAGGCTGCTTGAGATTCTCTCTCTCTCCCTCTGTCTTTCAAAATAAATAAACAAACTTTTTAAAAAAGAACCAGAAAATAACTTGTAAGAGATGAAAAATAAAATGTTTGAGGAAAACAAACCTGAGTGTGATTAATAGTAGATTAGATGCAAAAGAAAAGATTATGGAACTTTAAGACACAGCAGCAGAAACTATCCAAAGCTTTATAGAGTGAAACATTCATTACTGGAAAGAAAGTGGTCAGAAGAACCTCAGTGAGCTGTGGGTCGCCTTCAGACAGCCTGATGTACCTATTATAATGGAGAGTCCTCAAGGGACATGAGATGAGAGTGAGGAGGAGGGAGGTACAGAAAAATATTTTGTGTTTTCATCTTCATTCAAGTGACATAATGGCCACATTTTAAAATTAGATGAAAATTATAAACCCATAGATCCAGGAAGCTCACTGAATTCCAGGGACAAGGAACAGGAAGAGAATCATGTCAAAGCCTGTCTTAATCAAATTGCTTTAAACCAGTGATTTATGTGCATAATAGCAGAACTTCTAGATACATGAAGAAAAGGCTGGTAGAACTACCTGGAGACAGAACCAACCCATAAATATAGTTGGATATTTCAACACCTTCAGTAATTGATAAGACATGTAGACAAGATCCACAACTATTTAGAAGATTGAAAAACACTCAGCCATCTTATCTGATCTTTATAGATCACTCCACCCAACAATAATACAATACGTATGTATTTTTTTCACATGTGTTGAGAGCATTTCCTACAGAGACTATATTCTGAGCCATAAGGCAAATCACAATAAATAAAGGGTTCAAATCGTACAAAGTACATTCTCTGGCAAAAGAAAAATTCAAAAATCAGCAGATATCTGGAAAATCTCCAAATATTTGCAAACTAAACAAAATGCTTCTGATGAAGGAATAAAAGTAGATTAGAAATGTAGACCAAATGAAGATGAGAACATGATATATTGACATCATTAGATATAGATAAGGCAATACTTAGAGGAAAATTTATTAACACTAGTTGCCTTTATTATATAAAAGATTCTCAAATCAATGACCTCAACTTCTCCCTTAAGGAATGAGAAAAAGGGCAAATTAAAGTAAGGAAAAAAATGAAATAATAAGATCAAAAATGGAAAAACAAGAGGAAATCCAAAAGCTGTTTCTTTGAGAAAAATTAATAGCAATGATAAGCCTTTATCCAGGTTGGAAAAAGTAAAACGTCAGCACAAGACTATCAGGAATGAGAGAGATGATATTACTACAGATTTTCCAAAGTTAGAAGTATTATAAACAACTTTGTGCCAATAAATTTGACAATTTAGAGGCCCTAGACAAATTCCTTGAAAGATACAAACTAACAAAGCTTCTGCAAGAAGAACTGGATAATTTGAATAGTGCTGAGGGCCTTTTAAATAGAATTTTTAGTTAAAAGCCTTACCACAAGCAAAATAGGATCAGCTCAGTTCCTTGGTGAGTTCCACCAAACATCTAAGGAAGACATAATACTAATTCTATACATACGTTTTCAGAAAGTTAAAGAGAGAACACTTCACATCTGATTCTACGAGGCCAACATTTTCCTAATAACAAAAACAGGCAAGGAAATGGCAAGACAACCAAAGCCCAACATCCTTCTGAACATAAAGACAAAGAATTTTAACAAAATTTTAACAAAGTGAATAAAACAGAGAACACATTATGACCAAGTGAGGTTTACCCCAAGAATGCAAATATGGGAAATCAATCAGTGTCATTTATCATACTAGTCTGCTAAAAAAGACCAAAAAATATGTGATCATCTTAATAGAACTGAAAAAGCATTTGACAAATTTAACCATCTATTTCTAATAACTCTCAGCAAAGTAGGAATAGGGGAGAATTTCTTCAAACTAGGATTAAAAAGGAATTTTCTAATAAAGGGCATCCACAAAAAAAAATCTCTATAGTTAGTGTCATACCTAATTGTGAATTATTTAATGCTTTCCCTCTAATATCAACATGACAGGTATGTCATTGTACTGGAAGTCCTAGCCATTTCAATAAAAATTGAAAAATAGGCCAAATTAGAAAACAATAAATAAAATAACTGTCTTCAATGGCAGATAGCATGCTCATTTATGTAGAAAATCTTATGAAATCTATTAAAAAGCTATTAGAATTGATAAATTTTGCAAGCTGATTCTAAAATGTATATAGAAATGTAAAATGTAAAAAATGGCAAAACTACTTTAAAAAAGAACTAAGGGGACTTAAACTATCTAATTTCAAGACATTTAAAGCTACCAGAAGCAAAATACTCTAGTACTGATATAAAGATGGGCAAATAGATCAATCAAACATAATACGAAGTCCAGAAATCAACCTAGATATATTTGGCTAACTGATTTTTAACAAAGATGCCATGGTAATTCAGTGGAGAAAGGATAATCTTTTCAGCACGTGTCCTGAACCATTTGGGTAGCCATATGCAAAAACAAACACAAATAGAAAATAGAAAACTGGCTCTTCAAAAGACACTTTGTAGGAGATGAAAAGACAGTTCACATACTGGGAGAAAATATTTGCAAATCACAGTTATTAAAGGGCTTTCTCCAAGTATATGAAGAACTCTTTAAACTCAATAGGGAGATGACTTTTGGCATAACAGCAGGAGCAGCTCTGCTGACTCGCTCTCCAGTGAAACTGGTGAAAATTATTTTTAAAATTTAATCATTTAAAAGCTCTGGAAATGATCCAAAGAACAAACAGCAAATGAGGAACCATTTCTTCAAGAAAATCTATGAAAATTTAATAAGACGAATTTTACTTTGAGTAAGAAAGGTGAATCTTACTTTCAGTTAAAAAAAAAATGTCTATCATAATTGAACCAGTATCCTCCCCATGCCCCTCCCAGCTCAGCCTTGCGGAGACTCCACTCCAGACTGCTGCAGCCAAGAATATAGATCCCTCTCACTCCCCAGCTCCTAGCGAGAAGGCTTGGACTTCAGTGGTTCTCATCATATCCCCAGCTGACTAATGCTGAGGCAAAGTCTCTGGCAAGTGCAGCTAAGAGGTGGGGACTCTCTTTTTCTATCCACCCTGGAATGTGGGCTTTCCCTTGGGTGCAGCATACTGAGAATACTGGGGCCCTGACGGCCTTTCCTCCGTCTTTTGAGATGATGGTTTAGCCGTATGAAAGGCAAGCCAAGAGGACCTCAGGCTGCAGCCCTTCCTCACCTCCTCTGAGCTCTCAGCTCCAAGAGTGAAAGTGTCATTACAAAAGCTTGCCATTGTCTCTACTCCCAGCTCCACAGTCCAGGAAAAAAATGGAAGGGAGCCTTACCATTACTACTGTCATCTCAGGTTCCCTAGGCCTACCCAAAGCTGTACGTGCCCCGCACTTCCCCAGAGGCAACCACAGAGGCTGAGAGAGAAATAGACTTCACTAAAATAATTCAACGAGTCATTAAACAAATAAACAAGTAAGAACAATATGCCTTGGCAGTGGGGAGATGTCCAGTCTAGAGTTGCTACAATGTATTATCTAAAATGTCCAGTTTCCAATAAAAATATTATTAGGCATGCAAGGAACAGGCAAGTATTACCCATATACTGGGGGAAAAGAAATGGGTAACAGAAGCTACTTGTGAGAGTAACCAGATGTGAGATTTAATAGGAATATATTTCAAAGTAGTCATTATAAATATGTTCACAATAAAGGAAAGGAAAACAAGTAAGGGAAGGTATGATGACAATGTAGCATCAAACAGAGAATATCATAAAGAGGTAGAATGTTTAAAATGAACCAAATGGAAATTCTAGAGTTGACAAGTATAATAACTGAAGTAAAAAATTCAATGGAGAAACTCAACAGTGGATTTAAACTGACAGGAGAAGGACTTTAGTGAACCTCAAAATAGATCAACAGAGATTGTACAAGCCAAAGAATACAGAAAGAAAAAAGGATGATAAACGGAGCCTTGAGGAAGATGGGCCCTTAAATGCACTGACATATGCATAATGGGAGTATTAGAAGAAGAAATGTTCAAAGAAATAGTGGCTAAAAGATTCCCAAATTTATTGAAAAACTATTACCTACACATTCAGGAAGTTCAGTGAACTCCTAGTTGGATAAACTCAAAAGAGATCTTCAGACAGACACATCACAGTAAAAATGCTGAAAATCAAAGCCAATGAAAAAATTGAAAGCAGCAAGAGAAAACTGATGCATCATTTAACAAGGGAACCCCAGTAAGATTAATAACTGACTTGGGAGAAACAATGGAGGTTAGAAGACCATGAGATAACACATTCAAAGTGCTCAAAACTCAGTAAGTAAACAATTTGGTTTTTTAAATTGGCAATAGAGTTGGATACATGGATGGCAAATGAGCATATGAAAATATGATTAAAATCCTTGCAAATTAAAGCCAGACTGAGATACCACTAAAACACTTACTAATGACTCTAACCTAAAGACTGACCATACTAAGGATGTGTACTAAGGATGGCAAGGAGCAGCCCAAACACATATACAGCTGGTGGGAATGTAAAATGAAACAACTTATTTGGAAAAGAATTTGGTAGTTTCTTAAAAAAATTAAACCTGTAGTGTCATTTTACTCAGGCATTGTATTTACACAACAGAAATGAAAATCTATATCCATACTTAAGACGTGTGTGAATATTCAGAGCAGCTTTTTTGCAATAGCTAGAATGTAGATACAAACAAAATGTCTTTCAGTAGGTGAATGGATAAAGTTTGGTATATGCATACAATAAAAATTATGCAGCAATAAAAAGAATTAACTAGTGATCCATACAATAACACATTAATGTTTTTTTAAACCTTTTTATTGTGAAATATTCAAAATTGCAACCTCCATCCCACAAAAGCTTTAGTTCAGTGATTTATCATAAAACAAATAATTATGTACTCACCAACAAGATCAAGAAATTGCTAGCACCAAGAAACCTATCATGTACCCTCTTGCAATCACAGAGCTTATCGAACCCTAAAGGTAGCCAGTGTGTCCTTTTTTACAATAGTTCCTTCTGCCTTAATATGCATTCCCAAACACTAGAGATTATATTGGCGAGTGAATTGAATTTTATATGAATGGAATTATGCGTGATGGTTTTTTGTAGTTGTCCACTTTGTTTTGGGTATCTGGCTTCTTTCTCTCAGCTTTAGATTGATGTGTGTTGCTGTAATTTGTTTATTTTTATTTTATACAGTATTCCGAATATACCACGGACATGAGTTGTTACCTGTGTAGAGCTATTATAAATATGCCACTGTTAACATTTCCATATATGTCTCTGGGTGCCACACACTTTTCCATGGGTTATATACCTGGGGGTGGGGCTTAGGGGATGTCACATCTTCAAGTTTATTAGATCAACCTCTTCCAACGTGGCCATTCCAGTTTATACTACCACAGAGCTCTGTGGCTGTCAAAGCTTTGTCCTTTCTCATAGTCTCTCAGCTAAAACAACTCCAAATGCATGGCTCACCTTTCTGGGCTCATTATTTCATTTTCTAATTGGCTCTCTAATGCCTTCAAGAAATTGTTTCTTTCATATTTTGCCCATTTTTGATGGCTGTCTTCATTTGGAAGAATTTTCTGAAATATCTCTCTCACCATTATTGGAAGCAAAATATTTACTATTTATGGAAGTGTTTATTGTCTACAGACAATACTGGGTGTAAGAGGATCTTTCTCAATTTTCAAAGAGTAATTCTTACTGTTACTGGAGACTCTGGGCCTAGGGTAGTCTCCTGAATGTAGATCCTGAATGTAAGCTTTTCACTGGGGCACATGAAGTTTCTTAAAGCCATGTGCCTGAGCCCAGGTTGTGGAAGGTTTAAAAAAATAGAGATAACCTTCATTAAAATTGGCTGGGTATTCTCTGTGTGCCCTGTCGCCTCCTGGGAATTTCACACAGATTTCCAATCAACGCCAAAGGCACATCTCTGAGTGATCTCAGACCTACAGATGTACCACTGGCCTTGGTATTCTATGAAGCTATTATTTGGATTATAGTCCTAGTTTTATAAGTTCAGGGAGCAGAACTTGACATGTTTGGTGACAGGAATGGCTGCTTCTTTTGTAAGGTCATTTTGAAGTAAAAGGTGTTTTTTTTTTAATTTTAGGTTGTTTTTTTTTTTAGTTTATTTATTTTAATAATCTCTACACCAACATGGAGCTCAAACACATGACTCTGAAATCAAGAGCCAAATGCTCCTCCAAACAAGCCACTCAGGCACCCCATCAAGTAAAAATTTATTCTAAGAAGCACCACTCAAGAGGTCCATCTTAATAGGATAAATGTAAGGCTCTGGACACTTGTCCTGGAGTATGGGTATAACTAGGACTTCTGTAGCTTTGTGAAGGCCAAAGTCACCTCCTTCAAGGTGCTTCATTTGTTTAAATGTCACTTTCTCAATGAGGCCTACCCCATCTTAGCAACTCAGACCCATATGGACACCTCAACTTTTTTTTTTTTATCCTTAACATGACTAACACCTTTCAATGTGCTAAATTATTTATGTATTAAATCTATCATATCACTGTCTTCCCCTGCTAGAGAGTAAGCCCACAAGGATGGAAATCTGTTTCATTCACTGACCTGTTCCTAAGAGGTAGCCCCTAAGAGTTTCTTTAACATAGCAAGCATTTGGCAAATGGTTACTGGACTTCCTGATTATAAAAGTAATCGACTGAAAAACATAAAGCAGCAGCACCTGGATGGCTCAGCTGGTTAAATGTCCAACTCTTGATTTTGGATCAGGCCATGATTTCAACGGTTCATGAGTTCGAGTCCCACATCAAGCCCTGTGTGGAGCCCAGCCTTGGGCTCTGTGCACATGTTCTCTCTCTTTCTCTAAAATAAATAAATAAATAACATATGTATGTATATGTATATACATGTATGTTATATATACACACACACATATGTGTGTGTGTGTGTGTGTGTGTATATATATATATATATATATATATAAAGTAATATGACCATATTTATTCCTCATAGGGGTAAAGTGACCCGTATCAACTGCAGACAGTTTTTCTGGGGGCTATTTCAGGGATATATTTTTATTACTATTGTTATAAAGGTTACACTCCATTAGGTATTTTTTTCAGTCTTGTTTTGAATGCTTTTATACTAATTAAATGATCTGCTCAAAATGACAATAAGAATAGTGGGAAGTTAGGACTGCAAAAGAAATTAAATTCTTCCACATCTAAGATAAGACTGAAGTGTCCTTTATCCTGGAGTCTTGGGCCCCCGAGGGCACAAAACCTTGCATCGATAGACTTCTTTCCCCAACTGGCTCCTTCTTGTTGGAGAAACTGTGCAAGTGCTTTCCTCATGGGCCTGGCGGTGCCAGAGGGAGAGTCTGAGACTCTAGAAGTCAGAAATAACTGCTGCTGCCCAGCCTCATGCTTTCATACTACCACTGAAGCCCATGCTTTCTTTTTTTTTTTATCTTCCCAAAAGAAGAACAGTCGTACCCTGTTTTTCCCTGTCATGTTACCAGCATGCCAACTGTTTATTTCTCTAAGGTCTCTTTTTCTGCACTTTTTGATATATTACCTCCCTTAACTGTGACCTGTCAGGAAGGGTGGAAGCCTCTTCTAAAAATGCTTCAGGCAGGTTGACCACTATAGGAAAATGGCTGGAGATGTGTCACCAGGTCAAAAATTGTCTACTGCACCCAGCCCCTGCTGAAGGAGAGGGTAAAAAAAAAAAGATCCTGACCTTCTCCAGGAGCTGGTGATGCTAACTGTGTGACCTGGACCTTGTGGTTGCCCACTTCCCGGGCTGGGATATGGCAACCGGAGGAAGTATTCAATGAGCATAGTGTTTCATTCACACTGAGCACTCAGTAAGCATTAGCAGTTACTGTTATCCATATGCTGCCTCAGCAACTGTGTAATGAATCTGTTTACAGAGATTGTTATTTGACGATTGATTCAATACAGTTTTCACTTCTCAAGGCAGGAGAAATTTCTGCAAAACCTACTCTGAGTTTTCAGGGGATGGGGGGTGGAGGTCAATGTAATGTTGATTTTTTTGGAGGTTTTTGCTTCTTAGTTCCTTGTTCTATTTCCTGATGGCATTCAAAAGCAGACTGATTTCCTTCCCTCTCAAACCTGCTCTTGCTGTGGTCCAGCCTTGAGTGGTCTTACTTTCTCTGACACTTCTGCTAAATCTTTTCTCCTATCTTTCTTACCACTGACCCATCAAGTCATGGAGCTTCAGATTCTGCAATATTTTGTCTGTCCCCTCTTGTCCATGCCTCCTACACACTCCTTCATTATGCTCTAGAATGTAAGATCCAAGAGAGAAGGATGTCTTGTACAAACAGTGCCTGGGACACCACAGGCCTGCCAAGTGTCTGTTGAAGGTTGAAAGAATTCTCCTGTCAGTGGAATGCTGCAATCATTCTCCCTAACCAGCCTCCCTGCACACTTGCCTCTTAAAACAAACCTTTTAGAGATCAACCCAGTTATGCCCTTGCTTCAGACCTTTCAGTGGCTTATTTTAGCTCTCAGGAGAAATGTTCACACCAAGTACCTAGCCTATATAAGGCCTACCTCAGCTCAATCCCAAATTATCCTCAAGCTTCCATTTCTTCCAGCATTACCTTCCCACAAAATTCCGTGGCCACACTTCCCTACTGGGTGTTTTCACTGGTCTTAACCTTTTTCTGGACAGGTCTTCTGCTTGGAATGTCCTTCCCTTGGTCATCTGCTGAAATCTTGTCCATACTGCACAGCCTCACTGATGCCTCCGTTTAAACTGCTGATGTTCAGCTGGTACCACCTCATCTGGGCCTGCTCAGCTCATTGAATTTCTCATCATCATTTGTCTTGTATTCTGGTTAATTGTAATTATCTGAGCATAGAAGTCCCTTGAAGGAAGGGACCATAGCTTGGTAATTTTTAATCTTTTGTGCGTAGCTCAGTGCATGTCAGAAGGTAATTTCCTGATCCATGGTGGACATTCTGGTTATTTTTGGTGGATGTTACCCTTATCATTGTCAGGACAGAGGGACCAGCCTGACCAAACCACGGAGAAGGCAGAGTACAGAATGGCTGGGAAGATCCGTGGTGTTCATAAGGTGCTGCTTTCATTACAGTCACTGCAGTGGCTGTGATCCCCATTACCCTGGCTTGTTCTGTAGGTCTTGAGGACCCTGGGTGCGCCGGTCACGCCAGATCTGGCCACCAGGTGGCACCCGCGCTCCACGAGTGCGGCTCACCATGCTGGGCTAGGCTTCTCGGGCATAGCTCTGCTTGTTGGCCAGCGACCAGCCTCGGGAATCCCGCAGGGGTGCAGAGGACATCCGGCGCCGGCCAGATGGTGATTCAGCGCTGCTGCACGGGACCGAAGGGCCATAAACCCAATCCCCAGCTCTCCGAGCCATGAGTCGATATCCCACTTCACTCTTTTGTCCGCATGGGTCTTCACCCAAGTGGGGCTCCACGCTCTGCCTCCGCAAGCCTTTATTTGTGTTGATTCTGTTTCCTGCAGCCTGGGTGGTGCCCCCTCTTCCAGGGGGCCTGTCTGGCCACAGGAGGACTTAGCGCAGGAGGGACGCAGTGAGCTATCAGCATCCTCAGTCATAGAATTTGTCCTTCAGTGGTGTTTACAAGAGCACCAGGTGTGGGATAATCTGTTCTCCAGGCAGCCTCCTGCTGTCCTGCTTCCCTGCACCCAGCCCGCTGTCAGATGTCACACATCTGCCTGTCCCTGTTATGACCAGCACTAACTGCCTTTTCCTCTGAATAACAACGGATCTGTGAGAAATGGGAGGCACTGTGGGTTGGGGAGAGACTGGATGTAGCCTCCTGCAGGGAGGACGCCCATGCATGCTCAGGCAGGTGAGCAGGTTGCCCTGGGCCAGGCCTGGCCACATAGGCCATCCCATTTCTGGAGCTGTGTCTCAAGTTCATCTCCCCAGCGGAGGCTCCTTTCCTGCTGGGCTCGGGCTCTGTGGCCCTCCCATCCTGTCCCTCAGCTGTCAGTGGGTACCACACTCTGACTGTAATCTGTCTGGACTGTGCATGGACTCATGGAATTAGAGGGGTTAATTTGTCTGTTTTATGCTCAGTCACAAAGGGGCAATGGTTAGAACCCTCATATATTCATGTATTTATGTATCTGTAGCAACTACATCTTTTGTGCAAAGTTATAGAAGAGAGGATGCTTTTTATTTTTAATTTATTATTTTTTTGTAATCTCTGCCCCCAAAATGAGGCTTGAACTCACAACCCTGAGATCAAGAGTAGCATGCTCTTCTGACTGAGCCAGCCAGGGAACCCAAGAGGATGCTTTTGAGGCATTTATATGGCCTATATGGCACAGGTTGTAAGGTACTTAGCCCCCCACTCCTGCCCCTACTACACACACACTCGGGGTGGGGGGCGGGATGTGTGACACAGGAGGAGCCACAGGTCCAGGAAGGCTGTGACCTTGGGTTTGGTGTGTGGAGGCAGGGAGGGACTGGAGGAAAAGTAGGGTATAGCGAGTCATGTGGTGCCTGGATCACAGCCAGGAAATGACTCCTCCCTGTAAGAAGCTTAAAATACCCTCTCCCCCACTTAAGAAAACTCACAGGACGAGACTCCACCTGAGAAAGCACTCCCAAGCATCAGAGCACGAAACGGAGGTGATGCTGTATTGGCTCACAGATTCTGGGCCTTGGACCAGGTGGGCCTCCCGGAGAAGCAACCCCCCTCAGCAGTTCTGAGGCCAAGCAGCTGGTCCTCAGGTGAGCCCTGAAAACAAGCATGAGTAGAGGCCCAAGTCTCTCTATCAACCCTACCCAGGGCCCTAGTGCTGAGAACAGGAGAGCATTTGGAGAGGAAGGTCATTAGCAGAACCTGGGGCCTGCTGAGAAGTGGGAATGAGGTGGGTCTTAGGAACACTTTAGGCTTCAGGAATGTGGGGGCTCTCCCTCGCCCTCCATGAGGAGCTGGCGGCTGGTATCAGGACCTACTGCTCACTGGGGATGCCTGAACCAGTGAGCTCTACACCAGAATGCATCTTGCCAAACCACAGAAGCACTAGACACATTGTTTCCAGACTCCAACATGAACACAACCCCCTCTACAGACCTGTAGCCCCTAATGATGCTGGTCTTCCAGGTCTTATAATTTCCGTAGCCCAGCAAGCCAACTGGTTCTCACTCCCCGGGAGCCCAAAGGCCCTGCCGGAAAGGGCCTGAAAAGGAGGCATCTCTTTTGCACCTTTAAAATAAGGACCAACCTCTCTGCCTAAACTGCCCCCTAGAGGTGGTGTGAGAAGAGAGAAGACAATGCTTGAGGAAAAAGCACTTTGCAAGCATGGAGCATTGATATTGCCGTGCACAGGGTTAGATTCTTGGCTCAGTGCCCTCAGTCCCTTGTTTAATTGCTTAGCATTTATGTGAAATAGCATGTCAACTTGGGCCCCCTCAAACCACAACTCTTTTGCAGAAGTCCAAAGTAAAGCCAAAGATTTTTGCAGGTTTCCAGAGGTAAGGGCAGCGCATCTCACCAACACCTCCTTCTTTGTGACATGATTTAGACAGGAAACTAGTTCTTAAAAAGTCTCATGAACTCAAAGGTTCATGAATGTGACACAGTTTGCTGACGTTCTGTGGGGAGATGGATGGGTTTACACTATAGCAATGAAATACTTTTGAGTTGAACGTTCGGCATCTCTGTTCTTGCAATTTCCTGGCACAAAACCATCTCTGGGGTTGGGATCCGAACTGCACCCTGCTGTGAGGAATTTCACTGTCTAGACCTTGGCTTACTCTTAATTCTTTCTCCTGCTTTCTCTGCATACAGTCTCCTTCCCTCAGCTTTATACCCCACCCCTGCCTCAGAGCCAGGAAATTCCCATCTTTTTCTTGTAGGTCCATTGAGCCAGTGGTTTTTGTCAGTCTCATCTTCTTCCCCAAGGTGCCTGTCAAAGTATTTTCCCGAAACAAGAATAGTTCTTGCCTTAAGATGAACTCTGGGGCCAGCTGTTGAGATGACATTTTCACCTCCTGACATTAACCATAACAGAATCCAAAAAAAATTGTTTTCAACAGCTTTGATGGGAACAGATTAGAGCTGAGAAAAATAACCTACATATTTTGTTTAAAATGAAAATATAAAGAAAACTCATGAATGACATGGAGGGAAGGGAATAAAACTCTCCCAGAGATCCAAGCAGCCCTGTCCAGTAGCTAAGACTAAAAGGGAAGCAAGTGTGTACCATCTCAGCTTAATACCGAATCGCTGAATCCCCCTGCACCCCAGGGCCCAGTGGTACAGGGAGGCTTCCTGAGTTCTGGGCGCCTGCAGCGAAGGTTCCGGGAGGGAATCACCCAGGGCCTCCCGGGTGCCTGGGGACACGCAGCAGGTGGGGGATGGGGAGGCTGGAGTCAGGAGGCACAGAGTGAGACCCATAGGGATGAACCCCCCCAGGGCAGCCTCAGGACCGGGCTGCAACCATGGCTCATTGTTCCACTGTGACGGGTGCCGGGGGAGCACGGAGTGATTCCCAGTGCTCCCAGGCAGGACCCAGCACAGACCCTCTTCTGCCAGCCTGGAGCTGACTGGTTTATCTAGTCAAAGCACTGTCACCGTCACAGTGTGACCACCTGGTGACTGGTGGCTCCCCTTTCTCGGTACACTGTCTGGATCTCCAGCAGGCACCTGGTCCAGTTATCGCTGTGTGCCTGGTACGCAGAAGGTACATACAAGAAGTGTGGAAACAAGGAAGGAAGAAGCGATTGGATCCCTGGCTGGGGGTCCGGGGTCTGATTTCTGGCTTCCACGTCTTGTCTCCACTGACGAGTGCTGAGGCCTCTGGCAAGCCTGGAAGCCTCTCTAGAACTCCACTTTGCTTAGACTGCCACGGGAAGAGATGCCGGTCTTGAAGGGAAGAGAAGAGGAGCTCAGGAGCTCGGTGTGGAAGCTGAGAGAGCAAGGGGCATGGGTATCTGGTCAGAAGCTCCCAGGCCCGGCCCTGCCGCCATCCATGTCATCCTGCGCACGGCTGGACGACATGCCTACACGTCCTTGCACGTTCGCCCCGATTCCCCAGGAGAGCGGTTTCTCTTTTCTGCTAATTTTACTCGGCGTGAGGGAAACCCAGAAGGGCGAGTCGCCTGTCCAGGGCCGCCCGGGGCCTGTACTCTCTCTGGCTCCCAGCCGGGCCAGGTGGCACTGCACAGCCAGGTGTCGTGCTGCTGCTCACATCGACGGGATGCTGCGGAAGCTGCACAGAGGCTCATTTTAGAAGACATTTAGAGCATAAACTCTAGGGTTCTGCAATTCAATCAGGTGGACCCTAAATGTAAAGGATTGAAAGCTTGAAACGTTTTCATGATTTACGTAAATTCTGCCCACTCTCCTGTCCTTCATGCCCCTCCTCCACTCCCCACTTCTGCTATTTTTGTCCTGTAAGAGCCACTTGTGGTCATCCCCACCACACAGCCAGGGTCAGCGGGCCTGCCGTGCACGATTCAACTCAGTCCAGGTTTGAGACTCAGCCAGTGAACAGCGACGGAGTCGGTGGCCAGGTAAGAGCACGGCTGGGACACCTCTGATGGACAGATGGACGCTACACTCAGTAACTGTGTTATCTCCTCTCCCTTTGAAAGTACTGCTGTTCACACAGCCCTCCTGTGGTTCAGCATGGTGACACCTCCAGGAAGGACGTTCCTTTTATGGGGATTCTGCCTCTCTGTGCCTCAGTCTCCCGTTGAAAAAGAAGGAGCGATCTTAATCCTGACCTCACAAGCTTTAGTGGGGGCCAAGCTGGTGCACAGACATGAAGATACCTCGTAAATTGTCACACACACACACACACACACACACACACACACACACACACACTGTAACATGTTAGCTACTCCATTCTGGGAAAGGCAGCCCTAGCCTGCTCCCCCTTTCTGTGTACCACCTCCCTTTAAACTAACTGTGGGTCCCACACTGCACAAACTTACACACATGGCCCATATGCCCTTGCTCATCCTCAGGCCCAACAAACCTGAAAACATGGCCATTTCCTGGAGATGACTATGTTACATGATGGATAGATTTTCCTCATATTTCTTCCAAGGCCGTTTCTCCATCAAATATTACCAGACATTTCCAACAGTAATAACTGGTCCATACTTTTTCCACTCCCATAAAAACCACCCGGAGCCTCCTGAGAGCAGGTTTTCAGTCCCTCCTTCCCCACTCATGAGAGACATATACATGCCCTTTGGTCTGGAGCAAGCAGAGCCTGCAATGAGTCTATAGTGGGGTCTTAGCCCAGGAAGGGTCCTGCTGTGTGGCTGGAAGCCCTTCCTCCCTGAACTCTCAGGCAGCCGGTCCTGTGCATGTCCCTCTTCCTGGGTCCCAGGGCTCATTGCTTACCAGCTCTTCCATTCCTCATCCCCACACCCCAAGCTGAGGAACAGACTCAATGAGGATGCAGTTGGATACATTGATAATAAATTTGACTTTGAGAATTTTGAATTTGAGACAGCTAGAGGGCAGCTTTGTAATTAATGGGAGAGTTCTCAGCTATAAATCTGGGAATCTTCTGAATGTTTTTAGTTTATTTGTTATGAATTACATTTATCTGCTACTGTCAAAAACCAGGAGAAACAGTAGCTCAAACAAGATGAAAGTTTACTGCACTTAATATTGAAGGACTAGTGTGTTGGTTCCTTAGTGTCTTTTGGGAGCAAGGAACCCTGCTTTCTTTCTGCTTCACCATTTTAGTGTGTACCTTCTATCTTAAAATTGCCTGCTAGTGGAATATAGCTACTAGAGTGTCAGTCATCATCTTTTCATTCTAGGCAGGAAGCAGGAGAAAGGGTGAAAGGTAAAAACAAACTGCCTCTGCCTGAAACTGTCTATCCTCTTTTTAATTCCTACTCAGCCGCTTTTGTTTACACATTATTGAATGACATTTGATCAAATGGGTACATGTAAATGGAAGAGAGGCTGAGAAATGTCATCATTTAGCCAGCAGCTGCCACCAGGCCACAGCACCACTTGGCTGCCAAAAACACCTTTGTTCTTTTACAATGAACACACTTACCCCTCCCAAGGGCGACAACCCTAAAATCTCAACCAGCTTGAACTGTGGGGTCTCTGGATGATGGGCAATGTGCACACATCCTTACTGTCTAGTGACGCAGACGCTAGAGG
The DNA here is from genome assembly GCF_003009895.1 of Hyaena hyaena. Taxonomy (NCBI): domain Eukaryota; kingdom Metazoa; phylum Chordata; class Mammalia; order Carnivora; family Hyaenidae; genus Hyaena; species Hyaena hyaena. The sequence continues at coordinate 795,324 of NW_024081114.1, forward strand.
GCTGAGCCACCTCCGCACCGCCCCCACCCATGCGCAGTGTGCAGTGCAGTAGGAGCGGGGCAAGCACTATAAACACCGTTGGAGAGAATGGGAGATGCGGCACCGTCACGGGCCTGACACAGTGATCAGTCTTCCGGGACAGAGTTCCTGAAGACTCCTGACCTTTGTAGAGGTGTAGATTCCTGGCTTGTCTCATCTGTCAGCCCCCTGTTTTGTTCTCTGTAAAGATCTCCCTTAGTCATTGCCTCTTGTGTCCCCTGAGCCTCTAGCGCTCCATACGTCATCTATGTACAGATTAGAAAAGGGCTTCCCTCTGGGTGTTAGCAGCCTCGCTGGTGTGCGGCTTTGGCAACCTGGCAGTGCCCCTGGGCTAATGAAGATGTGACAGCCCTTCTCTGAGGTTAATGCAGCCCCATGCTGGAGAGAGAGGCTTGGACAGTGGAGTACAGCCAAATTTCAAATTTCAGCTCCTCACCTGGGTTTCAACTGGGCATTTCTTTTGTGCCGTGCTCAACATGCACATCTGTAGGTGGTGGCTCTGGTGGGCCTTGGATCTCCTGTCAGGGGAGTTCTTTGTTCTTAACTCTCCATGGACATAGTTGGGTTCTGTTCATAGAGGATGCCCTTTCTGGACTGCACAGCTGCATTAGCTCCCAAACTGGAGGTGTGGGTTTGAGGACGCTGGGATTGTAGTATGGGCTTAACAGTCGTGGCTGTTGCCGGGCCCAAGAAGAGTGTGTAGCAAGGAGAGAAGAGAGTCTTGGATCCTGAGAAGGCTGGCTAGAGAATGAGGAAGCTCTAAAGAACCCCAAGAAGGAAGGGACCAGAAGCCAGGGGAGGCAGGAGGGAGTTAGTAGCACAGAAACTGAGAGGAGAGATTTTCGAGGACACGCAACTGTTACAAGTAAGATGAAAACAAATGGTCATAGGATCTGGCCTTTGACCTTCAGTTCCACTTTGACCCCTCTTAGAGCAATTACCTCACTCTACCTCATAGCCATGGGCAGCATGTGCGTGTGCTTCCAGATGTCCTGTAAGGAGGCCATCCCTTTCACTTTTCTGTGACATTGGACCCTGAGGAGCAGTCCATCTTCTTTATGCTTTCACCCTTCAGCTTCTGGCTTAGACTCTCTTCTTGTTTTCCTTCTATGGTTTCTTCTCAGTCTTATTGGTTGGGTTTCCCTTCACTATTCTCCCCAGGGCTCTGATATCAGTCCACTGCCCTTTATTCCCATATGCCCCCCATTGACAATGACAGTCCCTTCTGAGGTTTCAGTTCCCATGGTGATATTTCCAAATTTGTTGGTGCCTCCTGACTTGTCTCTTGAACTAAAGACACATTTTGGACATGCTTATTTGGATGGCCCAGGTGTATCCTGGATTCACCACATTAGGACAAAAAATAAAAGCCCATAGAATTCAAGAAATCAAGACTATTTATTTGTATAACTGGACTGTACAAGACATGTAAAATTCCAGTTTCAGGCATGGCTTGATCCGGAGTTTTAAGCTGTGTGTTCTGGGTGCTGTTTCTGTCTCCTTTTCTCTCTGTCTCTCTCTCTCTCTCCATGTCTTTAACCTTGAATTTAAGTCACTGACAAGCTTTCTCCACATCGTGACAAGGTGGTTCTGGCAGCCTCCACTCACAGGCTACGCAGTTAGCAACCCCAGGTGAATGAAAATTTAAAAAATATCTCTGGAAGAAAAGGTCCAGGAAGGTCTTTCTTGGTCCACTTTGGCACATGTGCCTGCTATTGACCCACTTACTGTGGTTGGGATACACGGCAGACATCGCTGAGCTATGGGTGGCTTCCTCCAGGCAGTGCTGAGTGGAAGGAATGAGGTCGGGCTCCCTAAGCTGCCCTGTTTGTGTTCTTCCCCATTCTCTCGAGACAAACAAAATCGTTCATTATTTCTCCGTGTCCTTAAAGGCTTTTTTACATCACTGTTCCTTTGCATGCAATATTCCCTATGCTCTAGTCTTGATTCTTTTTCTATCCAATTCCTGCCTTCCTTGGAGAAGTCTCAGTTAAAGCTGTTGTGTTGTCCTATTGTAATTATTAGCTGTCACTCTTTTACTCTAAATAGTGTCCTGGTTGAGATGATAAATTATACGGTCACCCTGTTCATGAACCCTGACATGTCAACTGCTGCCACCGGTACAGACCTGACTTCTGCTAAAATGACAAGTGGGAGCTGTAATCCAAAATGAGACAACTCAAGGTAAGGAGCAGAGGCAACTGGAAGCCATGGTCCTAGGGCAGGTGCATCCTGTGTGCAGCACAAACCCGCGCAGCCATGCTGGCGCTTGCATGTACCTAAGCGTTAAGCCTCAATGTCACCCACCAGACAGTGGCATTTGGAGGTTTGTTTTCCTAAATGAGACAGAGTTGCTATTTTTCAGCTTTAAAAGACAAACTCCATTTTCTTTTTCCCAAGCCTCATCTTCCAGGACATCAGCTGTCTGCTCCCTCCCTGGGAGTAAAATGACTTCCACTCAGTGCTCAATCTTCAGCCTCTTAGTCTTTATTTTTATAACAGACCTTAGGTTGAAAACATTATTTGACTGTAAAAGAAGCACCCTTCTATAATTTCAATTTTTGCATTTGTTGCTACTCTAGACTAAGTCCCTCACAGATGGGGGCCATGCCTTGCTGTCATCATGTCTCTGTCACATCCCCCTCTCCCCAGAGCCCAGCACAGAGGGGAACTTTGACGTGTATGTATTGAATATGTGGACAGTGACTGTGAATGAGATGGGCAAACCTGTCCTTGGCCTTGAGTGAATTTGCCAGTCTGTGGTGGGCTTTGCACTACTCTTTCATGGTCTCTAGTTATAGGGGTGGATTCATCAGGAAGGTACCCGAGGAAATGGGTGGCCTGGGCTTGAGATGTCTCTGACTTGGCAAAGATTTACCCCAGGCTTATATGAGGAAGTTTGCCACCAGTGCCAGGAAACCAAACTAATTGCTCAAATGAGATCCTCCTGGGGAGAATCAATATTTATTAGCGGTTGTTTTAAAAAAGCACATGACATGATTTTCTTAGGTTCTCTGATGATAAGGAGGCAGATACTTCACAGAAAGAAACTTGAATGAGGGAAGGAAGGATTGAAGGGATGATTCCTAGAGCTTATGGAATATCAGGATCCATTTAGTCTTGCGTTTCCTTCTATGTCATCCGTATTACTCATGATTACATCAGAACAGAAGCCACTGTAGGTATTCCAAGTAGGAAGAGGTTTAATACAGGGAATTAGCCATGTATGCAGCTGCTGGAAGATGGAGATGCTGTTTTCAGGAAACCATGAAGTACAGCTGTCTCAGGCAAGCTGCCCCCTGAACTCATCTGTGGCTCCAAGGGGAATAATTCCCAGAAGGCTGCCCATGATTGGTGATTCAGGTTTGCTGTGTGGAAAAGGATGATTCTCAGGGTAATCCCCCGAACATCTGCCTCCTGCCAAATGCCCCAGCTCCTGCGAACAGTTGCCCCTGGGGAATATTGACTTCTCTTTCTCCGCAGTCTTCCAGAGCCCTCCAAGAGCTTCTTGTTGGCAGAACTGACCCAGAACCACACTAGAAAGACACTGTAGCATTAGTTCCGAGCACTTCCCCTGAGAGGCTGGGATCAGGATGCTGCTGAGGGGATTATAAACAGTCCTGCCTACATATGTATAGTTCACATGGACCCATAGCCGTCCATTCATTCACTCATTCATGCAGGGGGTAATGAGGACCTACCACTTGCCAGAATCTGCACTTATGCTAGTCTTGCTGTTCTAAGAATTGTGAGCTCAGGTCTGTATCTTCTAATTTTTATTTTCTATGTCCCACAGTGTGTTGCACAGTTTTGGGCACACAAGCTGATGTGCACAGATTGCCTGTCAACTTAACTGACCTCAAACATGGCTAGCTTGCAATTTCCGGCAAAAGAGGGTGAAGTGAGCAACCTAATTTCCATAGGCAGATAAATATTTATGTATATATGTTATGCATACTTTAGTAGTATAAACGTATGACGTGCTAATTAAAGACTTTGAAAAAACTAATTAAAAATTTAAAAAATCATTTCTAATTAGGGGCACCTGTGTGGTTCAGTCAGTTAAGCATCTAACTTTTGGTTTTGGCTCAGGTCATGATTTTATGCTTCATGAGTTTGAACCCCGCATTGCTTTCTGCATTGACAGTGCAGAACCTGCTTGGGATTCTCTCTCTCTCTCTCTCTCTCTCTCTCTGCCCCCCAACTGCTTGTGCTCAAAAGAAAGAAAAAGAAAGAAAGAAAGAAAGAAAGAAAGAAAGAAAGAAAGAAAGAAGAAAGAAAGAAAGACTATCTAGTTCATTACCATTTACCAAAATAATCATTTGCCAATTATTTTTAGTTCAATTGGTTTTTAATTATTTTTTCTGTTTTCTTTCTTAGATATTATTTTCATTATTTTTATCTCTTTTTTTAATATGTTATAGGTATTTTACTATTGTTTGTAAATTTTAATAGCTGAGGAATAGTTGATTGAGTGGATACATTGTTATTTATTCAATCACTATCCTAGTACTGAACATTTAGATTGTCTCCAATATTGGATAGTGTTTAAGCCTTCAATCTTTATTCTGTCAGTTTCGCTTTTCTTCTTAGGGGTATATAGTGGAAAGAAACTTCATTTCCCCCCTTTCTGTGTAAGGAGAAACCCAGTTCTTCCCTACTGTATGTTTATCTTGTATGTTTATCCTCTTTTACTAGGTCACAAGCACACTTCACTTCTATTTATTTATTTATTTATTTATTTATTTATTTATTATTTACATCCAGGTTAGTTAGCACATAGTGCAATAATGATTTCAGGAGTAGAATCTGGTGATTCATCCCCTATGTATAGCACCCAGTGCTCATCGTGACAAGTGTCCTCCTTAATGCCCATCACCCATTTAGCCCATCCCCTGACTCAACCCCTCCAGGTACCCTCAAGTTTGTTCTTTGTATTTAAGAGTCTCTTATGTTTTGTTCCTTCCCTGTTTTTATATTACTTTTGCTTCCCTTCCCTTATGTTCATCTGTTTTGTATCTTGAATTCCACATATGGGTGAAGACATGATAATTTTCCCTTCTCTGACTAATTTTGCATAGCATAATACCCTCTAGTTCCATCCACGATGTTGCAAATGAAAAGATTTTATTCTTTTTGATTGCTCAGTAATACTCCATTGAATACATATATCCCACTTTCTTTATCCATTCATCTATCACTGGAAATTTGGGCTCTTTCCATACTTTGGCTATTGTCAGTAGCCATAAACATTGGAGTGCATGTGCCCCTTTAAAACAGCATACCTGTATCCTTTGGATAAATATCTAGTAGTGCAATTGCTAGGTCATAGGGTAGTTCTATTTTTAACTTTTTGAGGGAACTCTATCATGTTTTTCAGAGTGGCTGTACCAGTTTGCTTTCTCACAAACAATGCAAAAGAATTCCTCTTTCTCTGCATCCTAGAAAACATCTGTTGTTGCCTGAGTTGTTAATTTTAGCCATTCTGACAGGTGTGAGGTGATATCTCATAGTGGGTTTGATTTGTATTTTCCTGATGATGTGTGATATTGAGCATTTTTCCATGTGTCTGTTAGCCATCTGCATGTCTTCTTTGGAAAAGTGTCTGTTCATGTCTTTTGCCCATTTCTTCATTGGATTATTTGTTTTTTGGGTGTTGAGTTTGATAAGTTCTTTATAGATATTGGATACTAACCCTCTATCTGATATGTCTTTTGCAGATATCTTCTCCCATTCTGTTAGTTGACTATTAGTTTTGCTGACTTTTCCTTTGCTGTGCAGTAGGTGTTTATTTTGATGAGGTCCCAATAGTTCATTTTTGTTTTTCTTTACCTTGCCTCTGGAGACATGTTGAATAAGAAGTTGCTGTGGCTGAGGTTAAAGAGGTTTTTGCCTGATTTCTCCTCTAGAATTTTGATGGATTCCTCTTACATTTAGGTCTTTCACTCATTTTGAGTTTATTTTTGTGTATGGTGTAAGAACATGGTCCAGGTTCATTCTTCTGCATGTCACTGTCCAGTTTTCCCAACATCATTTGCTGAAAAGACTTTATTCAGTCTTTATTCAAGCTTTGTCAAAGATTAGTTGGCCATACATTTGTGGCTCCATTTCTGGGTTCTCTATTCTGTTCCATTGATCCAAGTGTCTGTTTTTGTGCCAGCACCATACTGTCATGATGATTACAGCTTTGTAATACATCTTGAAGCCCAGAATTGTGATGACTCCAGCTTTGGTTTTATTATTCAGGATTGCTTTGGCTATTTTGGGTCTTTTCTGACTCCATACAATTTTTTAGGATTGTTTGTTTTGGCTCTGTGAAGAATGCTTGTGTTATTTTGATAGGGATTGCATTGAATATGTAGATTGCTTTGGGTAGTATTGATATTTTAACAATATTTGTTCTTCCTATCCAGGAGCATGGAATATTTTTCCATTTTTGTGTGTGTCTTCTTCAATTTCTTTCATAAGCTTTCTATAGTTTTCCATGTATAGATTTTTTACCTCTTTGGTTACGTTTATTCCTAGGTGTTTTATGGTTTTTGGAAGCACACTTCACTTCTCACACTCCTGGTCACTAAATGCCTGGAGGTCTTTCACTACAACAAGCAATTCTCCACAATACCAGCTGGGTGCCCTGAAATTTAACTAAATTCTGACACTACCTGCCCGGAGATAGCATCAGTTCCCACAGGTTAAGGTCTCAGTCCCACAAAATGTCCCTCCTCCCCGCCCCCCCATCACCACACTTCAGATGCCGTTCACAAGCCCAGGTTATCACTTGTGCCTCTAACCAACCAGCTATAGGTGGGATGTTCCAACAGTCCCTCCTCAGGTTTAATTTGCTACAGTGGCTCATAGAACCCAGGGAAACCTGTTTACCAGTTTATTAAAAGATACGATAAAGGACACATGTGGATATCCAGATGGAAGACATGCATGGCATAAGGTCTTGAGGGCAGGAGCTTCTGGTCCTATGGGGCTGGAGCACATCATCTTCCAATATGGATGTGTTGCCAACCTAGAGTCTCTCCACTGTTGGGGTTTTATGGGTGCTTCCTCACATCGGCAGGGTCAATTATGAGCTCTGTTTCTAGTCCCTTTTCCCTCTCTGGAGGATAAGAGTTGGGGCTGAAAACTCCAAACTTCCAATCATGATCTGGTCTTTCTGGTGAGCAGCCCCTATCCAGGAGCCATCCTAGAGCCCACCCAGAGTTGTCTCATCAGAACAAGAGATGCTTCTGGTCCTCCTGTCACTTAGAAATTTACAAGGGTTGCAGGAGCTCCTTGTTTACAAGGGAACCAGGTGCAGAAATGAATTTCACAGGATGTTTTGTGGCTCAGCTCAGGGGTTGAGACCCCCTCCCACCTCTCTGCCTTTCCTCCTGCTGCTTCTTTCCTCCACTAGCACCACCTTTCTTCCCACCTCAGTATGGTATTCATGCATTGACCAGCTCAGAGTGCCTATTTTGCTTTTCCTTCTACTTACAGTACAAAACATGGCTCAGATGTGCCCTCAGCAAAGTCTCTGTGTGCTGCTCAGTGTCCCGACCCTTACAGTAGCCCTTACGCCACATATCTGCTGCTGTCCTTTCTCTGACTGACTGTGAGCACCTCAAGGCACATACCAAGCCCCTTTCCCCACCAATGCATTCATAGCAAGATGCCTGGCTCTCAGTCCATGCTCGTGACTGTGTTGAATAAGGGAGTAAAAGTATACCACCCAGAGCAAGTTCACGGGACGCTGATGGATCTGGAGCTGGCAGAAAAAGCACAAGCCACCCTTCCTCAATTGAAAAACAGGAAAAGGACTTGTGGAGGTTTCCTTTGTTGCCCTGTGGAGCAGGATGCACATTTTTAGCGCAGTGAGTTCCAAGTCTACTGGTTTTACCTTATCAGCGATATCCATTCCCAGCATCTCTTTAAATGATAATTAGAGTCTCCCCCCAGGGATATCTGGCAGATTCAGCTTCATCCTGAATAATTTTCAGCCTCTTTGTGCAGAGATGCAAGAATGGAGTGAGAGTGTTACCTGGATGTCCTGAAATCCTTTGATCTGCACTCAGAGTTGTCTCCCTTCAATTCCCTCTACTCACTGCCTCTCAGAGCTCACTCTGGCCGTGAGAGAAGGCTGTTCCTGGTGAGCCTTCCTGTGAAGAAGCCCGAGTAGAAATCAAAGTGAGTAGCATTGACTCTCTTGAGCTCTATGACCACCTTTTTGGGTAGGTTTTCTCACACCCATTTTAACAGATGTGGAAGCTGAGACACAGAGCACTTTATTAACTTGCCCAAAGTCACAAAGACTAAGTGGTAGATGTGGGATTCAAACATGGGCCTGGCCCACATTCCATGGGACCAAGCAGGTAAGAAAACTAACAACTGCCCTTCATTAAGACTTTTTGGGGCAGGTTCTGTTGTAACTACTCTTTATACATATAAACCCCCACAAACCTCCGTGGAGCCTCTACGTCAGCCTCATTTTGCGGTGCAATGAAGAAACTAGGGCACAGAAGGTGAAGCAGCTGGTGTAAGGTCACAAGGCCACTAAATAGCTTCCCTTCCATGTCTGACCCAGAGTCCTGCTTCTCCTGTGCTTCTTTCTCCTCTGCCTGGTGTATCTTCACTCAGTTAAAAGCTGAGCTGTGTTTGGGTTGCCATATAGTGCAGCTAAGTATTTGTCCCAGTAGAAATGACACAGAACAGCCTACAGCCAGTGACCCAGGCCCTACTGAGGGGTCTCTGTGGACACTGAGACTTGCACTCTAGAAATCTTGGTCACTGAGCCACATGGCTCTGGTCTGAGGGACAGTATACACCTCCTTCCCACCTCTTAATATCTCTGGAAGCTCTAGTTGAATAGAATTTTCCTTCGTGTGAGCTGCATCTCCAATATTCTGGTTTGGGAGAACATTGATATTACTTTCCTGGACTATAGCAGTGCCTCCTAGCTGGCCTCCCAGAACCTCTCCTGCTGTCCTTCAGCCCATTCATCACCTGGTAGCCAGAAGGATCATTAAACAATACAAAGCTGATTATGTCATTCATTCCCTGAAGACCCTTTCATGGCTTCCCTTTGCTCTATAGATAATGGCCAGAATCCTTAACTTGACCACTACATGTCAGTGCCTGTCTTCCCTGACTGTGCTTCAGCCACACTTACCTTTCAGTTCTTTGGTTTGCTCCTTTTTACCTCAGGACTTCCCTCTTGGTAGTCCTTTATTCTAAAATCATCCCTATGCTATCCCAGGCCCATTTCTCTGCTTCTAAGTCTTGACCTAACTGTCCCTTCCTCAGAGGACCATCCCTAACTCCTGCATAGCTACCCCACTTCTCTATTAGCTCCTTGCACTTGTCCTTCATGTTTACTTACATTTATCATCACTTCTTTATTAGTGTAAGCCATGTTTCAGTGTTGGTCTTTCACTGGCATGCACGCTTCCTCATGGGAGAGGGGTCTCTTTGTCCTGTACTTCCAGCATCATGCCACAGGGATAGAAGGCCTTTACCAGATATTTATTGAATAAAAGTTGGATATTAAGGATTGGATTACTCATACTTTTGAAGCTATCTCTTGCTGACACTTGAATTGCCCAAACTTGATTTTGTAGAAGCTCTTCCTGAAAACTTTGCTGCATCCAAGTGAAGTTGTCCTTATACTCTGAAAATCAAGGGCTACTCGAAACACACAACTGGAAAGAATTTCTGCTTGTAATTTAATTGTAGCTAATGAAATAAGTGACAGGTTGATCTGCTCACTGCTCACATATCTAGGACTAGTTACATACTAATTTCTGGTCTAAATCGATTAAAGTCCTATGGAAAAAAAAAACACCTGCCCCCTTTAGGGAATCATGGAGGGCAGTAGGGCTCTTGCAAAGAGATTGGAAAGGACAGAAGGGGGGGAAACTGTGCTTCTCATAGCTCTGCTTTCACCCAATTGTTGCCGGAGGAGAGGCACATGAGTAAGATCTGGGTTTTGAAATCTTAATCAATTTGGTGCTTTCTTAGCCCTTAGGAGAGGCAAATAACAAGAAAACAATTGAATTTCAGGGCTTTCATCCAAACCCAATAAAGTGTCTCTGAGCTGTCCCTTGGTTCATACGGTGTCAGTGTAATTTTCTCCTTCCCTAGCTACTGTATCAGGAAGGGAGAACTGTGTTGATGAGGAGGACATAGAGGCCCCATAGCATCGTCAGACACCTGGGAACAGCTTGACCACAGAATGCTCTTACCCACTAAGGCAGGGTAGGAAAATCTATCTCAAGATTCATGAAAATCTTACATTCTTGCTAATTGCCATATCAGTCTTTCAAAAAATCAGTGTTCAGTTTATGGAGAGAACCCAGACACAGTGTTTGTCCGTGACACCTGCAGCTGGTGAAGAAAGTAGTAAGTGCTCTAGACATGGCAGAATTATGGGTTTGGAAATTCTTTAATAAACATACCTCAAATGTATACACGTGACTCTTGTGATAGCTGGGCTTTGTGAGGTCACATCCTGATAGGATTAGTCAATTTAATCTGTAGGAAAAGGTCTTGTGTGTAGAGTGAGAGCTCTCTCCGAAGATATTCTCACTGCCAGTCTTCCATGGAAGAGGCAGGAAAGTAAAGAGCATTACACAGGAGGGATAGAGAATGCCTGTCTTTCTCAAGGCCTCTCTCGGTTCTACTTTTAAGTCCTTATGATATCTAGACTCACCTGTGGGTACTTATCATGTGCCAGGCTTTGGGATAATTTCTTTGTATAGTACTTGCTTTAAAACTCTCAGCCCTAAAGTAGAAGGAATTATCTCCATTTTTGTAAGAGGTAGACTGAGACTCTAAGAGATTAAGAGTTTCATAGCTATAAGGGATAGTCTTGGGATTAAAAACAAGGCCTTCTAAAACATATAGCCTGAATTTTTATCCATGGAGCTATTATGCATTCTGGGTAGTGGATTTGAAGCAGAGATGTGCTGGTAACTATTTAACAACCAGCTCTCAGAAATAAATAAGAACGTCTTGATGTTTGCTGATTTCTATGGTGTAAATATTCCCACAATGGTCAAGTTCAAATTGCCAACATGAAGACACCTCACTGAACAGGAGCTAGAAAGAGATGCACACAGTGACCCAGCTCTAGCACACCTCTGGAATGAAGTCACCCACATCGTAGAAACAAGCTAGAAACTTCTATGGGGTGGAGCCTGTAAGCTCTGGAAAATAAAGCTTGTTATTGAGCCGATTGAAACCTGGAGAGCTAGTTTATTTAATTACATATTGCTCTCTTCCTTCTTTGTTTCTCTCAAGCCTTTCCTGAAGCCCTGAATGAATGACTCTCCTGGCTCAGCTCCACCACAGAGTATTTAGGAAAGGAGCAAAGACCTTTCTGGCTCACACCCACTAGTCTCAAGTGGCTAGTCTCAAGTGGTGTGGCAAAGAAGCTTAGTGAGACATCCCCAAGGGCACAGGGCATATTAGGGGTGTAGGGGCTGTGACTGCTACTCCTCTCAGGCACATATTCTTCCATTTGATTATTTAAGAGAGATGGCAATTATTCCCTAAAGCAGCTTTGAAAATGTTCTCTGAGATAACTAAAATCTACATCCTGTTTTTTGCCCTCATGGTATGTAGTCATTTCTTGACCTTCAACCTCAAGGTCATCTTAACCTTTATTTTTCCATTGCTATCAGCTTTCCCTTAATGTGTCTTGGACCACCTGTACCATAATCACCAAGAATGCTTGATTGAAAATATAGATTTCAGATCCAGAAATCTGCTGCATTTAACCAACGTTTCAGTTGATGGTCATCTTCAATGTTTGAGAGCCATTTCTCTAAACCATATTTTCTTTTTTTTTTACATTTATTTATTTATTTTGAGAGAGAGAGAAAGACCATGAGCAGGGGAGAGAGAGAGAGAGAGAGAATCCCAAGCATGGATTCAGCGTAGAGCCCAAAGTGGGGCTCAAACTCACTAACCTGGGAGATCATGACCTAAGCCAAAATCCAGAATCAGATGCTTAAACAATTGAGCCACTCAGGTGCCCCTAAACTGTATTTTCTAAAATGTCTCCAGCAGAATTAGAAGCTGTGATACTGTGATTTGTAAGAAGCATACATTTGATCATTCAGATAATCAAAAAGTATGAGGAATATGCATTTAGTCTTTACCCAGGGTTCCTGGTTCACAGCTTCTAAAACCCTTGGAATTTCCTTAATGTTGGAGAGATAAAGGTATCTTTTGTTATGTTAATGAGGTGATTTCTGGGACGCTCCTAAGAATGGGGGCTGGTTACCTACCAATGGAACCAACCAAGTGTTCAAAGGGGTTGGTACTTTCAGTCCCACTTTATTGACCTCCAGGGAAGAGGGAGAAGCTGGAGTTTGAATCAGTTGCCAACTGCCAGTGATTTTATCAATTATGCCTAGGTAATGAAGCCTCCATGAAAACCTGAAGGATGGGGTTCAGAGAGCTTCGACTGATAAATATAAGGGAGAGTGGTGTGCTTGGAGAGGGCATGGAAGCTCTGTGCCATTTCCCCAGACCTTGTCCTGTGCACTTCTTCCATTTGACTGTTCTTGAGTTATATGCTTTTATAATAAACTGGTAACATAGAAAGTAAAATGTTCTCTGAGTCCTGTCAGGCACTTTAGCAGATTAATGGAACTCAAGAAGGTTTGGGGAACCTCCAGTCTGTAGACTGTTGGTCAGAAGTACAGACAACAACCTGGACTTGCTATTGGCATCCTGAATTGAAGAGGGTTGTTGGAATCGCTAATTTGTAGCTGGCCAGTCAGAAATGCAGGTAACAGTCTGGCTGGCACTTGACATCTGAAGTTGAGGTGAGGCAACACTATAGAACTGAATCCTTACTCTGTGGAATTGAATGCTATCTTAGGGTAAATAGTGTGAGAATTGAGTTGAATTATAGGATATCCAGTTGGTGTCCAGAACATTGATGGTGGTGTGGGGATCACACTCCCCCACATACACACATGAGATTGGATCCAGGAGGCTAGTTAGCAGAAACTGTACATTAATAAGCATTATGTTAAAAAAAAAAAAAAAAGGAGCATGAGAAATAGGCACCCTCCTACACTGTTGGTGGGAATGTAAACTGGTACAGCCCCTCTGGAAAACAGTGTAGAGGTTCCTCTAAAAATTAACAATAGAACACCCCTATGACCCAGCAATAGCACTGCTAGGAATTTACCCAAGGGATACAGAAATGCTGAGGCATAGGAGCACATGTACCCCAATGTTCATAGCAGTACTCTCAATAATAGCCAAAACATGGAAAGAGCCTAAGTGTCCATCAACAGATGAATGGATCAAGAAGATGTGGTTTGTCTATACAATGGAATACTACATGGCAATGAGAAACAATGAAATCTGGCCATGTGTAGCAACATGGATGGACCTTGAGGGTGTTATGCTGAGCGAAATAAGTCAGGCAGAGGAGGACAAATACCATTAACAGAGGACTGTGGGGGAGAAGAAGGGGGGAAATAGTGGGGGAGGGGGGAGGCAAACCATGAGAGACTCTTGAATGCTGAGAACAAATTAAGGACTGATGGGGGGGAGGGGAAGGGGAGTGATGGGCATGGAGGAGGGCACTTGTGGAGATGAGCACTGGGTGTTATATGGAAACCAACTTTGCAATAAGCTATTTAAAAAAAAAAAAAGGAGCATGAAACAGGCCTTTATGACAAGGGTCAGCTAAGAGCTAAACATTAAGCAGTGGCCTGTTTTGATATGGACCTTGAGCTAAGAATAGTTTTTACATTTTTAAAGTACTGTACAAGAAATAAAGAAACTTGACCACAGGAAAACCTGGCACCTTTAATACGCTAATGTGTAGTGGGGTGTACAGCATTTATCAATTGTGTTTGAACACAGAATTAATTTTCCCCTCTTTATTTTTTATAGAGCATATTGTGGAACTAGTGTTCTATGGAGTGTATTTTGAGAAACACTGCTCTAAACAAATTAATTCCAACCCAGAGTTGGCAATCAGGGCCCCCTGAATCTTCCATTGTCATACCCTCATTTATCTTGGTCAGGAATGCCATTCTGCTCGACTCCATGGTCAACCCATGCTCCCAGGCTTTCCATTCAAGACTTCTGTCCCCTGTCATCTACTACCATCTCCTACATCAGTCACAAACTCATAAGACACTTGCCATTTGTTCTTTCTGAAGCTGTCCAAGAAAATGAGTTTCCAGAAAACAGTATTTTCTGACTATCTGAAGTCTGACTTACTCTCAGTAAGTCTGACTTTGGGCTTGTGAACACTATTTAACTTAATTCTTTTGGACAGGAAACTTTTGAATTATACCAAATAATTTGCTAATTGAAATAATAACAGTGAAGATAATTTTCTGTGTGTGTGACATGGTACTAAGGGAAGACCACATGGTGGAAAGTCATGTTTCCAGCTCACTTCTACCACTAATGAGATAGGAGGCCTGAGAAATTCACTCTTCCACCCTGGCCTCTGATAAAATGAGGATATTGGCCTAGATGCTCTTCAAGGTTTTTAGAGCTCTAACATTGCGTGTTGGAACTGCAGAGTTCCAGGAAAGGGAATGAAATGAGACAAGTCCACTCAACCTTATATTGGGTTTATGTCTGGTGATTTCTCACTAGCCACACACATCAGTTACAATACAGACTTTAAAACCATTCTAATTGATGCTTAATGCCATTTGGTGAACAAAACTCAGATTTTTGCACAGCAAAAGATTAAGAATCAAAGACTATCTTAATAATGTTAAGTGGATTTTCTTTTCATGAGTGAGTCTGGCAAGCCTTTGATCATGGACTTGGACAGAATGTTGGTATTTTTATGACTTTTAGAAAGCCCCAGCTGTCTGAGACACTCTGTCCCTGAGGTCTCACAAATCTGATTTGATCACTCTTAATTTATTTCCCAGATAAAGCTATTGACTGTGGGAAAGTTGCTTTTCACTTTGCAGAAAGGTCATGAACCTCATTTTGTGAATTTCTGTTTATTAGTTGGTGCCATTGGCATGCAAACCTCAGCTCACTCTCACTGTGCTTCTAAATCATTCTATCATCTCTGACTTTTCAACAGAGACTGCTCAGGACAGTTCTGTTTTCTCCTTAATCTTCAACTCACTCATCTGTTTCAGCCCAGCAAGGGGCTATGCTTTTCTTCTTCATCTCAAAGCTCCTAAAGCACCCAGTGGCTTTTCTTTCATTCATTCATTCATTCAACATTTCTTGAGTGTCTGATCTGTATAAATCTGTCACAGACCTTCCTGTTCAGAGTGCTCCTACTCTGGTGGGAAGTCAGAATAAATAAGTACACCAATAACTGTGTATCTTTCAAGTCTGAATACCAAAGGAGGAGCATTTACCTTACTCAAATGGAAGAATCACGAAAATTTCCCAGTGATAGTGATCTGTGAGTTGTGTCTGAAAGGGTAAGTCAGAATTCTATAGGAAACAGTTCCAGGTAGGAGGAACTATATGTGCAAAACCATCAAGGCCCAAGAAAGTATGGCATGATCAGAGGGAGAGAGAGACAGAGGGCCTAGAAAGGAGAATGTCTTAGGACAGTGTTAGGAGAGGAGCTGGAAAAGCTATTAGGAGCTCTATCATCTGGGAGGAAGAAGTGTGTTTCCTCTCCTGTGTTCCTGGCCCCACTCCCTATGGCTTTCCCCAGGATCTTGCCTCAATAATGTCCCTTTTGAGCACTACCTTTCCCTTTTATCTTCTCTTTCAACCTGCAGATAAGGTCACATCTTATTTTTCAACACACACACACACACACACACACACACACCTATTTCACTCCAGTCTTCTTTAATTTTATACCTCATGGTCCTCAGTAATCTTGTTTCTGAAGTTCTTGAAAGAGCAATTTGTCTCACTTTTCTTTACTTCTGTGTCTCTCATTCTCTCTTCTATTGCAAACTGACTTGAGAAAACAATGAGAGGGAGTATATTGGGGTACAATATCTAACTTCTAAACTTTTAAACCTAAAACCTATGAGTCAACTTCTTCTGGTTCGTCCACTATAAATTTTGAAGAATGCCATTTTCTCTTCCTTAAATTTGCAGCTCATGTAGACTCAATTCCTGAATTTTTAAAATTTACTTAAAACAAGTCTCTTTTCTTTTCCTTCCCTGCACAATTTTGTGAGGTCAGTGGCTTCTTTAATACCAAGACCATGGGGATGTACATTCAATGCAGAGGCTAAATCCATTTTCCTTTGTCCTCAATCAAAGAAGACATGCATAGTAATGGGAAAGCAGAAGAAGCAGAAGCAGAAGCAGAAAGAGAGAGAGAGAGAGAGAGAGAGAGAGAGAGAGAAAGGGAGGTGATTCATGCACTGTCAGGGGAAAATGCCTTATGGGTTTTATGTGCCTAATGTGAAGCAGTCATTCTACCATTCCAGCTATTTCACAAATATTTGATAGGTGTGACTATGTGGCAGACATTGAAGATACTGAGGTACAAGCTGCACTTCCTGATTTCGTGGATTCATAGTCTGGGGAGACAGAAATGTCTATCTGACAAAATGTCAGATTGCAATTTAGCAGTTTGCTAAGGGCCCAGAGAACACCAAGTGAAAAGGGCAAATAAGGTAGCCTTGGATGGGTGAGGTATCTTGAAGGACAAATAGAAGGACCAGGCAGCTGAAAGAAGAAGGGTATTAAAACAGAGAGAGCAGGATGCCTCAATGCACAGAGACATGAGCAAATGGTGCATTCAGGAAACTGCTGGTTTTATTGCTTGCTGTGGCTGAAACCTAGGGAATGGAAATGGTCACAGGCTGGGTAACAAAGGACTGTGAGGTCCATGCATAAGAGACTGGATTTTATTTTTTAGTAATAGTTGTTGCTGAGGGGTGTTTGATCAGGGCAGAAATGAGAGTAGAGAGGATTGTAACAGATCACTACAGGCCATCTTTTCTCTACCTTACCTTTGATATCTCTCCCTAATCTTTTCACTCAGGTTCTTGTTCTTTGTTATGGTACAATGCCTTTGTTCATTCTCCCCCTTTCCTCCAACCCCACCCAAACTTGCCATGCCTCCCGGTTCTCATCTTCATTGATGAGTTTTGTCATCCCTCCCTCTCAGAAACCTCCCTTTCTCCTTCCCCACATCTACTGTTGTGTCTCTAATTTTTTGATACTTCTCACATTAATTTCCTCCCCTATGCCCCTGAGAGCTTTTCTGATTTTGCTTAAGCTCTCATCATTTCATTTCTGGGTTGATGCAATACCCACCGAATCAGTCTCAGCCTTAGATATCTTTCATAACTCTGCAGTGTGAGCCCATAAAATGGAAACCTGATCTTCTGACATCCCTGAATAAAATCACCCCTTCTCAGAAAGTAAACTCCCACAGCTCCTGCTGCGTGGGCCGGCAGAGATCATTGGTCCAGGACAGGGAGACAATCAGACTGCATCTCTCAGAAAACTGGAAATAAACCTCAGAGCCACAAGCCAGCCACTATGGGTACTTGACTTGTGTACTGAGAAAAAAAAAATAGGGTCTGAGCAGCCATGTTCAGCCTGTTTACAAGTGGAATGAGAAAAATTGTTCTGCAAAGAGAGGTGCAGAGGGATAGGAGAGAGGATGAGAGATCATGAGGCCCCAGAGATAGCAGGACTCAGTGGTGGGACGGATCTCTGGGCTGGTTTGGAGAGTATGTGTTTAGCTTCTAGAAATTCTGGAAGTTTAGGAAGACTTGGTACCTGTCTGCACTCTTGCCTATGAGCTTGGGTTGGTATATCTCATTATTCAAAAAAAAAAAAAAAACCCAAACAAACAAACACCTTTTACTTACTATTGCTCAAGAAAGTTCTATTTCTTACAATCAAAAACTTAAGTGGTGGACTGATGGAACCCACTTTGCATTCAGGCCTCTCTGACCCCGATGTTTGTGGTTTCTGAATGTCCAGTGTGTATCCATGACAGCACAGATTTAAGAACGCCTTTGAATTGCTGAGCCTTGAATTGCCATTGCCATTGCAATGGCACACTTTCCATTGCACTCCATCACCTCTCCAAGATCATGGCCTAGAATTGAATCTCATAACTTGGGACAGGCTTCTAATGTGCTGAGGGCTCTTCTTCATTATGAGTGGATGGCTATCACTTGCCATACAGAGCTATTGATGGTGTCAGGAGGTTTGGATGCTTCCATGGACATCACAGTTTTATAGAACCATGCAGTCATTCAAAATTAATGTCTTCTGTTTGACAGAACTGTGTCTGGTATTGGAAATACAGAGAAAATGAAATACAGTCCCTGACTTTGAAGGACTCTTCACAGGATAGATACAAGACTTCCAGGGGACTGACATAAGTTTCAAAAAAATGTTATTACTGGTGATGAAACTGAGGCCTAGGAGATGGGATTTAATGGAAGACAATGCTAATCTCTCTGTTATTTCCAAGATGAATATACATCCTGTTCAGTACTAAATTATATTAAATATTTTGGCCCAACTACAATAGGCAGGGGTGGAAAATTAGAGTTCTGCATTATTGCCTTCAAAGAGCATATGGAATCCAGCATTCTTGGAAATTGCATAAGTTTTAAGAATGCCAACCAGTAAGTCCACTTTTGGGAATAAACAAGTTCTACAAGGTCATCCTACTTACTGAAATAAAATAAATAGATGCAAAATACTCTCAAAATTGCCTAAGCAGTTGATTTATGGTAACAGTAAAATGTAATAGCTAGATCAACAACAATGTGGTAATAATTTTAGGAGGGGCCACATGAGACTATTGTACTTGTTATCCTGAACTAATTGATTATTGTAAAATATGGACAAAGTCCACTGAAAAATGGAAGCAAAGTGTATGCAGAAAGGGAGACACTAAAGAGGTACTTACATCAGCTGGGCTGGGTAGCAAGATGGTCTGGGTGAAAGGACAGACAGGGAAGGGGCATTGGAAAAGTATGTCAGCTTTGCTGTGAGATGTCATGATGAAGCTAGTGGCAGAGCTACCCATGCCTTAGGAGTTGGAAGGGCTGTCCTGAGATGCTGAGCCTAGCTGGAGATACAAAATGGGCCCTGAGAGGAAGCAAGGTCAAGGTGGAGAGAATAACTAGATGTGTCAGACTTGAAGGAGGCAATGAGCAGTTGTGCACTGCATAGGGCAAAGGAGCAATAGAGTTAATGATGTCGAAAGCTACTCAGGAAGTTATTCAGCACCGAGTCTGAGAGTAGATTGTGCATTAGGTAAGCTGGCCTTAAGGAAGCCTCCCTGGCCGGACACCAGTGTTTGAGAAGATACTATATTATTTGCATAGGGTTGAATAGAATTTCCCTGAATTGCATAAGGCTGAAGTAAACAAACAAACAAACAGAAGTAGGCTGAAATCCTAAAACAATATTTTAACCATCATATCTGGAGCTCATCTTTATTTTTGCCAGCTACCAGACTCTGTTCTACAGAGGCAACTTCACGCAATCTTAACAAGAATTCTATACTGACTGGATTCTTTCAACATATAAGAAACAAGGATATATTGTTTCCTGGTTAATGGGAGTTTAAATGTTTAGATAATTAAAATTTTAATATGAAAAATTTCAAACTTACACTAAACTTAGAAAGACTTATAAAATGGAACCTTTGTGGGGGCGCCTGGGTGGCTCAGTTGGTTGGGCGTCTGACTTTGGCTCAGGTCATGATCTCGCGGTCTGTGGGTTCGGGCCCCGCGTTGGGCTCTGTGCTGGCTCGGAGCCTGGAGCCTGTTTCAGATTCTCTCTCTCTCTCTCTCAGAAGTAAATAAAACATTTAAAAAAAAAAAATGGAACCTTTGTACACGATTCCTACCTTAACTCACAAAAGCTGGGGTTTTTTAAAAATTTTTAAATGTTTTTATTTATTTTTGAGAGAGAGAGAGAGAGAGAGTGAGTGGGGGAGGAGAAGAGAGAGAGGGAGACACCGAATCTGAAGCAGGCTCCAGGCTCTGAGCTATCAGCACAGAACCTGACGCAGGGCTTGAACTCATGAACTGTGAGATCATGACCTGAACCAAAGTCAGACACTTAACCAACTGAACCACCCAGGCACCCCACAAAAGCTCTTGTTTTCTATATACCCTCTCTCTTCCTTTCCTACTCAACAGTTGGATTATTTTGAAGCAAATACTAGATATAATATTATATCAGGAATTTAAAAGATAACCTAAAAATTTACTTAATATGCTCCTAAATATCCAGTCAAGTTTCAAATCTCTCTTTCTCTCTCCCTTTCTTTCTCCCTTTCTCTCTCTCTCTTTCTCTCATAACACAAACACACACACACACACACACACACACACACACACACACTCTTTTGGTTTCTTTAAATTAGCATCTAATGAAGGCTCATATATTGCATTTGGTTGATATCTTTTATTCTATAGTTTCTCCTCCTTGTATTATTTCCTTGAAGAAATGGAGTCATTTGATCTATAGGGTTTTCCGTATTCTGAGTTGCATTGGTTGCAGCCCCACTGTGTCATGAAGCAAGTTCCTCTATTCTTTCCATTTTCTTTTAATCAGTGGTTATAGCTAACCCTTCATATGACTTGGATTCATGAAAATTTTAAAACAAAATCACTTCATAAGTGATGTTATCTACTTCCATCAGGAAGTAATAATAACAATAATAATGTCTAGTCTGTCTTTTGTGAAGTTGGTGGAAATTAATGTTTATTGACATATCCTTATATCTGGAGTTTGCAAAAGGATGGTATTCTATCATGCCTCCTTTATTTGTAAGCTGAAATACTTCTAAAGAAAGAAAATTTTCTTCAACATGTATTTTATTGCTCTAAAGTTCAGTTCCTATAGAAAAGGCAGAAAAAAGTGCTTGATTATTTCCCTTAATTAACAATTTTTAGAATAATGAATTAGTTCCTAGTATCCTTCGAAATAGACAATGAGTTGTATGCATATGTGTGTGATTATAAACTCAATGGATTTAAATATATTTGATATGTTTTAATACACTGGAGTTATTATTGGTGCTCATATCATCTCATCTTTAGGCAATGAGATTCTCTGTAAATTATCCCTGGAGTCCTTCTGACAGAACTGTAGTGGTCTTTGGTAGCTTCTTTATTTTTTGAATGTAAAGGTGTTTTAGAATCATCTTGTAGATTTCTGGCCCCCGATCTACACCAACCTTTTCTTCAAAGGGATCTGGTTTCTTTTAGTGATAAATGCTAGAGACCATAGTTAAGGTATGAAGGTGATCAAAGTTACTGGATTGGTTATTATTTCTGGGTCTTAACTGTGAAAAGGGCTAGGAAAGGCATTTTTAAAAGGAAAGTACCTCATGATACCATGCAAATATTTCAGATTCAACTTTTGATGGCTTTTAATTTCATTTGATATATATTGTTTTAGCATTAAACATTTTCTTTTACTTATTTTTGAGAGAGAGGGAGAGAGCACTATTGGGGAGGGGCAAAGAGAGGAGACACAGAATTGAAAGCAGGCTCCAGGCTCTGAGCTGTCAGCACAGAGCCCAACACGGGGCTTGAACCCACAAACCCCAAGATCATGACCTGAGCCGAAGTCAATCATTTAACTGACTGAGACACCCAGACACCCTATATATTGTTTTAGCATTTTTATAAACTTCAACATAGTTCAAAACTCAAATCATGAAACAAGGAATATACAGAAAAGTTTACCTTCTAATTCTCTATCCCTGCCCTCTTCCTTTCTCCCATTTTATTTATTTCATAGCTTATTTTTCCTTTTTTAAATCTAAAAAAATACAGTCAATTCTCATTATTCACAGATTCTATGTTTGCAAATTCACTTACATGCTAAAATATATTATAACCCTCAAGTCTTTACTTGTAGCATTTCATGGTCATTCATGGACATGTGTAGAGCACTGGAAGACTTGAGTCACCTCAATGTTATGTGGACATTCTTAGCTGACGTGGACAAAGAATACTGTTCTTGTTTAAGCTCTTGTATGTAATCAAGTGTCCTTTTTGCGGTGTATTTAAGACTTTATTTTATGCTTTGTGCTGGTGATTTCCCTGTTTAAAAAATGGCCTCCCAAGCATAGTGCTGAAGTGTTCCTTAGTGTAAGAAGGCTGTGATATGCCTCACAGAGAAAATACATGTGTGGGATAAGCTTCATCCAGGCATGAATTATACTGCTTTTTGGCTGTGAGTTCAGGGTTAAGGAATTAGCAGTATATCTAAATAAGATGTCTTTAAACAGAAACATACATAAAATAAAATTATAAAAATATTAGTTGGCACCAATGTGACCACAATTTTACAGGAACATATGCTTATATACCCTCTAGGAGCAGTGGGACAGTATTTGCTCATTCAGTGTTCATGGTGACTTTATAGAACACAACTGCCAAAAATAAGAATAACAAGAATTGACTCTGTGGGGTGTGTGTGTGTGTGTGTGTGTGTGTGTACTTAGTACTCTCCTTTCTTAGTAGATAAACACTAACATACTATGCATACCCTTCTTTACTTTGATTTTTTTTTTACTTAACATTAAATCCTAGAGATCATTCCATGGTAGTATATAGAAACATTCCTTATTCTTCAAGATCACCATATACCATTGCGTAGATGTACCGCATTTATTCAACTAGTCTCTATAGATTGACATTTAGGTGACTCTTATGTTTTTTTACATATACAGTCTGTGCATACATCTTTTTATACTTTTGCCCATGTCTGCTCTCATAGATTCTTAGAAATGAGATTGCTGTGTCAAATGATACATGCATATGTAATTTTGCTAGATATTACCAAATTCCTCTACCTATGAGTTATATTATTTCATTCTCCTACCAGCAAAGATGTACCTATTTCTCCAAAGCCTTGATCACAGGTTTCTTAACAGACTTTTGAATATCTGCCATAGAGGTAAGAAATAAAATCTGAGGTTAGTTTAATTTACATTTCTCTTTTTATCTTATGAGTGAGGGTGAGTGTCTTTTCATATGCTTCAAGGCCATTTGCTTTTTTGTCATTGTGGTTGTTCTCTCTAGCACTGAGCATCTATTTCAAGGATACATGGGAGAATTAGGAAGCCTGCACCAGGACTCCAGAGACCTGGAGCATTACCATCACATATAATTCAACAGTAGCATCAAGAGTCTGTCAGTAGTTCTGAGCCCCAATAACAATTTGAGAAATCTTCTGAGTTTATGACACAGCAACTCCATCTCTGTGTTTCTCTCCACCAACTTCTTCATGTTTAATTCCTGACTCATTCTCCTTTCTCCTCTCAACTTTTGTTTTTTAATTTTTTAAATGTTTATTTATTTTTGAGAGAGAGTGCACGTGAGCAAGGAAGGGACAAAGAAAGAGGAAGACTCTCTCTCTCTGAAGCAGGCTACAGGCTCTGAGCTGTCAACACAGAGCCCAATGTCGGGCTCAAACCCATGAACTGTGAGATCATGACCTGAGCCAAAGTTGGATGCTCAACTGACTGAGCCATCCAGGTGCTCCTCCTCTCAACCTTTCTGCTTTTACCTTGCTCCTGCCTTTTACTTACTCGTTAGTCATGTCCATACATGGCCTCTGCCTATTGCCTTTTCTTTGCCTCCCTCTGCTTCTGCTGATTGATCCTACCCTCTGCTCACTTTTTTTGCACATCCAATAGGAAAATTTCCTAAGAGTGGAGTTAATGGATTGGATTATTCAGTAATCACTAAATATAAAGTATTTTTCTGGGTAATGCTTTTGTACCAGGCTGCTGGCCAAGCCAGATGAAGTTATCTTTGGGTCAGGTGCATCATCCTTAGTTCTGGAGCTCACGGTTATATGACACAAAGCATGGAAACCTAGGGGTAAGGAAGCTCAGAAGAAAGGTATGTGCAAGGTCTCTCCTGGTTTTACTTGGACTATCCGGTAAAAACACTAAGAGGAAGAATAGTATGGAATTAGCATGTCCATTTTGCAGATGAGTAAATTGAAGCTTAGAGACCTTAAGTGACTTTCCCGAAGTCACATGGCTTATTAGAATCAAAGCCATATACTTCAGAGCCAAGATTCAATCCTGGGAGATGAGTGTGAGACATTTTTATTATACTGACTCTTGTTTGGACTGCTTGGGTGTTTGGATCTGGCTGTTTTGACCTTTAGCATATTTAACCTCCACATTTAAAAACAATAAAAGTCTAAATCAGGATTGAGCCTTAGTGATGAATGTCTATTGGAAAAAAATATTTTTCTTTGGAAGGTCTCTGCAGTAATCTAGTTTCTTGATCATTTTTTTTTGTACACTGCAGTTAAACCAGTTCCAGTTTTACTTTTATTTTACCAGTGTTGATGTGGATTAATGCTTTCTGTGTATATTTTACAACAAATTTGATGTTGCCATTAGTTTTGTTTTTGCCGTTTGTTTTACTATTGAAATTTTCATTGATTTATTAACTTCAATGTTCGCAGATAAACATTTTTAGATATAAATTTTGCAAGATTTGATTCTTTTGCTAGATTTACTAGTTACTAGGTTTTAACTTTTGACAGTTTTATTTTTTGTTGTTATTTTCTCAAAACAGATTATTTCCCTCAGATTATTTTTTTTCTTTTTGCATTTTGCAATATACTCAATAATATATGATTCGTCAGTTCCTTTTTGCCTATAACAAATTTTAGCCTGTAGAGTTTTCATTGTCATCTGCTTCATTGTTGTACTTGTGGTAATTTTTCTACCAGTGATGCTTACTGTGAATTGGGAAAAGTGCTGATAATTTGTATTGCTTTCTTGGGACAGAGGAAATTGTCCATGAGGGGCAAAGGCATAAGATTTTGTCACCAGCTAAATCCCAAGCCTTGACCTTTATTGCCCACCTGTTTGTACTCACTAACATTTGTTTAAAATTTTCCCTAAGCTCTTCCTTAGGCGTTCCCCTTAACTCAGGCAAAGGAAACCCAAAACCACCGCTGGTGATTGCCCCTTTTCTGATGAAGTCTTTCTTGGTTCAGATCACCCAGACCCTTTGAGCTAAACCCAAGGCTCACCTGCACAGATGCATCATGAAGTGACCTCTGGAATGACCTAGAATCACCCCTACCTCATTATAATACTAAAGTCTTCACCCAGGGAGGAGCCTCAGCCTCATTTGCATAGCATACAATGTCTGTATAGACACATTTCCTGAAGTCGCCTGCCTAAGTGACATTGTGCCTCCTCTATAGATAATGACAAGGCTTCCCTATTAAAGTATTCATCCTAACCCTAAGTCAAAGAACCCATTCAGCCTCTGATCCTCTCTTGGGAGTCACGGCTCTGGAATCCATTGCCCGGATCTCTTTATTTGCTGCAGATAAAAGCTTCTTTGTGCAACAGCTCAACCTGGTGCCGTTTCTGACTTGCCGGTGAGTGAATCCTCTTTGGTTTGGTTACAGTTTGAATGAGTGGCAGGTTAAAGAAAGGCACACAGCCAGAAGTTTGGATTCTATAAACAGTGTTCCTTCTTTTCAATCTCAGACATCTCCAAGGACACCTGGTATTTTCCCTTTCTTCCAAGAGTAGTTTGGGGCTATTGGGCCAAGGATCAGGATTTTTGCCCCACAAGGCTGCTAAAGGAGAGAAGAGGTCACTCTGAATTTGTGGGTAAGGATTGGAAAAAAAAACCAAAACCCATACTTATTCTGTCAGGGGAGACAAGCTGTTCCTTTCCTGACCTTGGCTCCCAAGGTCCCCAGGCTCTCTTGGGGCTGGGGCTGGGGCTGCAAAGGAATGCTTTTCATCCCCTGGATCCTCTAGGCTTGGAAAATTCCTCTAGGCTTGGAAAGGCTGCCAGGCCTTTCTCCAGTTCCAGGGGCCATATGTCAGTTAAAGCACTTGCAAGTCATCAGTTGTCTTATTAATGCCTCTAACTTCAACTGTCCAAACTATTATATTAGGTTCAATCCAGTGCATCGCTGTTAAGGCCGTGGTGTCCAGTGGGATTTTTATTATTAATACAGCCATAGAGACAGGGTTAAGAATTAGACAAAACAAATAAAAACAACCATATACTTGCAGTCAGTTTCACTCAGCAGTAAGTCTCATGATTCTAGCCTTGGCCTTCTCTGGAGATAACATATTCCACGGCCTTGTCCTGAAGTGGCCCACCCTGTGTGTGCCCTTAATGACTTCTACTCAGCAAAAGGCCAACGGATAACACTCTTGCTGATGCCTCACGTGGTCAGCCTGAGGCACTCACGGATGGCCAGTATTTACTGTATAACAAAGCATCTTTCTTCTTCTCATTACCCATGGAAACATGGTATTTAACATGTTAATCACAAAAGAATGAACAAAAATCTGTTGGCTGTGACTTTTTCATGGCCTGCTCTCTGAAACTTTTGATCTCCCTTTCTAACCTGCTCCTGATCTTATTCAAGATCTCTTGCTCTGTGTTTGAACTTAGTCCTTAATACTCCCTCGATACTGATACTTGCTTTTCCCATAGCTACAACTCAGATTATCCCACTGAGTTGTGGGTTTGGGATACTCCTAGTAAAGCCCTCTCTTACTTTTGCTGCTTCTTGGAGCCCTTTGAATGCCAGGGCCACTATCAGGTTTGTCCGGGACTTGGAAGGAACCAGAGAGAGTGGAAGGAGAGCTTACCACTTTCCTATCTTCTGCTTTCCACCAACTGTTTTCTGGTTTAGCCTTCAGGCATAATTAGGTGAGTTTCCTGCTGAATCCCAGGGCCTCAGATGGATCTGACCAGTCATGAGGTACGGGAGGCAGCGTCCTAACAGTCTTGGAATAAACAATTTTCTACTCAGCCCCCATGTCCTTGATGGGCCTGTCCAAAGTCACCCAGCAAACATGCATTCACTGTTTCTAAAGAAAGAGGTACAAAGGGGTGTTGGTGCATGCTGTGAATCTGAACTGAGGACTAGTGCTATACGTGCCATTGCTGAGAAAATGTGCCAGGCTAATTGGAGCAAGAACTGAATGCTATTCATCTCTCTGACCACCATAGTGCCTAGAAGATGCCTAGGAAGTAACATTTGAGTTGAACTGAATATGATTTGTAGCTGTAAATCAATGTTTGTGTGATCTCACCAACAAAAGCTGTACTGCTTATGCACAGTGTAGTAGACCTATAGGACTTGTAATATATAGCCTGCCAATCCTTTTATATCTAATATTTACCTCACAACTATTAATTTCCCTGGTATCCTCTTTGGAAGGCCTATTGGAAAGTATGTGTGCTTTGGGTCAGAAAGACAGGTATTTGAATTCGTCTTTACCACATATCAGCTGTGCACTTATATGTCTCTTTCAATCAAGTAAAGGTAATAAAACCTGTCCTGCTGGACACTTATGAAGACTGAGTGTGATAATGTAGGGAGTTTCTCTTGTCTAATAGACAATTGATAAACAATGCCTTTATTAATTCACAGCTATTATCCCATTTGTTCCTCACCCTCTTTGCCTCAAAGAAGTAATAAATTATATTTTGTCTGCAAAATGAAAGGTGAGCAGTGAAATGACTTGCTACATTCACTTAACTTTTGAAGGGAGGAGCCAAGACTAGATCCAGAGCCACTGACCTACAGTCACTGGCCTTCTGTCAAGCACCACCTGAACCAGAGGGGTGGAGGTGGGCTTCCAGCCATCCAACTCACCAGCTGTGTGGCTGTGGACACATCCCTCTGGGTTCCTAAGTCTCATCTCCCTAATCCTTCACACCGGGGTAACAATAAAAAAAAAATCTTATGAGATTGTTTTAAGGACCAACTTCAGTTATTTAAATCAACGGGTGCTTAGCAGGAAATAAGTCAGAATCATCTGAGAAACTTTTTGAACATGTCGCTGCACAGGGCCACCCCTAGAGGTCTGGGGGTACAAATAGGCATATATGTTTCACCAAGGCTTTCTCAGGTAATTCTGATGTACCCCAACTCACCCCAAAATTTTGTTTAGAGAGAACGTCTACTTCTCACTATAAAGTTCCACACGAATGTAAAAGATTGTTAGTATCCCTCACGGGTCTATGTTGTATGGAGTCCTTTATGCTTATAAAACGGTTGTACCGTGGAGGAAAGATAAACAATCTCTCTTGGGTCGACAGATATGGAGCAAATCTGAGCTGTACATTTCCAACTGTGTGTCCCTGGGCAAATTATAGAACCTCCCTGAAAATCATTCTCCTCAGGGGGAAAACAGGGTGGACTAGTGCTCAGGGTGAAAGAGATGTACTAACATAAGGACACTCTTTAAAGCAACAGGACTTCCTTCAGCTGAAAAGATGGGAACACAGAGAGCTCAGGACATCCGTCCAAGATCAGACAGCTTATGAGTGGCGGCCCTGGACCTGAAGCCAGGTGCAGTGGACTCCAGAGAAAGAGTTTTTACATTCTACGTTGTCCTTCACTCATTCAGTAACAATTTATTGGGTGCCTACATGTGCCCAGTAATCACCTAGGAGGGCTAGACTACACCAGGAAAGCAAACAGATAAAATCTCTTGTTCCCATGGAGCTTTGGCATTCAAAGGTGATAAAAGCTATGGAAAGAAATTAACAAAAGGAAAAAATTAAACATAGAGGGGCAACAGGTGTGTAGAGGTGGAGGCGAGGTCTTTTTAATTAGGGTGGTTCAGGCTGGGCCCCATGGAGAATGGCTTGAAGCAAAGACTTGAAGCAGGTGAAGGAAATAGCCATGCAGTTATCTGGGGGAAGATGGTTCCAGGCAGAGGAGCCACCACTATGATGGTGCTGAGGTGAGCAGGCCTGGAAGGTGGTGGAAGAGCATAGACATTAGTGTGGCCAGGCCCTGGGAGGGCACAGTTGAGAAGTAACAGATGATGTCACAGAGGCTGTGGGTGGCAGAGTGCTGGACACTACAGGGCATTAAAGTGTCATTGGTTTTTATGCCCGGGTGAAATAGCAACCACTGAAGGATTCCAAGCACATGATTGACTTGATATCATTTATGCTAAGGGCAATAAGCTGCGTGATCTTGCTTAGATGTGCAATCCAAAAGCATCAGACTCATAGAAGCAGAGAGGATGGCGGTGGTTGTCAGAGGTTACAGGGTGGGGAGGTGAGGAGCAGCTGATCGATGAGCATAAAGTTGTAGTTATGCAAGATGCTGAACCTAGAGGAAAGAATATGTTTAAAATGCTGATCACAATACCTGACACTTAGTAAAAGCTCAGTGTGGCTATTATTATTACTAATTATTAAAGCCTGTGCCTTATTCAGAGCATGTGGTGAGGGGGAGCGTGGGAGGCCATCACAGGCAGGAATTTAGTCACTGACCTACTATCTGAGACCCTCCTAGATTTCTTTTTGCCACAAATTTTACTGTGGCAGAAATGGAATTAGTGGGAGTCCATTTCTGGCTATATTAACGAGTCAAATGGGAATGTAAACCTGAATCAACATGAAACTGATAGCAAACTGTTGTGACATGTGGTGCATTTCAGTGTGCGTGTGTGTGAGTGTTTAATGCAGGTCACTGGTGTCGTATGGTCCCCCTGTAGAAGCAGGAGGGACCACCCAAAATTTGGTGTGGATGTTGAGGCTGATGACAGTCCACCCGCCAAGAGAATTTGAGAGAAAGTTCATTACTCACAGAGGGAGTCCGGGGAAGAGTGGAGCAGGTGTGAGCAAGTCCAGGTTGACTTGGGCAAAGCAGAGGTAGTGGGTTTGCGACTTTATAGTGGCTAAGGAATGGGGCTGGGGAGAATTTCCTGCACTTGGGAGATTTAAATTTCCTGCTGGTGCCAAAAAAAAGTGAGGTCATAGGCCTTCTTATCAGCCTGTCCAGATGTGAGGCCAAAGGGAAGGGAGGGTGAAGCTTAAGAAAAATCAGCAATCAAACATTAAAAATGAAGTCAGACTATTACAATTGGTTATAAAGAGAATAAGAAATAAATACAATAGAAAATGCTTTAAAGTAGTGAATAACTGCCATAGCAAATTGTTAACTGATGTAACGACTGAATGTACTGATGTCAGGAATGAATTAACAAAGAAACATTTTACCATAACCTGATATAGAGGGTGACCAATTCTCTCACACCTATGCCCTGAGGGATTTATTATCCCTCAAAGAATGTCTGAAGTTGGGAATGCCCTTCCCTTACCACTTTGAAATACTCAAGCAGAGAGATGGCATTAGCCTGAACGAAGCTTTTGTGGATTTGGAGGGAGTGGGTTTCATTCATTCATCCTACTAATCAAGGGCTTACATTGTGCCCAGTACAGTCCCAGGAAACTGTGACACAACACTGAGAAACAGTCTGTTCTTGCAGGAAGATAAAGAAAACAATTACAACCTGACATTCTATACTACATAATATGGATAAGCACTTTGTTTGGAGAAGTTTAGAGGTCTGATAGCACACAGCCAGGATAACGGTGGAGGAAGTAAGGAGAGAGAAGTGGAGTCGGAGAGAATGGGGCAGACTGAAAAGATCATGAGGGGTAGAAGTGATAAAATGTGAGTGAGGATTCAGTGGAGGGGTGGAAGAGAGACTAGAGCCCCTGCCCCTTGTAGAGGGAGGTGCCCTCCTCTGAGCTAGGTAATACCCACCAAGGGGCAGACTGGTGGGGAGGGTGTGGGTTTATCTAACTTGCATACGCTGAGTTAGAGATGCCTGTGGGACATCCAATTTGATGCATCCTGAAGGCCATTAAGGAGGGACGTGGACTCCCAGTATGGCTCTGGGGGTCATCGGGATGTCCGCTGTGACTGGAGTCCTGGCCATGTATCAGGTCCGTTGGGGAGAGTGAAAATGGTCTGACAAGAGCACTGGACAACACTCTGAGGAACATCAAGTGGCTAGCAGGCTAGTACGAAAGTAAGCCTCTCTCAGAAGCAGATACAGGTGGCTTTTGGCATGGATTTTAAGCACTGGCATTAGCAGTCTAATGTCCTCAGCAGCATGGAAGGCCAGAGTGGGACGGAGAGAGCTGAGAGGACACAATGGTAGGCAGTCCCTGGGGAGTCTCAGAAATAGTGGGAAGCTGGGGGCCAACATGCTTTTGAGGGAGGCCTGGGCTCCCAGTTTTCATACTAGATGAGAGCAAGAGCCAAGAGCTACCACTTGTAGACAGTGTGACTCCACTTTCCCACAGTGGCGTGACTTCAGGACATTGGGATTACCCTTGTGATTTGGTACCTCCTACCCTGCCCAGATGGCTCTGGTCTCGGGTGAGGTTGGGAAGAATCACCTCACATCTGGCAGGGAGTTAGTGCCAGGTGTGGATTAAAGGCATATTTAATATCTGCTCACCTTGGCTGGCAGAAGAACATGACCGCCTGACTGCTTTGACATGTGAGAGGCCAAGAAGCAAGGACATGTGACACTGTCAGCATCACCTGACTGGAAGTGCTGGAAGTGACGTGGCTAAGTGTGAACCAGCTCTAGTGGAAAATTGTCTCCTGGAGAACTGGGCGTGTGGGCTTCAGGGTGGCACAGATCTGGCTTTGCAGCCTGTGTCTCTTACCAGCTGTGAGAAGTGGGGCCACTCTGAGTGTCTGTTTACTTGTCTTTAGAAAGAGGAGATTGTTCATGTGGATAAAGACAGATGCAGGCGTGCGTGTCTGGAGGTGCTCAGGAAAAATTAGTTAGCCTGTACTTTCAGAATGCACTTGATGGGCCTCATCTTTACCCCCCACCATGTGCTGGATTCCTGGATTGCTTTGAGCCTGTGATAGTGACTGGGGTGCTAACAGTGAGTTGAATTCTGTGCAGACACGGGTCCTGAAGGGAGAAGGGATGGGCACTGTAAGTCATGTTGAGTCCTTCTTTAGAAAGTTGAGCAAGTCATCTGGGTTTTTTTAAGTGTCCTATCTTCCTTTATTTGTGCCTCCCCAAAGGGAACATATGGGGGTTGATCTGGTGTGTTAACGGCCCTGGGCAGAGACATGTCGTAGAGAAGGAGGAACATGGCCTTTGGGTTCTGGCTTTTTCGCTTTTTTTTACTGTGACTCTGGACAAGGGTGAGACTTCTCTTGGGTTTATTTTCCTGCTTGGAAATGGGCATAAAATCCAGATTTTGTGGGGGCCAAAACAGGTAATTTGGGAGCCCTACTTAAGAAAAAGAACAGAAAATCATGGATCCAAAGTCAGTTACAAAACTTATATTTAGAATTAGAAAGGAAATCACAACAAACTATGAATTTAAAAAAAAACCCAAATACCACAAATATCATATAATTTAACAAAATAATAAATTATTATTATTTAGCTGCTGGGCATACCTTGGCAATACTCATTTTCCTTACCTTTTGTGCCTTAGTACTGTCTGATTACCTTTTCATAGAATAATGATTCTGTAATATTACTGTCTATGGAAAGAAGAGAAAGATACTGTATTCTTTCCTCTTGCATGCTCGTCAACATTTTAATTTTATTATTAGGGTATTAAGACTCTTAGCTTCACTAGTGTCTAAATTTCTGGGAAACCTGTCAAGTTAAAAAATACATAAATATAAGCTGTATTTAAGTATTATTGGAGAGTATTTGTATTTTTTTAAGTTTGTTTATTTTGAGAGAGAGAGAGACAGCACAACTGGGGAAGGGGTAGAGTGTGTGTGTGAGAGAGAGAGAGAAAGAGAGAATCCCAAGCTGGCAGTGCAGAGCCTGATGTGGGGCTAGAACCCATGAAACCATGAGATCATGACCTAAGCAGAAACCAAGAGTCTGATACTCAACTGACTGAGCTCCATTGGATAGTGCTTGTATTAAACACTCTCTGAAATGAGAGTATTCTTTAATCAGTTTGTCTTCAACGTTATATTTATTCATTTTCAATGTATCAATTAGCAAAAAACCTTCCAATAGATTTATTCGATTCCCTCTTCTTCATTAATTGGGTTATCAAATAATTCAGGAGCTTTTTCATGACTTCTATTCAGAATTGATCTCTTCCTTTTCAGGCTTGACTGCATTTGTTTGTGATCTGAATTCCGTTTTTTTGTTACAATTGTATCTCAGTGTGAGAATAATTTCTTTGGATTTCATAGCTCATGTATTTCGTGAATTTATTTGAATCTTCTCTCCATTCTCTAATAAATCTGCGATCTGCACTGTCCTCCTACCTCAGGGAATGATTGGAGAAACTCCATTAGACGATATGAGTGAAGAGGCTTTATAAATGGCAAAATGTTATATTCTTGTGAATTACTATAATTCCTTACGTCTACCCCCCGCCCGCCCCACCCCACCTCCCTGCATACCCCTGGCCTCAGTGTCACTTACAGAGAGCGGGCGGTGATGATCTACAAATCACTTACCGGTTCCTTTCCCAGAAACCAGGAGGACTGCAGAGGATGGAATGGACTATTAATTCTTTTTTGTGTCTGTCAGCTTATATCGTGTTTTCTCTCGGGGGCAAATGATGAAGTATAACACTTAAATTTTTCTTTAAAATTTGCTCTTAGGAGTTCCTGTGTGGCTCAGTCATTTAAGCATCAGATTCTTGATTTCAGCTCAGGTCATGATTTCATGGTTTGTGAGTTCGAGGCACCTGTTGGCCTCTGTGCTGACAGCGTGCATTGGAGCCTGCTTGGGATTCTCTCTCTCTCTCTCTCTCTGTGCCTCTCCTGATTCTGTTCTCGCATGAGCACACACACACTCTCTCTCAAAGTAAATAAATAAAAACTTTAAGAAGAAGTTTGCTTTTAGGGGTGCCTGGGTGGCTCAGTTGGTTAAGCTTCTGACTCTTGGTTTCGGCTCAGGTCATGATCTCCTGGTTTCATGAGTTCAAGGCCCACATCAGGCTCTGTGTTGAGAGTGCAGAGCCTGCTTGGGATTCTCTCTCTCCCTCTCTCCCTCTACCCTACCTCCTGTTCACTCTGTCTCTCAAAATAAATAAACTGAAAAAAAAATTTTAAAGTTTGCTTTTAGAAAAAATAACCCCAGAATTTTCTTTATTTCTGATAAGGGTCTTTGCTCAGGGATTCAAAGTTCTCACTGTTCCTGCAGCCTGGGCCATAGGCATTAAATGGAGGTTACTCCTGCTTTCTTCTGTGTCACCCCACCCCCCCCCCCCCAATTCATTGGTCCTGAAATGTGTCCCTGGTAGGAGACCTGGGCTGGACGAGATAAAAAAATCCATATTTTATCTGTTATTTACTCCCAACAAAGCCCCTCTTCCTGAAATCTTTTCAGGTGCATCTCAAGGGCAGATTTCCTGCATAGCTTTGGTACTTCTGGGGCTTGGATTTAAATGCCAAGATTAAAGCAATCTATCTTAAAATTTTTTTAGCATTTATTCATTTTTTGAGACAGAGAGAGAAAGAGCACAAGGTGGGGAGGGGCAGAGAGAGAGAGGAAGGTGCAGAATTTGAAGCAGTCTCCAGACTTTGAGGTGTCAGCACAAGCCTGAAGCAGGATTCAAACTCATGAATCGTGAGATCATGACCTGAGCTGAAGTCAGAAGCTTAACCAAGTGAGCCATCCAGGTGCCCCTAAAGCAATCTACTTTTAAAGGATTATTTTTATATTTGAAAAGTCACTCATCAGGTATAATTTCATAGGGTAAAAAATCAATGAGGGAAATGAATTTCACTTGGTCATTATTTTTAAAAGAATAATAGAGCTGGTATACCCTTAAAGTGTTCCATTGGCATTTCTGCATTTTTCTAAGTGTAGTTAATTAAACCCTGTAGATTTGGGTGGGCTGTCTTTGAAACAGAGAAACATCACCTCCTCCTGCCAGCCTTCCCTGATTCGCTACACAAAGTCAGGAGCCTCTTCTCTCCTTCCAGCTGCCTAATTCTATGTGTTCACTTCAGTCATAGGACTCATTGTGTTAGTACTATTCATCTACTCATCTGCTTCCCATACTAAATGCCAGCTCCTTGAGGACAGAAACTGTGGTTTTCATCTTCTCTCCGGCCTTGCTACCTAGGTAGATGCTCACTAAATCCTCCCACCTGGACTTGCCCTATAGTGGGCTCCTGGCACATTCCTGAACATTGCTGAGCTACAGATGTCCTCTGTACTCTGCCCTGGGGGCTCAGCTGTTCCCAGGTAGGTGATCCCTGCTATAGTACAGACCCTCCAGTCTCCCATATGTAGGCCCAGGCCTGATGATTCCTTCTGGTCTGGATGGTAGTGGCACCGACATTTTGGATGAACCTCTCAGGAGAGATGAAGGTTGCCATCCATGACCATGAAGGAAGATGAGATGATTTTCCTTGTGAGCTCAGGCTCTTTGGTGCTGTCAGCCCCTCTGAGAGTGGGCTTGCAAGGGTGTCCCTGCAAGGAGAGGTCTTGCTGACTGCCCACCTAGTTGCTTCTGTTGCGGCTCAACTTGAGGTTAAGGAGGACTTGTCCAGGCCCAGTGGTGAGGTTTTCCAAGGAGAAGTTTCCAAGACCCTGGTTATGGGTTGCTCCTGGTCAGCCTCATTCCAGAAAGAAATGCCTTCAAGCCAAGATGGTGTTGAATGGCTCTTGAAAGCATAGGAAATTGGGTTTTGTAACATATCACTTATTTCCCCGTCCCTCTGGCCGACAGCCACAAGTAAATATGTACAAACATACCAGGCAATATTTCACCCAGGTGAAGAAATAGCCAAAACCCAGGGCACCTGGGTGGCTCAGATGGTTAAGCATCCCACTTCAGCTCAGATCATGATGTCGCAGTTCATGAGCTCAAGCCCAATATCAGGCTCTGAGCTGTCAGCTGGAGCCTGCTTCAGATTCTGTGTCTCACTCTCTGTCCCTCTACCTACTTCCATTCTGTCTCTCTCTTAAAAATAAATAAACACTTAAAAATTTTTTAAAAAAGGAAAAAAAAAAAAAAAGAAAGAAATGGCCCAAGTGCAGTGTAGGAAAAGTCACCTATCCATGATGTGTGCAGCTCCTCCCCAACAGAAAGGCCTAGCAGGGAAGGTGAGCATTGATTTCTGAGGAATGACAACTCTCCGAAGTTGTTCAGGTGGTGATATTTGGTGTCCCAAAGCCTCAGCCTTTGCCCAGTCCCGGATATAGACTTCTGCCTCAGAGAGCAGCACCTTATTCATTCACTTGTCAGTTCTGCCTCCACTGTTATCCTGGGGGCCAGGCCACCCCTGTCTACCTCCAAGACCACTGCCTTCCTGTGGGTTTCTCACTTCCACCCATAACCCTTCAACTCATCACCCAAATGGCAGCCAGAGCAGTCTTTTAAACAATATAAATTAGATCTCATCACACTCGGCCACACATCCCGCTCCTTGATGGCACTATTGCTTTCCCACTCAAGAACTTTTTGCACATGTTCTTCCTGCCCTGTCTTCAGTAGACTCACTTCTTTGCCTTTCCCAGGCTTTAGCCCAAGGGTTACTTCTTTAGGGAGACATTTTCTCTGCCTTTCCTATTGAACTATTATATACCCTCAAAGTACCCTCTACTTTTCCTTCATGGTATGTATTAAAATTTGTAATTGTATATCTATTTTTTACTTTTATTCTCTAACCATACTGTAAGCTCCATGAGTTCTGGAGCAATGTCTGTTGGCTAATCACAGTGTATCCAGTATCTAGTATCATGCCTAGTATGTAGCAGGTACTCACCAGATACCTGTTGATGGAAGAACCTGTAACAACTTACTTTCTACATAATAATGCAAGTGGGCAGGAGCTGGGACTTACATGATACGAGTAAAAGAGTTGAAAGAAAGCCCCATCTGTAACTAGTTTATCTGCTAATTTACATAAGGACCAAGGACTAAGACTAAGATTTAAGTCCATCCACCTTGGACTTAGATGTAAGTTTGATAAACATGAATGGATTCCATGCAGGCCAAATCAGAAGGGGGAATAACAGGATTCCTGAGAAAGAAATCACTCAAAGACAGAATTTCTCAACATCAGCACTATTGACCTTTCATGTGGAGGGCTTTTCTTTATGCATTATAGGATGTTTTAGAGCACCCTAGCCTCTGTCCACTTAATTCCATTAGTAGCTTGCCTTTCTAGTTGTGACAAACCAAAATGTCTCCATACATGATCAAATGTACCCTGAGTTGGCAGTGCAAAATCATCCCCAGTTGAGAACAACCACTCTATGAAAATATGTGACAGAGTAAACAGATCCCAAGAAAGCCCTGAATGCCAGAAAGGGGAGCCGGTTCTGGATACATGGAGGTAGCTGATGTCAGCACCTACCCTATTCCATCTACTATGTTGGCTTGTATAAATCCTGGAAGGTAAGCATTGGGTCACTAATGCTTATGATGTTTTGGGCTGAAACATTGTTGCTGTGGGAACCTTTGCTGCCATCTGCATAAAACACCAAAGGAGCTATTTCCTCCTGGCTTCAAGGAGCAGTGGTTTGTTCCATATCTGCAGTGGCATTCAGGACACAGATTCATTGCTGGCATAGATCCTCTGTGGAACTATTGGGATCCGGGGCACTACTGGCTGCTGCACAGAGTGGCCATATTCACTGATCTTGAGATAAGAGTATAAAGCATTCTTTGGAATTCCCCTCAAGTTTTTGGGAAGTAGGATTTTGGGAAAAGGTTGACTTCCTGCAATCAGCTGGCAACAGAATTTACCCGCCATCAGGAGTTTGTAGTAAAGTCAAAATTATGATTACCTCACAGGCTGGTGAAGCTGAGAATGCTTATATCTGCTCCTTGCTTTTTAACTTACAAAGTCTTGGGTTCATTTGCTCTTCACAAAAGCTCTTCAAAGAGGCACCAGTATTACTATCAGTTCCTCTTCTATAGATAAACCAACTAGTCAGAGCACCGCTGTCTGGACTAAAACTAGATCCCCTGGGCTTCAGTGCAAACCATGATGTTCCTTCCTTTCAATGAAATCCTTTATAATCTTCTGCTCAGTGAGAGTGTTCATTTTATTCTGCTAAGGTTAGTCAAGTGAAGCATAGCCTCAGGTTATGGCTAGCTCCAACCAGTGAACTGAGCAAAGTAAGAAAATGTATCCACATGCTTGTGAATTACTCTATTTTTAGTGTCTAGTTTTTTGTGTATGTATTGAGGAAATATTTGTTGACAAGACACATAAATGGATAAATAAATATGAATTTATGTGCAGAGCTGCTACTGGTCCATCCTTGTAGTGGGTTGTGGCCATAGTGTAGGATGACCATCTGTCTTGGTCAGGACTGAGGGATTTCCTGGGATTTGGGATTTTCAGTACTTGTCTTGGGATGAGCTGGTCACCCCACTATCATAACTCTTATGTGGACAACTAACCCTCTTTTCATCTAGCAGATTCATTAATTTCACAAACACGTTGAAGTCTTTCTCCATGTCAAGCAATGATCTAGAGATCAGAGACACAAGGATGAATATCATCTAGTCTCTGCCTAAACACTCTATGCTTAACTATTAATCAAGTGCCTACTATGTGTTAAGCTTTATGTTAGAGCTGGTGCTGTAACAATAAGAGACAGGACACTTGTTATTAAGATGCTCGGAATTCTGAGACATGCAAACTAAGAATTTCTCAGCATGGCGCAGAAAGCTATGATAACTGCAGGTACAAGGTGTGCAAGGTGAGGGTCCTAAAGTTCAAGCAGGAGGTGAATCAGGGAAGACTTTCAAGAGGAGTGATGTGGAGGAGCGCCTGGGTGGCTTACGGTTAAGCATCCGACTTCCGCTTAGGTCATGATCTCGAGGTTCGTGGGTTCGACGAGCCCCGCGTCCGGCTCTGTGCTGACTGCCAGCCCAGAGCCTGGAGCCTGTTTTAGAGTCTGTGACTCCCTCTCTCTCTGACCCTCTCCTGCTCACGCTGTCTCTGTCTCTCTCCTAGAAATAAATAAAACATTTAAAAAAATTTAAAAAAAAAAGAGGAGTGATGTGGAGTTTAAACGGGCTAAGTAGAAATTTGACTATTAAAGAAGGGAAATAAATGTAGTATGAGAGAGCATGGTCCACCTGGAGAGGTAGATGTGGGATGGAATGGATCTATGTGGAGACCCCAGGAGCTAAGTTTGAGAGGTAGCTGGCAACCAATGGGCCTTACTGGTGAGGGCGGGCAGGCCCATTCTGCTGGTGTGTGGGCAAAGAATGGAAACTAGTGGGAGCCAGGGTTGAAAATGGAGGTCAGGACTAGACCAGGGTGGCCATACTAAGGAACTAAGGAGTTTGGCCTTCATTCCATTGGAAATGGGGCTTATCTGTGGAAGTATTTTGGCAGAGACAGACTGAAGAGTTTCTTTCCACCTACTTTGACCTCCTCCCTCCCACACCCCAACCAAGATCTCTTCAGTCAATATTCACAACACCTGGTCAGAGCCATGCTCATTCTTGTGGTCTCTACTTTTTCCTTCCAGTGTTTTGCACATTCCATTCCCTACCTTTCCTCTCGTGTGTACTCTTGCAGGTGACAAGGCTCCTAGTAAGTTTTGGCAGAAGCAAAAACTTGATAATGATTTTCTGGGAGTAAAAAATTTGCCTCAGAGTAAATTATTAAGTTATTTAACTTCTGCTAAAGACCAAGGGATCTAAATTGTGAGGATAGCACATGGATGATGTTGCACTGCTCTTTGATTCAATTTCTGTGTTTTCACAAGTTCCGTATGCCACCCCCTGCCCCCAGGCAGTGTTCCTGAAAGGGAAGTAGAGACAATCTCTGGAAGGAGAAAAGATGTAAGAAATTCTCTAATCTTGATCAGCCTGAAGAGTCAATTACCCAGAGAAAGAATGAGCTGGTACAGGCTCTTCAGAGAGCACTTCAGGAGGAAGGAGGCATGTAGGACTCTCCTAACGGTGGGTCTGTGCCTCTTCAAAATTGAATGGTCATTGTCGTAGCTTAGCTAGTAAATTGTTCATACATTCATACACTCAAAATATATTGTTCTCCATTGTGGTCAGTTTTGAGGATAAAAAAAAGAAAAGAAAAGAAAAGAAAAGAAAAGAAAAGAAAAGAAAAGAAAAGAAAAGAAAAGAAAAGAAAAGAAAAGAAAAGAAAAAGAAAGAAAGAAAGAAAGAAAGAAAGAAAGAAAGAAAGAAAGAAAGAAAGAAAAGTCACATCTCTGCTCTAAAGGGTAAGACAGACAACTGTGATTGTATGTAAATGGAGAATGGGGTAGGGGCCTGCTCTTTTTTGCCATGCAAGGTAATTAGGTCCAAGTTGATTTCAGTCTAGAATGACCTATCCCAGTGATTTTCACAAGATCTGTGCATTTTTCAAGTCTCAGCCCAAATGCTGTGACAAATCTTGTGAAGCTTCCCTAACTACACAAGGCAGGACTACCCAAGGGCTTCTCCTGCATGCTAATAGCATCTTTTCAAGATTTGCCCAGATTGTAGTTAATGCTAATATGTCTTCTGTGAGTTCTTGAGGGCACGGGATATACTTTTATTCTTTGAGTCTTCAGCTCCCAGCACAGGACTTGGCACATAGCAGGTGCTCATTAAATTCATGATTTAATGAGAATGAATAAAGGGTGTAGGCCCATTAGTTTAGGCAGATGTGCACCTCACATTCCATGTCACTGATCAAATTTTAGAAACCTGGCAAGCAGGGAGGTAAGGTTGTGTTGTAAATAGTTGTGTTGAATCTTTTTGGGGAGAGGACAAACAGGTCTACAAAGATAGATGCAAGGTGGATCCTTGTGCCAAGAACAAAGAAGTTCATGGGAGCCTTTCCAGTTAATCTGGTTGAGAATTTGAGGAGGGGCGTTTAAGGTAGGACAGTGACACCTAGTGGTGTAAGAAGGACTGACCAGACATCGGCTCCCTCCAGGTCATCTGAGACCTCCTGTCCCCTGGTAGGTGATGGAACTACTGGTCTCTAGGTAGAGTGGATGGACTGTCAAAACCACATTGTGCCTATAGTTGACAGTACTGTATATATAATTAAGCCTTTGTTAAATGTTCTGTTCTTTTTTAATATAAAAATATTTTAATGTTGATTTTATTTAATTTATTTTTTTACAAATAGTTTATTGTCAAGTTGGCTTCCATATAACACCCAGTGCTCATCCCCACAGGTGCCCTCCTCCATGCCCATCACCCCTCCCCCCACACCCATCAGTCTTCAGTTTGTTCTCAGCATTCAAGAGTCTCTCATGGTTTGCCTCCCTCCCCCTCCCCCACTATTTCCCCCCTTCTCCCCCACAGTCCTCTGTTAAGTTCCTCCTAATCCTCCTATACGTGCAAACATATGATATCTGTCCTTCTCTGCCTGACTTATTTCGCTCAGCATAACACCCTCAAGGTCCATCCATGTTGCTACACATGGCCAGATGTCATTGTTTCTCATTGCCATGGAGTATTCCATGGTATAGATAAACCACATCTTCTTGATCCATTCGTCTGTTGATGGACACTTAGGCTCTTTCCATGTTTTAGCTATTGTGGAGAGTGCTGCTATGAACATTGGGGTACATGTGCTCCTATGCCTCAGCATTTCTGTATCCATCCCTTGGGTAAATTCCTAGCAGTGCTATTGCTGGGTCATAGGGGAGTTCTATTGTTAGTTTCCTGAGGAACCTCCACACTGTTTTCCAGAGAGGCTGTACCAGTTTACATTCCCACCAACAGTGTAGGAGGGTGCCCGTTTCTCCACATCCTCGCCGGCATCTAGACTTCTCTGATTTGCTCTAAATGTTCTGTTCTTACTGCCATCTCCTGCACATACACACACATGCACACATCCAGTCTGATTATGTGAAGATCCAGGCTACACAATCATAGAAGCACCCTGATTAAACTCCCTTGAACCCACAGAGTGAAAAGGACTAAACCAAAGACACACACAGCTAATTATTCCCTTAGCCAGGCCTACCATTTAGGTTTTCTGATGCTCAGAAGTTTTCCTCTTCATCATTTTCCTTTTCAGATGACAGGACAAATCAACTTCAACAGGGTAGAATTATATTGTAGAGACCACCAAGGCAATCTTGGAGAGGAGCAAAACAATAGAAGGGGAAGGTTGAGAATATGTCCAAGCAGAGTCACACTCTCTCTGCTTTAAGAATGAAAATAGAGGTGGGATGGAGCACTCTGGAGAAGCCGCTCCTCCTCTGCATGCGGCCAGCACCTGCACCCTTCCCCCTGCCAGCTCAAGGCCAAGAGCAATTGTCTATGTCTCCACCTGAAGGACTGATTTGACAGTTCACACTAACATTATATTGCAAATGATTCTTAGTACATGCAGTGGTGGGAAGTATTAGAGTCATCTCAGGGGCTCAGCCGCTCACAGGAGATTGTCCCATCCCTACTTGAGAAGATTGTGGCAATGGAACCAAAAGGGACCATATGTACTATAGGAGGAGCCTGAGCTAGGGCTTGGAGGAAACTCACACAGAGACTCCTGGCAAAAGGCTGTGGTCAGGAGAGCCTGTTCTGAATGGAACACAGAGCTTACTCTGAATTTGTTGAAAGTGCTTGGTGGAAAGATGTAATATCAAGATGCTCCAAGGATGGGCTCTTCCTGTAGAATCTTCTTCAGTTGATGATTGGTTATTTAATTGCACAGTAGATAAAATTCTTCAGGGATTTTCTCTTATATACATGAAAATGTAGGTATTTGAAAGACAAATGAAAGCATATAGAAATGACTAAAGGCACAATGGCATCTTAGTCATTCAGATTAGCAAACAGATTTCTATTTGGCTAATTCATATAGGATTGGTTGCAAATAGGGGACATTTACTGTGTACCATACACCATGCTAAATACTTTATGTGCATTTTATATTAAATCCTCACAACACTCTGCGGGAGATGGTTTGATTATCCCAGTCTGCAGTTGAGAAAACTTAGGCTCAGCGACTTGCCTGCAATCACACAGCAGGTTGTAAGTCCCTTACGTGAAGGGACTCTGTGTCACCTCCCTTTGTTTCCATTTGTTTGGGACATGATAGGGCCAACCAAATGCTCGTTCATGACGATGGTGAGGGCATCTGACTTCTGACAAGGATGAGATTTCTCCCTTACTCACACCATTGACTCCTCTGCTCCACTCTTAAACGTAATCTGCACAAGAATTCTCCCACTGGACTTTTTAAAATACACCTCACCTTCCTTCCATGTCTGGGAAAGATAATAGTGCCCTGAGCCTAATCTCGCATTAGTTTCCTTGTCTATAAAATTGGGATAAAATATGACTTTAGGAGAGGTGAGATGTAAATGTACATCACTTGTGAAAGCACATTGGGGGTTGTCAGTCATTATACATATGGAAGATGTTACTTCTATTAACACTGATGTTAAATATTAATAATAATGTTCACACTTGCCTGAGAAGTGGACTACTTTCTCCTTAGTCTGGACATAGAGCAAAATTGATGTTTCTTGTTTGCATCTTGATTTTTAACACGTATTTCCTTTGCTGTATTTTTTATCCCCATAACTTATCTATTCCATAACTAGAAGCCTGTATCTTCCATCCCCTTCAACCATTTTGCTTATCACCCCCCACCACCCTTCCCTATGGCAACATCAGTTTGTTCCCTGTATTTATGAGTCTGTTTCTACTTTGTTTGTTTCTTCTTCTTCTTTTTATTCTACATATAAGTGAAATCATATGGTATTTGTCTTTCTCCATCTGGCTTATTTTACTTAGCATAATACCCTATTTGTTGTCATAAATGACAAGATGTCACTATTTTTTTTATAGCTCAGTATTATTCTATTGAATATATATACCACATCTTCTTTATCCACTTATCTATTGATAGACACTTAGATTGTTTTCATATCTTGGCTATTGTAAATAATGCAGCAATAAGTGCATATATCTTTTCAAATTAATGTTTTTGCTTTTCTTAGGTAAGTACCCAGAAATGGAATTACTGGATCAGATGGTATTTATATTTTTAAGTTTTTGAGGAACCCTCATACTCTTTTTCATAGTGATTACAGCAATATACAATCCTACCTTCAGTGCATAAGGGTTCCTTTTTCTCCACATCCTCACCAAACTTGCTATTTTTGTCGTTTTGGTTCTAAGAATTCTGACAGGTATAAGACAATATCTCACTGTGGTTTAAATTTGCACTTTCCTGATGATTAGTGATGTTGAGCATCTTTTCATGTAGCTGTTGGCCATCTGCCTTCTTTGGGAAAATGTCTATTCAGGTCCTCTACATTTTTTAATTGGATTATTTGCTTTTGATATTTTAAAGATGGAAAGAGACAACTTTACTACTCTTTCCTTCTCTTGACAAGGCTTGACTTTCAAGTTGGTTTTCTTGCTGTAGATGACAAAAAATTATTTTGAATGTCTGAAGCTGAATATTGCATTATTAATATTACAACCCTCATCACCCACCACCCACAAATAGATGTCTTGTGTTGATTATAATGGGGACTGAAGACTCTCCTATTCTACCTTAAACTGGTGCTAATCAACATGAGGTGCCTGGACAGAGACCTATCCATGAACTTTTTGTAATTAGCCTGTAAAAACATGCATTTAGAAATTGGCAGCAAGCAGCTAGAAACATTGTATGGCAATTTGGGTAGTAATTATTAAATTCTGTTGAATCTCAGAATAAAAAATAATGGCTTGCGTTTGTCTTTTTTTATTTTATTAATAATAGATTTTCATTGCATTTTCTAAAATATGCATCTGTAATGGATTGGATTTCTTTTTAAATATCATTTGCCATTGGTAGTTTGAGAATTCCTGCTTTATACCTAAAAGGAGGGAGTGC
The DNA here is from genome assembly GCF_003009895.1 of Hyaena hyaena. Taxonomy (NCBI): domain Eukaryota; kingdom Metazoa; phylum Chordata; class Mammalia; order Carnivora; family Hyaenidae; genus Hyaena; species Hyaena hyaena. The sequence continues at coordinate 839,916 of NW_024081114.1, forward strand.
AGTTTCTAGCCTATTATACTAAGGATCCTTCCTGGCCTTAGGAAAATATGCTTACTTCCTTCTCAGAGATCACACCCTGAGTTATGGTCAAAGATTTTATTTTGACAGTCCACAAAAGGTCCCATATACTCTTTCCCCAGGGAAATAGGTGTCAGCCACTCCTTTCCACTTGCAAACTCAGAAGGCCACTTTAATTATTGTTTCCTCAACAAGAATAGAATTTGCTTCTTGGCAGCTCTTGGCTTTCACTTCCAGATAGAGAGGACTCGTAACTTAAAGATATGGCTCCTTAGGCACCTCTTTACTATGAAGCAAAGATACTGGGGCTCAGAGCAGTTAAGCTCCTTGTTCTAGGCACATAGCTGTTACAGCTCAGAACCAAGATTTAAACCCTGGTCTGTTTTCCCCAAGAGCACATAATTGTTCTCGTTTATCACAATTTGTATTTTTGGTGGGATGAGGCAGATTCCCAAGGTTCCTCAAGGTGCCACACAGAAACAGTTGAGGGATCCAGAGGAAGGGAGAGAAGAACAACAACCAGGCATGGTCAGGATGTGAGATGGGGGCAAGTAGGTTGGTAGAGTCAGATATTGTTGTGTGTTGAAGCATGTCTGCCTCTCCCCAGTTCACATATACAATTTCTAACTCCCAGTACCTCAGAATGTGGCCTTCTATAGGGTCTTTTCAGAGGTAATCACGTTAAATTGAGAACATTAGGATGGGTGCTAATCCCATATCTCTTGTGAAAAGGGGAAAATTGGAGGCAGACCCATGAGGAGGGAAGACGATGTGAATAGTTGTAAGGAGAAGGTGGCCATCTCTCCAAGGAAAGACTAGATCCTCCATTCACAACCATCAGAAGGAGCCAACCCTGCCAATACCTAGGTCTCAAAATGCAGCCTCCAGAACTGTGAGACGATGGTTTCTGTTGTTTAAGCCATCCAGCCTGTGTTACGTTGTTATGGCAGCCCTAGCAAACTAATGCAGACATCCTGGACTGAAAAGTGTTCTGACAGAGCCATAGCTTTCAGAATGGATAACATCATTAAAGATTCCAGAGATGGCTGGTTCCCCCAGTGGGAGAGAGAGAGAACTTTCTGCCTGCTCAGACTGCCTACCCCATTAACATTTACTCATAGCCTGTCAGGGCAGAGTGAATGAGGATGTTCTTTTCAAGCCTGTCAACTTCCCAACCCAGTTCCACCCCACTGCCCTGCCTCCCGACGAATTTCTGGCTATCAGTCATTCCTTCAGGCCAGGCCTCCATAGCCTCTCACAAAGCAAATTTCACCAGGCACAACTCTATTAGTGTTAAATGTATTTTCAGCATTGCTTTGTATGGTGCATCCTTTTATAATAAATTGCCCTGGGTTAGCGCAACTCCTCATCTCATTCTCCCAGGAGATGCTGACACCACAAAGTTCCTCTGAGTTCTGCTGGAAGGAAAGCCTACTGAGAATGAGCAGGCTACCCAAGGGAGGAGCCATGTATGGTCCACGGAGGTTAAAGAGCAGGGCTCTGCTGGCTGTGGGGAGGCCATAGGAATAGGAAAAATGCTCTGGCTCAGAGGGGAATATTTTCATAAATGCTACTTGTCATTCTGGCTGGAGGGTCCTTCTGACTACATGTAGAGGTCCTCTGAGCATCTTCTGGAAACTTCTTCACTCACCTTACAAAACAACCATTTACATTTTTGGGCAGAAGAATTTCTCTGGAGGAATATTTTATCTTTTTTTTTTTCTGTCATGGAAGTCATTATCAGAAAGTCTGCAGAGATGGCAAATGTTGGTCACTTCCATTTGTCTTCTAGATCAGCTCTTCCTGTGGAAGGGCTGCATTAAAATTACTTCAGAGTTTAAACAGTAAACGATCTTTGGTTTTTGCTACTTGAGGTACTGACTCAAGACTCTGGACTTATATCAAGGAATTGCACTTTAAAAATATCCCCCGGTGACTAATTTACAGTCACGTTTGGGAACCACAGTTGCTTATTTTTTACATTGCTATTCTATATATCTTTACTAATATTCATTGAGCATTTTCCCTGTTCTAGAACATGGGAAAAGACCTAGGAATATAAGGATAAGAGGGACCATTTTTGTGTCAGGTTTAGTGGGAAAGAGAGGCTGGTAAGAGACCTGATCCATATAGTTTAAGTGCATAGGTAGAATTAGGTCCAGGAAGGCAGTGAGCATTAAATCGGCTTTTGGAAGTAGGGCTGAGAGTGGGCTTAGAACATTGGTTTCAATTGGAGATGATTTTGGCCCTAGGAAATATCTGGTAATGTCTGGAGACCCTTTTGGTTGTCACAAGTAAGTAGGGGGTGATACTGGTCAAGTGGGGAGAGGACAGAGCTTTCTCCTGAATATCCAATAATACACAGGAAAGCACCCTGCAGCGAAGACTCATCTGGCCTCAAATGGCAATAGCACCGAGCTTGAGCAACCCTGGGTTGGAAAAAGCTTTGTAGGGGGTGAAATCGGCAAGCCACCCAAGGTGATGGAAAGGGTACTGCAGGGCAGAGGAGACAGTATATCTGACGGCCCAGAGACTTCGAGCAGGCACCTCCGGGGAGCTGTGTGAAACATGCAAGCTGGCACAGGCAATGATAGTGATGAGGGAAGAGGTCAGACAGGTCAGATGGGACGTGGGGTCCTTGCATTGCAGAGTGCGTTTCTCCCTCAAGGCTAGGGCAAGCCACAGAGGGCTAAGTGCTCCATTGCAAAAGCAAACCTGTATTGTAGAATTATTACTATAATAGAAGTTTGAGGGATACACTGAAGTGGAGAGCTGGGGGATTGGGAAGACTCAGATTTCTGAACAAAGACATAAAGACAAACATTTGCAAACCCAGATTAAGTCCAAGAGCTGAGAGAATGTGTCAGATTGGAAAGCGGGGTGGGAGGGGTGGGGAGGAGATGGAGGAGACTGGGAAACCTGGAGAGGTCAAGCCACTGCTTAAACATATACTTTTAAGCAACTTTGGTAGATTTGGACATTTTAGCAGAAGGTCTTGATAAATGCATCCTGTAACAATCCCTCTATATCATGGGGCTGTACACATCAGTGGTTACTGATGTGCCTTACACCTCATTTCCCAAACGCTATATTTAGTTGAGCTTCCTCCCTGGTAGTAAGAACTGGGCTGTCATCAATACTAGAGTAAGTGAAATTTTATGCTCCATAATAGTGCTATGAAGTTGATATTATCCCTAATTTATAAATTTGACAACTGAGATGCAGTGAGCTTAATTACACAAATAGTGTATCACTTAGCTCTTATGGCAGAGCAGAGCCGCAGTCCCCACATCAGTGGCTTATTGCTGTTTATGAGTTTATCGGGATCTGAATGACCTTGCTGATCTTGGCTGGGCTCTCCCTTATGCCTGGAGTCTTGGCCGAGAGGAGCTCTGTTCCACATGGTCTCTCTTCTCAGGGTAACCTGATTATGTCCTCACAGCAATGGCACAGAAGCAACAGAGGAAGCAGAAATGGGGGAGCACTTTTTCAAGTCTCAGCTTCCAGCTTGCTAGTGCTGCACTGGCAAACCAAGTCCCTCTGCTGAGGACAGAGGTAGGGGGATGGGGCTGCAGGTTGCAGGGCAGTAGGCACAGACAGAGGGAGGCTGTGAAGTTGGGCCATTCATCTGCTCGGTCTACCTCAGCAAGTAGTGGCAGGAGCCAAGATCTTAGCTGCTTTCGTCAGATTCCAAATGTTGTGCTTTTTCCACCAGATTCTCCTGCTTTGAGAATAAGAACAAAATAATAATAGTAATAAAAATATATACATCAGGTAGGGCTTTGCACCAGTAAAAAATGCGGTTTCACATATGCTATTATCTCAGCCGAGGCTTAAAGCACAGCCCCTTGAGGCCAGCAGAACTGACCACTCTGTTCAAGAAAAAAGGCAAACAGATATTTGGAAACATAAAGAGCTCATTTTCTTGGTAAGCAAAGGGTGCTTAGGCAGCTGTAAGGAAAAGAGAACTCGATGCAAAAGCGAGCAAAAGGCTACAAACAAGCTGTCTATAAAGAGAGAAACATAAATGGACAACAGGCATATAAAAGGATACATAATATCATCGAAAATAAAAGATGCTAAACATAAAAAGTGAGCTTTATTTTCTTCTATCGGGTTGCCATAGACCTTTGAGATTCCATGATACCCCATGTTGCTCAGGGACAGGAATGACGGCAAGAAATAGGAAGCTTTCTATGTTGTCGGTGGCAGAATAACTTGGTGTGATATACTTGGAGAGCAATTTTGGCAATAGAGAGAAACTACATGTATGAAATCCTTAACTAATTTGTTTTTAGGACTTTACCTGAGCGCTGCAAGTATACGAGTTTGTGGAGATAGATGTAGGGCATTCATGGCAGCATTGTTTGCGATAGCCAAACAATGGAAACACTACGAGCCAATATTAGAGAATGTGTGAGAGCATTTTCTTCAGTGTTATCTGGCCTGGAGGGTGGGTGTCTATGAGAATGAGGCAGGTCTCTATATCCTGACATGGAAAACCTAAGACATCTTGTGAGAGAAAAAGAATTGCAAGTCTGTGAAGGGGATATACAATTTTCACTTGTATGAAATAAAAATATACATATCCATGTTTGTGCCTGCGAAGAAAATATCTCACAGGACACCTGAAAAGCAGTTAATAGTGGCTAATTCTAGAAAGAACCATGGGGTGGAAGAAGAAAAGGATAGCTCTACTCTCACTTCAGTTCCTTCCTTACTATTTGAATTATTTCCCTATAAACTTGTAAGAAAAAAAAAAAAAACCATACCCCAGAATGAAACATAACATGGAACAGATTGAGAGACAGTTATTGCATTTGAGTATCATTTTTACTGGCATAGCTTACCTTTTCTGTTGGCCATTTTGTTCAATTAGCAATCCTTTTTACTGCCTTCATCTACATCTGTTAGACGACTTTATTCTTGCTCAGCATTAATACTTGAGAATGCCTGTGAATTGTTTCCAAGGAAACCCATCTGTAACCAGTAGTTATTGGCATGAACTCCTATGGCCACAAATAGGGTCTTGTTTCTTAGCAACTCACCCAAATTTTCTCATTTTAATTAAAATCATACGTTTCCTTAAAAGCTTATTCACAGCAGCGATATGGAAGGTCACTTATCCTTGTTGATGAGATTCACCCCTTTGAAAAAAGGCTTTGGTGAGTGTGAAGTGAAATTCAAAAATATACCTCCCCCCACCAAGTCCAAGGGTGCCCTCTTTGTTAGGTACATAAATCTGTCACTGCTTTCTACCCACCTTCAGTCAACCCAATCTGGATCTCTGCCTGTGGCTTTCTCAAATAAAGCCTGTGAAGGGTAAATATGGATTCCTGGCCTGCCTACCCCTCAGGTTTTCTATCAAGACTGAATGAGGGACGCCTGGGTGGCTCAGCTGGTTAAGTGTCTGACTTCAGATCAGGTCATGATCTCGCTGTTTGTGAGTTCGAGCCCCACGTCGGGCTCTGTGCTGACAGCTCAGAGCCTGGAGCCTGCTTCTGAATCTGTCTTCCGCTCTCTGCCCCTCCCCCGCTCACACTCTGTCTCCACCTCTCTGGTGACCTGATTCAAGGCAGAGAGTACTGGCTGATCATGGCCCTCTTTTCCACAGAGTATTGACAGTCCTTCTTATTGTGTGGCTTTGGGAAGTCACAACCCTGTGCTGAAGCTGCCCTGTGGGGTAAAACCTACTACCCCATCCTGGGTGAAGAGATCTGAAAACGTACAGCAGAAGTGTACATACGATTACGTGATCACCAACATTATGTGTCTCCTGAAATGGTCTGCAAAGAAGGACAGACATCACTTTTGTGGTATTTCTGACAAAGAAGGTTCATTCTAAAAAAAATTAGGAGGAAATATCAGACACATTTGGACTGGGGTCATTCTACAGAATAAGTTCAAATTGTCAAGGTCACAAAAGGCAATAAACAGAACAGAACATAGGGATTGATTAAAGCATCACATCTTATCTCCAAAACTTCTCTGTTATCATAGAAATACTCCTGGAAGGAAACATTTTTGTTATTATCAGTTACTGAGACCCTCTGAGGATTCATTTTTGGGACTCCATGAGACTTTGTAATATGGGCTGAAGGCATTCTGGGAATGGAGAGGAGAAGCAGAGAGACGTAGGGAAGAGACTGTCACCCTAGGAGAGGCTACACGGGACACTTTGGCATCTTTGGGCAGGCAGAGGTCCTGTGAGGACTTTGGCTGTGTGCAGGAGGGAGACAGGAGCCCTGAGTTTGGATGGAAGAGGAGGCTGTGATTCAACCTCACCTACTGAGTCCAAAGTCCCAGCTCCCCTGAACAAACTGAGTGGGTTGTTTCCCAATCATTCGACAAGTATTTACTGGTGCTATTACAAGGGCTATAGCCTGTCAGCAGGACTAATTCCAAGTCTAACAGAGAGGTTGGTATGTGGACAGAAAGATAAATCACATTAGGGAGAGTGCAGGGACTATGTTGTGTGCATCAGGAGATTTTATCTAATTTGGAGAGAGTTAGGGAAGGTTTCTTGAAGAAGGCTGACAACATCTGATCTGAGATCTATAAAGATTAGCTATGGGTTCAGCAGGTAACAGGAAGCAAGAGCTTTGTCATCTGTAAAACAACAGGGTTGGATTTGATGATGACCAAGGTCCCTCCCAGCCTCATGGCTCCAGGCTTGATATCATGATTCTTACCTCTCCTGCCTTTAAAGTTTTCTTGTAATTTTTATTTGAGAGAGAGAGAGAGAGAGAGAGAGAGAGAGAGCGCAAGCGAGCAGGGGAGGAACAGAGAGAGAGGGAGACATAGAATCCAAAGCAGGCTCTAGACTCTGAGCTGTCACTACACAGCCCAGGGGCTCAAATTTACAGACCGCGAGATCATGACCTGAGCTGAAGTTGGACACCTACCTGACTGAACCATCCAAGTGCTTCTCTTATTACCTCTCCAGCCTTAAACCCTTTCCTACCAGTAACAGGTTTGATTCCTGGGGACAAGAGGCCGTATTTTCACTGCTCTGAGTCTCCCTAACATAATCATTCTGGCTAATGGAGCATCTGCCAGGACTTTGCTGATGTGACTCCCAGTCGAAATGGTTAATGGGCTGTCTGCACCCTCAAGACTGGAGGGTGCACCCTCACTGAGTGCACTGTGGTTTTAGAGATGCTGTTTCATTGCCTGCTTTGAGGTAAATAAAGCCCCAGATGCTGGCAGATAGATGCTGAGGGGCCAGGTTTGTCAAGGCCACAAGGTGGCCTGAATCTTATCTGAGCCCAATTTCTTTGAAGTGAACTTCCATCGATTCATTCCTTCAGGCAAGAGAGCAATCTCATCCTTGCTGGGTGGCAGATGGTAAGGTCCTTGGTACTGGAGGTGAGGGGAAATTATGACAAGCCACTTTTGGCCCAATTGGCAAGCTGTCATGACTAATTATAACCCACCTGGACTCTCCAATATGGAGTGAGTTTTGTAAACTTGAGAAACAAAGGGAAGTGTGATCACAATATGACTTAAGAGAGGCATCTGCAAATGGACACTGGTAAGAGACAGGGAGGCAGCATTTTACCTGAGGCTGGGGAGCCTGGGTCTAAGACACACTAACTTGGATTGTACCCTCTAAGCCTTAGCTTTCTGGTCTATAAAATGGGGTCATGATAATACCTTCCTCGGAAAGATTACTGTGGGATCAAGTGAAATAATGCAGGCTTTAGCATTCACTTTAGCACTTAATAAATTCTCAAGAAATGTTAGCAATTTAAAAAAAATTTTTTTTAATGTTTTATTTATTTCTAGGAGAGAGAGAGACAGCGTGAGCAGGGGAGGGTCAGAGAGAGAGGGAGTCACAGACTGAAACAGGCTCCAGGCTCAGAGCTGGCAGACAGCACAGAGCCCGAAGCGGGGCAAGAACCCACGAACCGCGAGAACATGACCAAAGCGAAAGTCGGACGCAAAACCGACTAAGCCACCCAGGCGCCCCGAGCAATTTTTTAATAATAATGATTATTAGTCATTTTATGTGCCAACATTTTTTTTTTAATTTTTTTTTTAATGTTTTATTTATTTCTAGGAGAGAGAGAGAGACAGCGTGAGCAGGGGAGGGTCAGAGAGAGAGGGAGTCACAGACTGAAGCAGGCTCCAGGCTCCGAGCTGGCAGCCAGCACAGAGCCCGACGCGGGGCCCGAACCCACGAACCGCGAGACCATGACCCAAGCGAAAGTCGGCCGCCCAACCGACTAAGCCACCCAGGTGCCCCTATGTGCCAACATTATAATAGGTTGACTGTTCAAAAAGTTCTTTAAGGATGACCAAAACACTTGAACACACAGATCATTCACAAAGAGCAGTTACAGCTAGAAACATCTGTCAAGATCATATCACCTGAGTTTCAGTTGTCTCAGCAATTTGGGGGTGATGAGCCCCTACCCTGCAAGATTGCTATGAAAATTAACCTACACCATTTTTATGGTGCTCCTGACAGAGACAATAGGAATCTAGGATGCTCGCATGATGGCTGAAGGCCAAGTTCTATGCAGAGAGACAGCCCTAGCCTGAAAGATGGGGGAAATGTCAGGCATAGGAAATGGAAGCCATTGGAGGGGATGTGGGCAGAGGAAGGCTCTTTAGGGCTCTGTCCTGGGATGCTGTGCAGCCGCCCTGAGGTCGCCCTCCCTTCACTTCATCCCTGACAGGAATTCAGAGTCCCTTTTCCTTGATCATGTGCCAATATTGAAATTAAGTATTATCTTCCTTGCACAAGCCACAGCCATACTGAAATGTCTAGCATTGATTCCTTTAAGGCAGAATAATAACCTAAGGATACTTGAAAATCAGTCAACTTAAGCTAATCACCCTTTGGATGTTTGTATTTTCCTCCTGTATCTTTTACAGATGTTTCTCTCACAACTTTATCAAGTTTCCCCCAAGTATTTAAGTTAGCTTCCATAGCAAAAACAACTCTCTTTTCACACCAGAAGTTCCTAATTTTACCTAGGATTTAATGAAATGATTCAATGGCAATAACAAGTACAACTGGAATACACAGATTTAGGTATAGAGAAGACAGATTCTCTGTAGCACACAACTCAACTGGGGGACACAGCGTGAGCAGACACACAAGGAGGAAGGTGACTAGCTGTGGGCATCTGGGTATCATGGGCACCACTCCATATATTTTACAGGAATGGAGAATAACAGCTAAGCCAACCAGTTGGCTAAGCAAGTCTGTAAAAGAGCTTCTGCTGTCCTTGCAGATGGCATGTTGCGCCATCCTTTCTCTTGGTCTGCATCTTGATGCACTGTTCTCTTTGTCAGGAAAGTCCTTCTCATCGTTCCATCTCTCCCTCTTTTTGTCCAGGCCAATACTAATTTTTCTTTATGACTCTAGGAACTCTCTCCTTCTGCTTTATTCCTCTCTCCTTTCCCTAACCGTTTGCTAGACCCTTGTACACTTCTGTCTTTGCCATCTCCACAAGGTGGAAGGAGTCTACCTCCCTGCCCACCCTCCACTTCTACGAGAGCACACACACCACTCTAGGGCATTCAGTTGGTCACTTCTCTGTCATTTCCACTAGCATTTGAGCATCTTGATGGCAGGGCCTATGTCATATTCAACTTTGTTTCTTCAGCACCAAGCTCAGGGTCTGACACATAGTTTTTCACTAAAAATGTATTGAATGATCTCTACTTCTTCTGAAACTATTATGCATTGTAGTCCAATCCTACAGTGTTGTAGCAGATAGATAATAACAGTCCAAAAATCAAAAGTAATTCCAAAATGACCTGAGCTGGGGGTATAGCTCAGTAGTAGAGCATTTGACTACAAAATGACCTGGGCTAGTTACGCACATTTCTTGAATGCAGTGAACCCAACTACACTGCTTAAAACTTCCTTTTTTCTTAAAATAAGCTTTTGTGTGCTTAAATTTGTCAATTACTTGGTATTCATAGTCACTGGCTTGGAGGAGAGAGTGCAGAGCATCATATATGTCAGGATTTTATGGGCCAGTCCTGGAAATGGCACATATTCCTACTTACTTGTACTCCTAAAGCCAGAACTCAGTTAAGTGCCCTCTCTCTCCAGTTTTTCAAAGGAGGCTGGGAAACGTAGTCTAGTAATATACCAGGCAGAGAAAATTTCTGGATCATGGGATATGCATATCTGTAGCGTTATTAGATAATGTCAAAATATTTTCAAAAGGGTATACCGGTTTTTACTCCCACCATTGTTGGATAAGATTTACCAATGTTTCACATTATGGCTAATGTGTGATGTTCATCTTTGCACTTTCATGATATCTGGCATAGTCACATTTCCTCTATGACAGCATGTAGCATCTTACATGAAATATATTTATCTCCTTTAAGGACTGTACCTCATTGGTGGAAGCTACTCTGTACTTTTATTGCAAATATACAGCAACTCTGCCCTAAGTATATACCCTAGGTGCGTACCCAGCAGAAAGGTGTGGACCCATGCACCAAGAGATGTGTGCAGAAATATTCATAGTGAGGCACCTGGGTGGCTCAGTCAGCTGAGGGTCCAACTCTTGATTTCACTTCAGGTCATAATCCCAGGGTCAGGGGATCGAGCCCCATATCAGGCTCCACACTGAGCATGGAGCCTGCTTAAGATTTTTTTTTCTCTCTCTCTCTCTTTCTCTCATAAATAATATGAAATAAATTTTTTAAAAATGTTCATAGCAACATTAAATAGGTAGAACTTGGAAGCGACATAAAATGTCCATGGAGACTTAAATGAAATACCATACAATAATGAAAATGAGTAAACTATAGTTATACAGAACAACATGGATGAGCTTTCAAAACATAATACTGAGCAAAATGAGTGTATATTGTATGAATACATTTATGTAAAGTTTAAAAATGGGCAAATCTAAATAATAGTGTTTAGAGTTGTGAACTTGGGTGGTATGAGTAGGAAGAAAAGAAAGAAAGTAATGAATGGCCATGAAAATCAGGTTACCTGTAGGGGAAAGGGAGGAAGGAGAAAGGAGGAGGGTCTCATCAGGGAGAATTAGGAAGTCTAATACAGGGCTTAGGGACCAGAGTTAGTTGTAGGACCATTTTAGCTTCAAAATGCAAAATAGGGTTATTTCTGCATAGCAGGATTATGTTTTTAAATTTCTTCCTTTGTAAGGCAAACCATGAGAGACTCTTGAATGCTGACAAAAACTGAGGACTGATGGATGTGGGGGGGAGGGGGGGATGGGCATGAAGGAGGGCACTTTGGGGATGAGCACTGAGTGTTATGTAAAAACTAATTTGACAATAAACTATTTGTAAAAAAAAAAAAAAAAAAAAAGAAATAAAACAAGAAAAAAAAAATAAATAAATAAATTTCTTCCTTTGTACTTGAGTTGATCTTGAGAGATTGAGTTTGCTTAAGCAATAGATTAAAGGAATGATAAGCTTACTTCTAGTGGTTCAAAAGTGTCTTCAATTAAAAATCAGTTAATGTTCCTTCAATTCAGTTCCATGCAGTTCCACAATTACTAATTTAATAAGCATTTGTTCCCTACTACACACTATGGTAAATGTTAGAAAAACAGAGATGAAAAATACATGAACTATCCTCAAGGATCCTGCGAGAGGAAAAAACAGTCCACAGACGCACTAACTAAAATACACGCAAAATGCCACATTCCAAGACAGAAGTGTAAACAGAAGCCTGTATGAACTCTGGAGACAAGAACCAGCAACCACGACAGGGGAGCTCTGGGAAGCTGTCATAGCACAGGAACTCCCGAGCTGTGCCTTGAGAAACACAGAGGTGATGAGTGGAGAGAAGGAAAGGGCAGATCTGGCAAGTAGAACATCAGGGATAAAGACCTGGAGGGTGGATCACAAGATGGGGACAGGAGGGATGGTGAATGGGTGATAGGGCCCTGAGGGTTCACAGTGGGTTTGAAGGAGAGGGTGAGGGGGTGGTAGATGGAAAAGAAGTTTAGACAGGCAGGCTGGGATCAGATCAAGGACTTTAAAGGCATGCAAGCAACTTAGGCACTCCCGGATCTCTCTCTCTGCTCCCCTACCCCAATAACAAGGGGGAGCTCTTGATGCATTTGAATCAGGGAAGCATGACTTGGCCATGACTGCTTTAGGAGGATGACTCAAGCAGGAGGCTAGAGAGGAAAACGGAGACAGAGAACCCAAAAGGAGGAAAACCACTCTGGAGGTTGTTACAATGGTGGGCTCTGCCTTTCTACCCAAAAGAAAACACTTGAAACAAAAATGAAGGTTGTGGCCATGAGAACGAAGAGAAAGGAGAGGGCTGACACAATTTATCACTCAGCTGATGCTGAGTGAGGAGGAGGGAGATCCTGAGGATGGTCTTGGGACCAGTGTGTGTGGCATGGAAACTGCTTCCACTGTGAATGTGCAGGGTGCACACCATCTCTGCTTAAGTTTGTTGTGACTCTGAAGGAGAAGGGAAGGAGCCTCAGGGCTTGAAGTATGTATTCTTCCTAACTTGACAGGATTTTCAGTCTCCCAACCCCTCTGATCAACTCCAGGTTCCCAAGCAGTATTACATTTTGTTTTGCATGAAAATGATTGAGCAAGCTTATAATGATACTTTAAGAGTATTTCTGTCCATTGCTGTTCCAGCAGAAGGGACCACGGTTTCCACCTAAATCAAAAGCCCAGTTTGCATACATCTTTCAGGGAGAGAATATCCTGTAGGGAGTTGACAAATTGGCCAATCCTCCCCAAGAGAAAGTCCTAGAACCAGCAGCTGGGTAAGTTGAGGCATGGTTGTCCACATTTCCCTGTAACTTTGTTGTGCTCTCCAAATTTCTCCCATTTCCATATTGTCCGTGAGCCCAAGATCTTGCCTTTGATAAGAAGTTTTGTTCACTGAATGTTTAAACTTAACTCCCCAAACTCAGAGATTAACTATCACTGTACAAAAAGTTTCCATTAATCACTGCAGATAGTGTGTCACAGAGGACAACGACAAAATCTTCTGGAGGCTCCTGGGCCTTTATCTGCCACCATCATCTTTTTTTCCTGCCAAATGCAAACGTTTATCTTCCTGCCAGACTGGAATGATTCCCTGGTACCCACAAATTCATCACTGGCTAGCCGATGGATAAACATATCCCTTACATGAGATTTATTCCACCCCCAACAGTTTCACCCTCCATCTAAACTAGGAAAAGAATGTTTTTACCTTCTTTAAAAAAAAAACAACCGATTCTTTGTGCAGGTGATGGGTGGGGAAGAAATGGAAAGGAGCTTTTTGGATTTTTTAAGACTGGGTTTTGATTCTTTCTTGAATCTGAGCAAATCTCTTACTATCTAAGAGCCTCAGTTTACTAATTTATAAATTCTAAAAATAATATGCCTGCCTACCCACCCCATGAGGTGGTTGAATCAACTACAAAATCACCTGGGAAGACAGTTTGTAAATTGTAAAGTACATATAAATGTTGTATATTGGAATTATTCACTGATATGGCATGAATTTAGTCTTAAAGGGTAAATGTCTGTCTTTTTCTAGTCTTTCTGGCTCTTATGCATATACATTTTTCATTATTCTTAAACTATTTACTGGGTGTATTTTATGACAACAGTGTGTTGGAAATAAGGTTGACAGTGGATATGACAGAATTTGTGTCAATTTCAAAATCAAAAAGATTCTAACAGAAGTGAGAAAATAGTATTAACGTCTCCTTAGAAAATAAGCATAGCTCAATGTGGAGTATACTAAAAGGAGTGATGTACCATAGTAATTCCAAAGCCTGGATAGACATTAGATTCACCAGGGGAGACCATAAAAAGTGTATGTTTCTATCAAATTAGAGTTTGTGGGAATAGACCCAGAAAGCTGTGCTGTGTGTTCTCTTATGTTTTTTAAAACATCTATTTCTTTTTAGAAATTTTTATTTAATATTTTGAGAGAGAGAACATGCAAGCAGGAGAGGGTCAGAGAGAGGGAGGGAGAGAGAATCCAAGCAGGTTCTGCACCATTAGCATGGAGCCCGATGAGTTCATGGCTTGAACTCACAACCATGAAATCATGATCTGAGCCAAAATCAAGAGTCAGACACTTGACTGATTGAGCCTCCCCAGGTGTCCCTTAAACAACCATCTAAATCAATTCCTTACTGGAACCACAGTCATAGATGACACTGATACAGGGATAAAATGAAGAGAGTGCTCAGTGAGGGCTAAAGTGGAGGGGAAGGGGGCAGTGGTTTTCTGGAGGAGGTGGGAAAAATGATGAGAAGAGCTTGAATCCAAGTCTCTCTTTCCATGGCCTTGACCTGGTTACCTTTGCAGCTCATTCAGGATTTGGCAACATTGGCACCTCCTCTGGTGAAAGTTTTCTGATTCCATGAGATGGGGCTAGGAGCAAATGTGGGCTCCCACAGTGCTCTGTGTGTACTTGAATCCCCACTTCTTGTGCCAAATCACATTTATTTGCTTGCTTACTTTCTTGTCCTCTAGAATGTACACTCCATGTGAGAGGAGAAAGTGTTTTGTCTGTATTTGGCATAGTGTCTGGCACAGAGTAAGCATTCAAAAACTCTTCATTGAAAGAATGAAAGCTGAGGGCATTCATTCTAGGCAGGACCAATAGCATATGCTAAAATCAGAAAGTGAGGTTGACCTTGATGTGTTTGGGGCATGTGAGGAGGCTGAGGACCATCGGCTACAGATTAGAGATGGTAGGATTGGCTTTATGGTAAAGCTTTGGACTCATTCCTTTAACAAAACTGGCTGAACAGTTACAATGCACCAGGCATTTGCTGATAAGAGAAACACCATCCTCTCCCTGGTGGAAGAGATAAGTTTGTAAATAAAAAAATTATGCTCCAGGCACTCCTGGAAAATAGTGCAAGGGAAACAGTAGTGAACAAACCAGCATGCTAGAGCAGCCCAGAGTGGAGATAACAATCACTGTTGAGAGGTATCAGGATAAATATGACTAATGGCAGGATGTCTGAACCTGCTCCTGATGGAGGAAGAACAGAATTTTATCAGGCATTGCAAAGTGGGGAAAGGGCAGAAATTGTAGAGCCCTTTCCATCTAAAAATCAGGCTTGCAGCTTAAATCCTCTACCTGTGATCAATCACCTTATACTTGAAAACCTTTCGTGATAGAGAGCTTTCTGCTCCAAGGCAGTAGCCTGTTCTGGTTTGAATGATCCATTATTTCAGAGACTGGATTTGTTAGGCAGACCATGGTTATGCTAAGGAGTGCATGTTGCTATGAATGAGACAGTTCTTCTCACCCACCATGCTCCACCTTCACATGTGCACACTGAACTTTCACCAGAGTCTTGCCCTTAACCTTTGCCAGGGACCATGACTCTCTTGCTCGCTGCTGTATATTCAATACTAGCCCACTGGCTGAACCAGAGCACACACCCAATAAAAATGTGGTGAGTGAATGAATAAATGCTAAGGAAAAAGGACAGTGTTCCCAGAACACTTCTACTGCAGCAGTGGCCTGGAACTTTGATGAATGGCAAGTGAAGGTGGGTGTTATGACATGGATCAAGGAAGCCTTAAGTCATGAGCACGGAGGTTTAGATACCTCTTGTCCCCATCATCTTTCTTAAAACTGCCCATTATTTCATGCCTTGGTCAAGCCAGGAATGCAGAAGGGTAGGTGACACAATATGACAGAGGCAGGGGAGAACCTAACCAGGGTTAATGAGTATCTCATGGTAGCTTATTCCAGTTTCTCAACTCTCTGTAGGGTTTTCACATAATTGTATCCAAAGAGCAAACCTCTGTTGTTCTGTATGTAATGGCTAGGGGATAGCTGGGATAGCTGAATAAAAATGAATAGCTCTTGAAATTGAGTATATGTTCTAGTTGGGAACTGTGCATGACTGGTGATGTCAGAACACAGACCACTGTAAAATAATCACAGGAGATGTGGTTCTGCAGCCTGGCTGATGGTGGAAGGGGAGGTAAACTGGGGGACAGAGATCTGGGTTCTTTCAGGCTTGCCCCTGACTTGATTAGCAATCGTGGGTAAGACAGTAAGTACCTCTCTGGTACTTAGTTTACTCATTGAAGTGAGGGAATTAACTTAGTTTCATAAAATGGAGTGTACTGAAAGACACAGTAACTGAGGTGTTTTTGTTTTTTTTTTAAGTTTTCATTTAAATTCCTGTTAGTTAGTCTGCTGTGTAATATTAGCTTCCAGTGTACAACACAGTGATTCAACACTTCCAAACACCCTGAGCTCATCAGGACTAGTGCACTCCTTAATCCCCATCTATTTAACCCATTCCCTCACCCCTTTCACTCTGGTACCAATCGGTTTGTTCTCTATAGTTAAGAGTCTGTTCCTCAGTTTACCTCTTGCTCTTTTTTCCTTCATTTGTTTTGTTTTAAATTCCATATATGAATGACATCATGTGGTATTTTTCTTACTCTGACTTACTTTGCTTAGCATGATACTCTTTAGCTCTACCCATGTCATTGCAAATGGCAAGATTTCATTCTTTTTTATAGCAGAGTAATATTCCACTGTATATATATACCACCTCTTCTTTTTTTTTTTTTTAATGTTTTATTTATTTCTAGGAGAGAGAGAGAGAGACAGCGTGAGCAGGGGAGGGTCAGAGAGAGAGGGAGTCACAGACTGAAACAGGCTCCAGGCTCTGAGCTGGCAGTCAGCACAGAGCCCGATGCGGGTCCCGAACCCACGAACCACGAGATCATGACCTAAGCGAAAGTTGGACGCTTAACTGACTAAGCCACCCAGGCGCTCCCCACGTCTTCTTTATCTATGCATCAGTTGATGGACACTGAACTCATTCTATAATTTGGCTATTAAGATAATGCTACTGTAAACATTGAGGTCTATGTATCCTTTTCAAGCAGTATTTTTTTATATTTTGGGTAAATACCTAGTAGTGCAATTGCTAGATCTTAGGGTAGTTCTATATTAACTTTTTGAGGAGCTTCCACATTGTTTTCCAGAGTGGCTGCATCAGTTTGCATTTCCACCTTTTCCTCCACATCCTCACCAACACCTGTTGTTTCTTGTAATGTTGATTTTAGCCATTCTGACAAGAGTGAGGTGATAGCTCATTGCAGTTTGATTTGCATTTCCATGAGGATTAGTGATATTGAGCACTGTTTCATGTGTCTGTTAGATATCTGAGGTCTTCTTTGGAAAAATGTCTATTCATATCTTCTGACCATTTTTAATTGGATTATTCTTTTTTGGGTGTTGAGTTGTATACATTCTTCATATATTCTGGATACTAATCCTTTATCAGATATGCCATTTTCACACATCTTCTCCCATCTTGTAGTCTGCCCTTTAGTTTTATTGATTGTTTTCTTTACTGTGTACGAGCTTTTTGACTTAATGAAGCCCCAGTAGTACATTTTTGCTTTTGTTACCTTGCCTCAGGAGACATATCTAGGAAAAAGTTGCTATGGCCAATGTCAAAGAAGTTATGATGTTCCTTTCTAGAATTTTTATTCCAGGTCTTACATGTAGATCTTTAATACAATTTGTATTTAATTTTGTGTATGCTGTAATAAAGTGGTCCAGTTTCATTCTTTTGCATGTTGCTGTCCAGTTTTCCCAACACCATTTGTTGAAGAGACTATTGTTTTTCTATTGGATATTCTGTCTTGCTTTGTCGAAGATTAATTGATTGTATAGTTGTGGGTTAATTTCTGGGTTATCTATTCTGTTTCATTGATCTCTGTGTCTATTTTTGTGCCATTACCACTCTGTTTTGACTACTACAGCATTTAAATAAAAATTTTTATTTTTTTATTTTTGAGAGACAGAGTCTGAGCAGGGAGTGGCTGAGATAGAGGGAAACACAGAATCTGAAGCAGTCTCCAGATTCTGAGCTGTCAGCACAGAGCCTGATGCAGGACCCAAGCTCAGATGCTGTGAGATCATGACTTGAGCCAAAGTTGGACACTTAACTGATTGAACCACCCAGGTGCCTCTGATTATTACAGCTTTGTAATGTAACTTGAAGTTTGGAATTGTGAGGTCTTCAGCTTTTATTTTCTTTTTTCAAGATTCCTTTGGTTCTTCAAGGTCTTTAGTGGTTACATACAAATTTTAGGATTGTTTGTTCTAGCTATCAACAGCAAAATGCTGTTGGTATTTTGTTGGTATTATATTAAGTGTGTAAATTGCTTTTAGGTAGTATAGACATTTTAACAATATTTGCACATGGTAGATTCTTCAGAATAGATTATATATTAGGTCACAAATCAGGCCTCAACAAATACAAAAGGATTACAATCAAATCATGCACATTTTCTGACCATGATGCTATGCAACTAGAAGTTTACCACAAGAAAAAATCTGGAGAGACCACAAACACATAGAGGTTAAGCAACATGCTACTAAACAATGAATGGGTCAACTAGGAAATCAAGAAAGAAATTAAAAGTGCATGGAAACAAATGAAAATGAAAACACAATGTTTCAAAATCTTCGGTGTGCATCAGAAATGGTTTTGGGAGAGAAGTATACAGTAATACAGGTCTACCTCAAAAAGCAAGAAAGATATCAAGTAAACAACCTAACTTACACCAAAGGAGCTAGAAAAAGAACAACAAATGAAGCCTAAAGCTAGCAGAAGAAGGAAAATAATAAAGACTAGACAAGGAATAAATGAATAGAAGCCAAAAAACAATAGAACAGATTAATGAAACCAGGAGCTGGTTCTTTGAAAATATTAATATAATTGATACACCTCTAGCCAGACTTATCTAAAAGAGAAGAAAAAGGATCCAAATAAATACAATTACAAATGAGAGATCACAACCAACTCCACAGAAATGCAAACAATTAAAAAGAGACTATTATTTTAAAAAAATGCCAACAAATTGGACAACCTAGAAGAAATGGGTACATTTCTAGAAACATATAAACTACCAAAACTGAAATGAAGAAATAGAAAACTTGAACAAACTAATAACCAGCAAAGAAAATGAATCAGTAATCTAAAAACTCCCACCAAACCAAAGTTCAGGACCAGATGGGTTCAGGTAAATTCTACCAAACATTTAAAGAAAAGCTAATACCTATTTTTCTCAACTATTCCAAAAAATAGAATAGGAAGGAAAACTTCCAAATTCATTCTATATGGCCAGCATTACCCTGATACCAAAATCAGATTAAAACGCCACTATAAAAGAGAACTACATGCCAATAACCCTAATGAACATGGATGCAAAAATTCTCAATAAAATTTTAGCAAATCCAATCTAACAATATGGTAAGGTGTTTTAAAAAGAGAAATGATATTGGTCTTAAGTCACTCCAGTAATTGTGTGAAGTGGGTCAGATTGTGTGAGGAGGTGTTTCTTACTGCTGAGGTAAGTCATGTGCTGTGATAAATTTTTTCCTGGAATTATTACTTGTAGGATTTTTTTTTTTGTCTTCTACCTACATTTTATGATCCTATTATTCTCAAAATGTTTCAACTTAATTTTAAAAGCTCATTTAAATATTATTAACCACATGGTCAAACTCATTGGGTATTTTATAGTCTATTAATCCATTTATTTTCTGGATCCCTTTGTTCTGGGACCCTTTGTCTTTCTAATACAGTCTAGACTGGGAGCTCTCCAGGCACACATGACAGCTGTCATCCTGGGACTTCCCCCCACTGATCTATCTATCTATCTATCTATCTATCTATCTGTCATCTATCTATCTCTCTCTCTTATTTCTGGAATCTATCTATCTATCTCTCCTATTTCTGGGATATATATATCTCTATAGATATAGATATAGATATATAGATATAGATATAGATGTATCTATATAGAGATATATATATCCCAGAAATAGGAGAGATAGATAGATTGATAGATAGATAGATAGATATAGATAATAGATAGATAGATAATAGATAGATTCATGAATATATATATACATATATATTTCTGGGATATATATATGTATTCTTGATCTATTTCCTCACTCTGGCAGAGAATGTCATCTGGTAGTTCCTGGAAAAGGGTTTTAAGGAAAACAATTTTTTGGAGAAGTTATATGTGTAAAACATTCACACTTTAATGACAGAATGTCTGGTCATGACTGGTCATGACTCTGGGTTAGAAACTTCAGAGTCGGGAAGGATTTGCTGCATTCATTTTTGGCTTCCAGTATTGCTCTAAATGATACAATACCAATTTTTAGTCTTTAGTATATCACTTATGTCTTTTTTCCTCTGTAAGGTTTAACCTCTTCTTTTTGTCCCCCAAATTCTGAAATTTGACAAAAATTTATACCTTTTTCAATTTACTTTTCTAAGCAATAAGTGGGAACACTCAATTCAGAAACTCAGATCCTTTTGTTCTGGAAATTTTCTAGTATTATTTATTATAAAACCTCTTCCTAGCCCTTTTTTCTTTTCCCGATTCTGGAATATGGCATGTTGGACCTCTTGATTCTCTAATTGCCTTATCTTTTGTCAAAAGAAAATTCAGAGACCTTTACTTAATACGGATATTTTGTTGAGCAAAAAACAAACTGGTAGACTTTGCACCCACAACAGGAATGAAGTTCAGAGGTATGATGTTCCAAGGTGAGAATGAGGAAGTTGCTCAGCCTTTATAATGACTGTTATTTGATAGAGGTTTCCAGACTAGTAAAGGTGATTATCTTACACTGCTTTAGGAAGATGATGTATATTTTGATTATGATTATCAGAAGTATTTACAAGAAGGAACTTGTTTCCTTTACATACATGAAATAAACTAGATTATATTTTGCCTATGTGATTTAAATGGGTTTGTCTGATCGGAGGATCTTCAAGCCTGGTCTCCATTTTAACACTTTTTTCCATATATTCTATCACCTGGTCTGCTTTCCCAGAGCTATTCTCAATTTTCTTTCTCAGTCATTCTATTGAATTTGCATTTCTTTCATCATGTTTTTAATTTATTAGAGCTTCTTTTTCTATAAATGTTTTGTTACAAACTTAAAAAAAATTGATATCATTTTAAATGAGTATAGATGGAAGGAACAGTGATGAGCACGTGATTTCGATCTATCATTTAAACCAGAAGCCCAGATACACTTGTTATTAAAATGATTTTATCCTGTCATGCCTAAGTTATTTTCTACTATGCGTCACTTTGGCATAATCTTTTAAAATTGTGATACTAAAATAGAACTAGTTCCTCTGATAACTCTTTCTCAGTGCAGATTTCCCATTAAAAGGCAAATCTTAAATTTGGAATAATGTTCCAGCTGATTCAATTAGAAGTGTTAAACTTGGCTGACCCAAATGTATTTCTGATTCTAAGAGTCTGTTGCTACTCTATTCTCTTATGAATTGGAAATTTTCTTTTCACCCACAACATATTTAGAGACGGGCCAACTCTGCATTGGTCTGCATAATACTTCCTCCTTTTTTCAGCTGCTTGTTTTAATCCTGTGGCTCATTCCAGATAATTTGGTAAGGGTGTTATCCTCTGTAAGTGACTGCACACCAAATATGAGTTGGAAATAGAATGAAGAGCCCTTGCATAATAAAAGAGGCAATATAAGGAAAACTAAAAGAATCACTTAATGCAAAAGGGAGCAAACCAGGGAGCTTTTTACCGCCAAGATTTTAATTGATTTAAAAAAAGATGCAGAGTTTAGGCACACTAATGGATGCTCCGTAAGAGATTTTACTGTGTTTTCCCAGTCAGTTATGTAAAGTTCAGAAGCCATGACTTCTATCCTTGGTGTAACTATCTGAGGCAAGCGTTGGGTTGAATGTGTGTTGGGCTGCACTGGAGTGGCCCTGTGAAGTCTTTCCTAATCTGTCAGCATGAAGTAGCCACCCCATCCTGTGACCGCAAGCAACTGGCCCAATCCTCTACTGCAGTGTTTGATACTCTCTGCCTTTGAAAACTTCCTTTACTTTTCCAAAAAAGTATTCATTGGTTTTCTCTAACAATAAAATTCATAGATATTTATTGTAGCATATTTGAAAAAAGATCACATACTAAAATGAAAAGCAGTTAGACAGTGTACTGCTCTGGGATAACCCATTTTTTCCCCTGTATGTATACATTGACATTTTAAAAAATTCTCTCTCTCTCATACTATTTTGAAATATGCTGTTTTTCATCTGACATTAAATTAAACATTTTTCTGTCATTATTCTTTGAAATTATATTGTATACCTTTGTATTATTTATTCTTTATGAAAATATGAATTCTAGATTTGGTTCTGACACATAAAGAATTTAGAAGTTATTTCCATCCTCAAGAAAAAGGAAAAATGAACAAAGAGAAAAACAATGAGTCTAGACACAGACCTCACACCTTTAAAATTTTTTTACTCAAAATGGAAAACTTGAATGTAAATGCAAAACTGTAACACATCTAGGGGTGCCTGGGTGGCTCAGTCAGTTAAGTGTCTGACTTTGGCTCAGGTCATGATTTCACAGTCTGTGGGGTCGAGCCCCACGTTGGGCTCTGTGCTGACAGCTCAGAGCCTGGAGCCTGCCTCCCAATTCTGGGTCTCCCTCTCTCTGCTCCTCCCCTGCTCACTCTCTGTCTCTCAAAATAAATACATAAAATTAAAAAAAAAACTATAACACATCTAGAAGCTGAAACAGGAAAAAATCTAAGTGGTCATGAGTTTGATGATACAGTTTTATATCTAATACCAAAAGCACAATCATGAAAGAAAAAATTAAGTTAGACTTGTTAAAATTAAAATTTTTTGCTTTGTCAATGACATTGTGAAGATAATGAAATAAATGTAAACCATATACTGGGAAAAATATTTGCAAAAACTTATCTGATAAAGGACTTATATTCAAAATATACAGCTAATATTTGGGGCAGTGAAACTATTCTGTATGATGTTATGATGGTGGATACATGTCATTCCATATTTGTCAAGACTCACAGAAGGTATAACACCAAGAGAGAACCCTAATTGAAATATGGACTTAGGGTGATAATGACATCTCAGTATAGGTTCAACCATTGTAACAAATGTGCTACTCTGGTGCAGGATATTGATAGTGGAAGAGGCCATGCATATATATGTTGGGGTGGGGTGTGGGAATGAGAACTCAATGCTTTCTGGGAATGGGAACTCTATGTTTTTTTTCTTGATTCTATTAACTGAAGCCTGTTCTGAGAAATAAATTCTATCAATTAAAACAAAATCCTTTTTACCTCATACATCTTCACCATAGAAGTCAATTATTAAAGTTTTAATATTCTTTTAAGTGGATGTAAATTTAATTTATTAAATCAGTTTCTAATTTCTAGATATTTAGGCTTTTTCTCCTAGATTGTATTATAATTAATAGTACTACAGTTAACTTGCTTGTACCTAGATTTTTGTGCACATCTTCTTATATATTATAAATGTCTATATTCTGGGGCTCCTGGGTGGCTTAGTCGGTTAAGCGTCCAACTTTCGCTTAGGTCATGATCTCGCGGTTCGTGGGTTCGAGCCCCGGGTCGGGCTCTGTGCTGACTGCCAGCTCAGAGCCCGGAGCCTGTTTCAGTCTGTGACTCCCTCTCTCTCTGACCCTCCACTGCTCACGCTGTCTCTCTATCTCTCTCAAAAATAAATAAAACATTTAAAAAAATAATAAATGTCTATATTCTTCCTAAACTGTAAGTTCCTTGAATGTGGGGCTTCACCCATCTAATCTTTATATGATCTGAGCCCCGGTATAGTGTGAGGTACCATACAAATTAATACGTATTTCTTTTTTTTTTTTTTTATGTTTTATTTCCAGGAGAGAGAGAGAAAGACAGCGTGAGCAGGGGAGGGTCAGAGAGAGAGGGAGTCACAGACTCTGAAACAGGCTCCAGGCTCTGAGCTGGCAGTCAGCACAGAGCCCGACCCGGGGCTCGAACCCACGAACCGCGAGATCATGACCTAAGTGAAAGTCGGACGCTTAACCGACTAAGCCACCCAGGCGCCCCTTAATACGTATTTCTTAATTAAGTGAATGTACTTGTATTTTCTCATGTAGAGTGACCCCAAGGAATTTCATTTTGTCTTTGTACCAGACATGTTATATAATGTGACAAGATCTTCCATTTAAGTTACACACACACACACACACACACACACACACACACAGGTGCACACATACATGCACTGGCTTTGAAAGTCAAACAGGGATCTAAGAAAAAGGATAGCAGTAATTTATTTACAAATCCACCTAATGAAACTTAGATACTGGAATATAGTCAGAGAAACTAGGTATGCAATATAGTCTACCATTTTGAACTATAAGCTTCTCTTTGTGTTTCTTTCTTTTCTTAAGAAGACAGCACAGGTGTGCCTGGGTGGCTTATAGTCGGTTAAGCATCCATTTTGGCTCAGGTCATTAGCTCACAGTTCACGAGTTTGAGCTCCATGTTGGACTCTGCTGACAACTCACAGCCTGGAGCCTGCTTCAGATTCTGTGTCTTCCTCTGTCTCTTACCCTCCCCTGCTCATGCTCTGTCTCTCTCTCAAAAACATTTTAAAAATGTTAAGTAAGACACCACAAATTACATGTGTTAAGAGAAGACAAATTGGAGGTGGGGTTTAAGTATGAATCTATGCTAGATTCCAGGCAAGACTCAGTTGAGTTCCAGAAGGGTGAAAGCAATGTTGGAACAAATTTTTAAAAATCCTCTTCTAGTCCTTGCCTCACTGGATGAATTCACAAAAAATGTGGGCATTTATGCCCTTCACACTGCTGTGGGATTCTGCATATTAGGGCATTTCTTTTGACTGAACTGTATTCTATAAATACTGAATGTGCACTGCATATTGAAATTTGGATAAGTAATGCACTCCCATTTCCCTGAAGAACTTCACAGCTTTTTAACATCTTCATACAGATAGATTCCGTGTGATCTTTGTTTCAACAAAGGCCAAGCTTGTCTATGGGTCTAAGGGAGGAGCTGACAGGCTTTTCTGTGGAAGTCAGGGGAGACTTCTCAAAGCCTGCTTCTGCATTCTTACAGTTTTTGCTATTCCTTTTTATGGGCCTTGATGCAAAACAGAATAGAACTTTTTCATTAATTTCATTCTCCCAGGTATTCACAGAAAGGCACCAGAAGTCTCCTCTTCTCTGGGACACACAGCCCAGATCCTTTAACCATTCCTTTCCTGGCATAGTGTCCAGTTCCTCAGCCTTTAAGCTATTCTCCATCAGCTATATTTCATTCATTGCTGGTGCTTTTGTTATGTTCTCTATGGTATAGAGGACTATTTCATTTTCTTGATATCTAGATACTACATTAAAAATGTTTATTATTTATTTTGAGATTGGATAAGGGGAGGAGAGAGAGAGAGAGAGAGAAAAAATCCCAATCAGTCTCTATGCTCAGCACGGAGCCCAATGCAGGGCTTAATCCCAAGACCATGAGATCATGACCTGAGCCAAAATTAAGAGTTGGATGCTCAACTGATTGAGCTACCCAGGCGCCCCTAAATACTACATTTTTTAATGAATACAGACCACCAACAATTTTGGTATTTTTGGCACCCAGAATATAATATTTATTTCTATTAAGATTATAGGTCACAATTTCCCCCTTAGGAACTGTTGTTGTCTTTTGAAACCTAAGTGCAGGAAATTACATTTGCATTCTTAAAGTCTATCTTGTTTGAAATATCTGGTCATTAATCCCAACCTCTTGCAATCCTATTTCACCCTAAATTAGCCAATAATTCTATTGATTTTCTCACCTTTGTTTTATGTTAATATATTTTGTTATATGAGAGTCAGAATAGGATCAGTTTTATTGAAGGATAAACAAGTTCTAAACCCCAATAGTTAATAAAATCTAAAAGCTTTGTTGCTTATGTTATAGTCCATCGTGGACTGGCTTGGATTCTGTTCCATATCTCTTTACTCCAGGAGCCAGGCTGAGAGGAACCTCCACCTCACATGTTGCTGGGTCCACATGGCAGAAGGAAGAAGACTCTTGAAGATTCCACACAAGCGACTGGATGCTCCTGCCTGCAAATAGTACACATTACTTTTGCTCATTAGCTGGAATTAGTTTCATGGCCTCATCAACCACATGGAGGTTGGAAATTGCAGTTCTGTCATGTACTCAAAGATATTTCATGAACAGTGCCAGTGACTATCACAGCATGATCTTTATGTTGTTGATGTAGTAATTACAAAAAAATGTTGGCAAAGATTAGACTTAGATACTTTTCCTACAGTGTACTTCTAGAGACCTCCTTTAAGATGAGTATGGACATATTCATCAGTACTCTTTGGTTATATTCTTTCAACTAGGAACAATTCTACTTAAACACACTATCTTCTGGGTCACAGTTTCTCATCTCCACAGCACATAAAGGAATACTCACTGAAGTTTGTCTGTAGCTGGTTAGGTGTCTTGATGTGATAGAAGGGGCCTTGATTTAAGAAAAAAGATTTGAGTTATGGTAGGATTATTTATTACCACAGGATTATCTAGGGAAAACTAACTGATACACTAGGCTGACCAACGGGTGGGTTGGGCATAGACCTAGGACCCAAGATCAGGAACTACCAAAGATTTCAAGAGAGGAGAGTTTTTCAAGGTTACTAGAATTGTTAAACGCAGTAAAAAAATCAAGAAACCTATTAATTGATAGGCCATTTGGTTTGGGGACCAGGCCATAGGGCTTGGTATATCATAAGAGCTATATAATGATAAGACATTATTATTAAAACTCCATTAAAGTCTAGAAAATGAATTCAGCACTAGCTACAGAAATAGCAATGTCTGTGGAGTAGGTAAAGAAATACTAAATCAGAGACAAGTAAGAAAGCAAGTGTTAAAAAATTATGATCTCTAGATGAGGGACTTTTGGGAGAATTCCTCTCTCCTTAGATAAATAGCTTTGCTGATGTAAGTCTTTGTGCTGAGGTTTGAAGAGGTAGAATATCTTGATAACGGAATGGGCCCAAAGCTGACTCTGGCTGCTTTATCACAGAAAGGGTATTGAAACCTTGCTTTTAATAAACGGCCCTGTCAATCAAAGAGTCTTTCTTAATCATCTCAGGGAGAGACAGAGAGAGGCAGCCCATCCAGAATTCAAGTACCATCTCCCTGATTGATTGCAGACTACTCACTGAACAGTGGTGGAGAAGGCCTACAGAGCAGGGGACCAGACTTTCTTTTTCTGATAATAACACAAGATGATAAAATGTGTTCTGCCAAGTGTCTTGGTATTTCTCTTTCTCAAAAAAAAAAAAAAAAAAAAAAATCCTTCACAGCTTTCCTCACCACTTTATCACATTTCTTCATGTAATTGAAGCCGTGCTGTTGGACTACATTAATCTCTACTCTGTAAGGCTAGACTGAGTCCTTGTCAACATCTGAGAGGGCGAAAGTAACAAATCTCAGCGCGGGTGTTGAGAGAAGTGTTGTCTTAATGAATGTGTGGGAAGAAATAGAATGAGCCATGAGGGTAGGAGGGATTTGGCATTTATCTAGAAAGTTAATCTCACCCCATTACTCTTCTATTTTCACTCCTTTAGGGGTACCACATTTTTAAGGATCAAGACCAAGGTGCCCGGTTTTCTACACCTGCGCTTTGTGGAAGCCACACTGACTGGCCTAAAGTCTTGGCTTTTCCTGCCTTCCTTTCCATGGCAAACTCTTGCCTGTCTTCCAATGTGTAGTGGGAAAGTTTTCCACCTCAGACTACTCCAACCTGCAGCATGATTTCACCCTTATGACCCTGAGTGTTAAGGAGTGAGTTGCTTTGTAGCCTCCTCCATATTATCATTTATCTGCAGCAGGACAGGAGGCAAATGGTATTCAACACTGTTTCCTCGGTGCTTAGAACCATGTCTGGTACATGGCAGATGTTCAATAACTGTTGAATTTGTCCTCCAATGTCTTTTGCTTTCTCTTTTAATTTGGGAAAGAGCCTGGCCCCAGAGCCAGATCCCCCATCTCTTATGGAGATTTGCTGCTACATCCAGAAGCTTCTGTGGCTCTAAAGAAGAAATGAGAACCTCTGTGAGGGGGGAGAGCCAAAGAGGGAGCCAGAAGAGGTTCCAGAGAGGGCCAAGGCCCTGAGCTGCAGCTTTTAAGGATGCACAGGAGTATGTCAGGAACACAAGGGAACAGGAAAACGTGTTCAAAGAGATAGTGGCATGAAGCAGATTAGTAAAAGCTAGCAATTTTACCATCTATTGAGCACCTACTCTGTGACAC
Source organism: Hyaena hyaena (assembly GCF_003009895.1). NCBI lineage: Eukaryota > Metazoa > Chordata > Mammalia > Carnivora > Hyaenidae > Hyaena > Hyaena hyaena. The sequence goes on from NW_024081114.1 coordinate 868,108, forward strand.
TCTTGTTGAGTGTTTATGTACAACACCTCTAAGTCTGGTAACAGACTTGAAATGACATATCCCCTCCCCAGGTTTCCAAAGGGAACAGCCATTTAAACAACAAATGGTTACTCAGAGAGGCTCAGTGATATGCCCAAGGCCATACAACTTTTAAGTGTCAGAGCTTGAATTTTAACCCACTGAGGCCTGAGAATAAAATCCTAAACTCTTTTTACTGCTCAGGGCTATCGATATAGTTTGGAACTGCTCTGTGTCTCATACTCATCATCAGTAAAATATGTGTGCTTGATTCTATGAATGGCCACATTTTCTTCCAAATCTGAATTTATGCTTGCTGAGCATGGTGATTAAGGCAGTGGGCTCCAGAACTGGAGTGTCTCAGCTCCATCTTCAGCTCTGTCTCTTACTTCAGGGGTGGCTTGGCTTAGTGTCTGCCCCCTCTTTGTTTCCATTTCCTCATCTGGAAAATGGGGCTGATAATAATAATAATAATAATACTTACCTCAAAGCACCTCTGTGAGCGTGTGTGACATCCTTAGTGCCTGACACAGGGAAGCGTTCCGTGAATGAGAGCCCTCAGCAGTTCTCAGGGACTGTATCTGATCATTTTCCTAGGTCTTTATTTACTCCAAAAGAATCTATTGTTTTTTTATTTATTCATTGAGCAAACATTCATTCAAAATCAAACAGGCAGTTACAGCAGGGCATTCACTGTTGATACAGAGAAGCAAGCCATAGCACACATAAGAGTGACACGGCCAACATTTGCTTAGCTCTTCACAGTTTACACACATGTAGTGCTTAGAGTGCTAACTCAGTTCAAGGTGCTGCATGCTGATTAGACACTCTTAGTGGCCTTGAAGTGGCTAAGTACCAAAACCCTTGTTGCAGATGTGGGAAAATTATGTAACAACCAATTAGGTTGTTTGTCTTCTTGAGGGACTGGTAGAAGTTGTCTAGGTGTCCCCTAGAGGGGCACCATGGTCTAGAATCCCGGGAGTGTTGCAGCATGGCCTGGTGCAAAGGTAGAGAGGGAAAAAAAGAGAAGGAAGCAAGGAGGCATGCAGTAGCTTCCCAGGTATTTAGGAGAAGGCATGCTGGGGCAAGGGTGCCTTCTTCTGTTCCCACAAATACCCCTGATTCAGTAGGGAAGAGGAACCCAGACTCTGGAATGTGTACATGCCATAGGATGAACAAATGTCCAGAATCATGTTTCTGTTAGGAGACTGTGGTTTTTGTGTATCAGCACATTACAACATTATCTACCTTTTCAACTGTAACTGATTCCTTTATAATTTGAAGGTCTTTTCCAAGTAAGAACACATTTCTTAAAAATTTTTAAGTCTTTGTATTTATTGAGAGAGAGGAAGAGAGAGCACATGGGGAAGGAGCAGGGATAGAGGGAGAGAAAGAATACCAAGCAGGCTCCACACTGTCAGTGCAGTGCTGACTCAGGGCTCAAACTCACAAATGGTAAGATCATGACTTGAGCCTAAATCAAGTGTCAGACACTTAACCAACTGAGTCATACAGGGGCCCCATTTTTTTGTATTGAGAGAAAGGAGAGAGAAAGTGGGGGAGGGGGCGGAGAACGAGCAAGCATGAATGGGGGAGGGGCAGGAGAGACAGAATCTTAAGTAGGCTCCATGCTCAACTTGGAGCCCAACTTGGGGCTCAATAGAATATATTTTTAATCACTTTCTCAGAATTCCTAAAAAAGACAAAGAAGAGTACAAGAAAGTGTGTTGTTGTCAATAAGTAACCAACAAATCTCAACCAGACCATCATCTTTAAGGGTTAAATTTGACTTTCATATCTTGTTTGCAAATGCCTTCATATTTTGCTCCTTGGACCTCACTCCCTTATGTGGTCCCATTTTAGAAGAGTTCTTTACCAGCATTAAATAATACTAGGTATCATTTATTGATGATGGCCATGTGTCCCTCCTAATCTCTTATTCTTTGCAGTAGGAAAATCTCCATTATCTAAGATGAAGAAATGGAGGTTAATAGAATTGAAATAATGACATATTGTTCCCAAACTCTTAGAGACAGAGTTTGGAGTCAGACAAGTCTCTGTACAAGTCCAGACTTGCTGCATACTTGCAAAGTCATTTAAGCTTTCTGTGCCTTAGTTTTTTCCTCTGTAAAATGGGGATAACAATACTTACCTGACGGGGCTATTGTGAACATTATAAGAGATAGTATGTGTAGGAGACTTGGTACCCAGCACATTGTAAGTGAAAGCAAGCAAGGCCATGTTAACCTCATTTACCCCCTTTCCAAACAGATACTGTAGGTTTGGAATAGTGCCAGCTCTCACTTGTGTGCACCAAATACGCTTGTCTTTTTTATCATACTCCTGCTGGGGCAATTGCTCTCAATCAGAAAGACAAGAGCTTTTCCTTCATTATTCCAGTGCACCTGGATGAGCCGATGTGATGGCTGCCTACAGTTTGGGGAGTTTCCCCTTCTCTAGCCAATTACTTCCATAATTGCTCACTTCTCTATTATTGTGAGCCGGGAATTTGTGGTTATGGAACCTCCTCCTGTTTGGTGGTCTGTTGAGCTGAAGAGGTACTTCTGTTGCAGGTTGTTTGGAAGTTTTCTATACTGGTTACTTATCAACATCAGCAGAACAAAGAAATGATTAATATATGTCCATGTTTGTCAACTCCTACCTTGGAGATTCTGATTCAGTAGGGCTTGGGATTTGTATTTTGGAGAAGAAGGGGGGAAATGGTGGGGGAAAGGGAGAGAGGCAAACCATGAGAGACTCTTAAATGCTGAGAACAAACTGAGGACTGATGGATGTGGAGGGGAAGGGGGGAGATGGGCATGGAGGGGGGCACTTGTAGGGATGAGCACTGGGTGTTATATGGAAACCAACTTGACAAACTATTTGTTAAAAAAAAAAGAAAGAAAAAAGAAAAACCTTTGCTCACTGACTGGGATGCACAGCCTGGTTGAGAACCACTGGGTGAGGAATCTGGTCGAAGGAGAATTGAGTGCGTTTATCAGATGTTCTCTTTAGTGTGACTATCAGATGGCCATTTTATTCCCGTATATCATGGCTGGAAAGAATGAATTGAACAGTGATTGAATCCCAGATAAACTTTCACGTGTTAGGCCATTAAGTCTTCTCTACCACCTAGAAGATCAGCAATATTGTCTATTTTACAGGTACAGAAACTATGGCCCAGAAAGATGCTGTAATTTGCACAACTATTCAGCAGACCTAGGATTCCTATATAGGATTCTCTGCCTTTGAGTCCAGAGCTCCTTCTCTTACAGTTCAGGTAGGTGAATCGTGAGGAGCCAGTCATTTTACTGAGGTCATAACTGGGCTAAATTATCTCGAGAGTCATGCTTTAAGAGATCACAGTGAGGATGTTTTGATAGGTCCAACCAATCCCTGGTAAGTCTGGGCAGGCTTTATGGAAGAGGTGACTTCTGGAATGAGCTTTAAAAAGGAGGATACCATTTTGTTTGGAGGAGAGGAGTTGGGTGTACATTGCATGAGAAGTGAGGGAAGCAGCATAGAAAAAAAAAACCCAGCCCCCAAGACTGCTGCTTTTGGAAGGGAGAGTGAAAAGGTTGCAGAGACTCTAGGGAAGGTGTGAGGGAACTGGCTGGCCTTTGGAAATCCTTTAAAAACCCTCTGAAACAGGAAGCCTTTAGAAACTATTCAAGTAACTGCTCATCATTCTCCAGTTGACGAGCTTATGGAAATGACATCACCTGTAGCAATTTGACTATTAGAGCACAAGCATGCTTAATTAAAAAGAATTATTGAATTGAATTAGCCTCTGTTGATATGCAGAGGGGTTTCTTCCCTTACATTTATTAAAGTACTTGTTGCATGGCAGGATGTAATTAAAAGCTAATATTAAACTCTTTAAGAAAATCAGCTCAATCACAAGAAAGTCTAACCTATGAGTTGAATATATATGTAGTACAGCCTTTGGTGAAGGTGTGGTGGCAGAGAGAACAGTCTGCCTTGCGCAAGTTAGGGGATTTTCTAAAGCAAGGTGGTACCATATCATTTCCAAGATGTCCAAACTGAAGCATCTCAGTACATTCATTTCTTTATTTATTCAGCAAACATTTCTGGCTACCTGCTATGTAGTCAGGCCCTGGGTTTTGGAGGTCGCTGAGAGGACATGGCCTCTGGCTGACCCAGCAGGTGCACCTGGGCAATGGGAAGCTCCTAGTGCCCCTCCCTGTCCTTGGGATGTCTGTCCCCCCAGTGTCCCCACAGCTGGAGCCATTTTAAGGATGCAACCTGGAGAGAGTAATGTGTTATTGAGACCATCTGGATGGTGTAATGACTCAACCCCCTTAAGGCTTCTTTATAAATTTCAGATGCTGGCAGGCGGGTGTGGAGTTTTGCTCATCTTGCCTCGGCCCAAGACAAGCGTGAAAGTAAGTTTCCTTACTTGTTAAACCTGCCACGGACCTGTCTAGGGGTGGCCTCTTTCTTTAGTCTGTCCTTGTCCACTGGGACCGGTTTGCAAACCAGCAGTTGGTGAGCCAGCTGGGGTCGGAAGAAATGAGTCTTGGGGAAGAGGCATCTGTGGAGGAAATCCGGGGTTGGCCATCCACCTCTGTGTGGCGAGGGGTGGCCCGTGTGCTAGATGCTGTGGACCACCCTGTGACACCCCAGCAATGCACTTGTCTGAGGAACTGGGCAGAGCCTACTACCACAGAGAAGGGAAGCCCGAGGCGATCACAGTGGGCGGGCCTCTACTGGGGGCAGCTCTGCGGGCTCTACAGGCTCAACTAGGGGCTGGAGCTCAACTTAGAAAGAAGGCAGACCTGAAGTTAGAGGACAGGCGAGTGTCCACTACTCCACTGGGTTTCGGGCCAGCAGGCAAGGTGGGAGAGTAAGATAATCATTTGGAGAACTTAGCATGTGGTTTTGCAAAGCTAGGAGGGCACACGGTGGATTAAGGTCTGTGCATTTGGAATAAGACCTGATTGAGTGGCCAGGATGAGGAATGCCTGGGAAAGTGAGAAGAATGAAGGGGAGTATGTTGTTATAGTGAAACAGACGGAATGCCCCATGCCATCTAATCCCTAACACAAAGGAAAACAAAACCATACCAGCAGGAACCCTGGCCAACAGGGCAGCCCCCAACTCAGGAAATGTTTGTGATGAAACAATATATTCCCATTGAGCTTACTGGTTTAGCTGCTAAGTTTCAGCAAAAAGCCAGGGTAAGTAGCCAGGTGTTGCTAGGGCCACAATGGGGATGGGGGGAGGTGGCATTTCTCTGGGAAGAAGGCAGAGAAAATGAGCTCCTCACCACACACCCTGCTTTCTGGTAGTGCCTGCATGCCCTTGGGGTGGGGATTAAGGTATTCATGCTCTTATAGATGGATTATTCTAGCCTGTAGGTAGGCTTGGCTCAGCGACAGTCATCGCTCTGGTCATGGGACCATGGAAATCCATAGAGGAGGTATATAAAACAAAGCTTGAGGGTGCTGGCAATGAGCCAGTCTATCTACATCTTTGTCACTGAAGGTCTTGATGGAGCCACATTCACTGCAAGAATGCCCAAAGCATCTGGTATGGGACATGGATATCCTTGCTGCGTCCAGTTGTAGGACAAGACCTTTATGATGTTGGGCAGTCTACTGCTGATCTGGGGAAAACTGACAAATTCGAGGAACTGGTACCAGCTGTGAGAAAGTTCCAAGATAAGGAGGAAATTAAAGAAGCCAAACGGCCATCCCAATTGGCTGTAAATAAAGTATGCAGAAATGTAACCTGTAGGTGGTTTGACCTTCTTGCTACCCAGACACTACCTAAAAAGTAAAACCAGCAGCCCGATGCTGGTCTGCATGTGGAAAGGCTTAAAACCTGAACAGTTCAAACCTTCCCAATCTACTCTCCCTGGGTCTGTTGTCCCTGGTACCCCTCCTGCTTCCTTAGAGGCCTCCAGGTTCTAGTCCAATTGGGGTGGGTGCCTCCTGTGCCCTGGGTATAGGATACAGGCCAAGGTTGTCTCCAGGTGAGGGCCATTGCAGACAATCGGGGTACCGTGTTGAGCTCCCTGTTCACTGGTTTCCCCTCCCCCGCCACCTTCCAAAATAAACAAAGTAAGGATTCCAGTTGATCTTGGAGCCAAATATATTGTAATACACAGTAACCCTCAAAAGTTTTCTTCCCCTCAGTGCTATTGGTGATTACAAAGAGCAGATGTTTATGTCTGAGAGATACTTTGAAAATGCCAACTGAGTGTTTTCACTTATAAGAGAGAACACTGTATGCTCTCTGTACATTTCTGTTGATGAATTTCTCCTCTGGGTTAGACTAGTTAAAAGTAGTGCTGAGGGGAAACACCACCTGGGAACAATTAAGTCTATTATGCCTGGGAAGAGTGGTTTAACTGTCAACATACATTGCCTGGGTGTGAGGGGAGAGTAAGAAAAGAAGAGAAACTATCAGAACCACACTGAATGGGTGTTTTACACTCTGCCCATGGTGATTTTAACAGCTTGGTACAGCTGGTAACAATGCTGGTTGGATCATGGCACCTGACTGGACTACCAAAAATTAAACAAGATCATGTCCCCATCCATGCAGCTCTGACTAATTAAGCCACTATCTTAACTTTTTAATGTTTATTTATTTTTGAGAGAGAGAGGGTGAACACGCTAGAGCTCTTGAGCCAGACAGAGCACAAGCAAGAGAGGGGTAGAGAGAGCAGGAGACCCAGAATTTGATGCAGGATCTGAGCTTTTAGCACAGAGCCCAACACGGGGCTCGAACCCACAAGCTGTGAGATCATGACCTGAGCCAAAGTCCAACATCCAACCGACTGAGCCACCCAAGCCACCTGCCACTATCTTAGATACCTTGGTCGTGGTCATAGTAGTGTACCATGCTGAATTAAGCAAATGCTTTGTTTTTGTTTTTGTTTTTTTTTGAAGATGCCCCTGGCCATGGAGTTACAAGACCATTTGCCTTCATGTGGGATGGCATGATAATGGAACTTTTAAGTACTTCCCCAAAGCATAAGCCCCATAATAAGTCCTGGGATGGAGGCATGAGTTATGTCCCCATTCTCCTCCACAACAGTAAAATGGGTCTATTAGATCAAGTACCTTACCATGTAAAGACTTGATTTTGCTGCAGGGCACTCTGCAGACTGCTGGAGCATCTGCAAGGGAGAGGATGGTGGTAAACCCACAGAACATTGCAGACCCAGGCACTGCTATAGTTTTGGGGAGTCATTTAATGGGTAAGATGTGCATTGTCCCAGAAGCTATGATTGACAAGGTGCAAGCCCCTATCCAGCTCTTAAAAACATGAAAGAGATGCAACCTTTGTAGGGAATTTTTGTTTGGGGAATTTTTGTTTTCCACCTGGCCTTTTTCATTGATACTTCCTGGTAAAGAAAGGGCACTTCTTTGTGTGGGACTAGGGATCAGAGCAGCAAGCTGCTTTTAAAGGCAAAAATATAGTGAAGTAAATTAAAGCCTTGGCAATCTCCCAAGCAGGGATACCATTTGAATTAAATGTATCTGTGACTTCAAAAGGTGTGGATTGGGCACTGTGACAATCAACAGAAGGAGAGGCTACTCCTAGGACTTTGGTCCCATAGAGCAATAGCTCCTAACAGTGTATATAGTATTCCTACAGGTAAAACTCTTTCTGGTAAGAACTCCCCTTCTTCTCAAAGAGTGAGTTGAGAATATGCTCCATCAACCCACCTCTGCCATGGCTCAAATTCCCACTTTGACTAAGTGGCATCCCTAATGGCAGCAGAGGAGCATCTGTTCACCAGCCCACTGTCTCTAGAAATGTGGATGCTACTAGGCCCTGTAGAGTGTGTAGATCTTCCAAATGCCCCTACCACTATTACCCCTGATGCCTGGCACACAGCTGAGTCTGGTCTAGGCAAGCCATGCACATGGACTACAGCCACTATTCTTCCCAACACTGACCTGATTTGGAAAGAAACTAGAAGGAACTACAGTAGCTAGTGAGCTGAACTCCGGGATGGCTGGTGATCGCTCATGATCACTGACTGTTCGCCCTTTGCACTGATAGTTGGGCTGTTCTAAAGAGATTAACTTTGTGTCTTGAACAATGGAAAGCCAAGGGGTGGATGGTCATGAATAAGCCCCTATGGATTTAGGATATGTGAAAAAACAAGTTCACCAGCAAGAGCCTGAGGCAATCCTTTCTGTTTTTCACATCCTAGCTCATAAGTCACTGACATCCTCTGGCAATAGAGAAGCTGATGCCATAGCCTAGATATGAACCCTAACATCTGGCCCTTCAGTAGATACAGCAGCTTGGGAGCATAAAAAGACTAAGCACTGCATGTCCTGAGTGGGAGCCAAGGGTGCCATTTAATATAGTCCTAGCATGTCCTGTGTGTTCTGAACAATTCCTAAGGTAACTGCTAACTGTCGGGCCATCCCCTGGAGTTACCAACTGGTGAGGGATTGGAAAATGGATGATGCTGCCCCCCTCCCTCTGAGTGAAGATTCCAAATATCCCTTGGTTTGTATGGACACTGTCTGATCTAAGCTTTCTCCCATTTACATGTGAACCAGGGTACAGCCATTAGAAGATTAGAAAAACTGAATACCATGTATGGATAACCTTGTTGGATAGATCATGATGAGTGTAGGAGCACACGTCAAAGGTCATTTTCTAAAAAAACTGACCAAAGAACAGGACATTAATGATTCCATTTCCCCAATAACCCATAAGCAACTGGGTTGGTTAAATATTTTATATAATACAAATTACACTACTAACAAAACCACCTTGGATAGGTGGACTGAAGTACTATCCCAGGCTTTAATATATCTTAATGATCAGTAGTCTTTCACCCCATATGCCAGACTGCTGAAGGACACAGCACCACAAAAGAATGGAAATCACAGGAAACAATCACTGCCCTGACTTTCAGTGGATCAACATGCTATGCTGCTGAGAACAGCAAACTTCGTCATACCTGGGAGAGGTGTTACCTACTAGAATTAGCAACTGAATGTCTCACCAGAATAGTGCAGCCAGATAGCCACCAATGAGCTACCTCCGAGCTAGTAAAACCCTTTGACCACTCAGGGCACATTGTGGAAGAATAGAGAACATATAAGATTGTAAGAGCCAGTCACAAGGGGTAGAATATTGGAGGAGGTCATTGAGAGGATGTTACCACCAGTTGACCTAAGAGCTGGTGGGCCATTGGAGGCTCCTCACCCTGTACCCTGTCCTTGGAATACATTTTTTCCTACCATTCCCACAGTTTTAAGGATTCAACCTTGAGAGACCAATGTATTGGGACCATCTGGGCAATAGACATGTCTCAATCCCGTTAAGGCCTCTAAATGAACTTTTAACATTTTGGTGGGCATGGGTGGAGATCTTATTCTGCAGCCACCAAAGACAAGCCTTGTATGTAAGTTCCCTTACTGATTAAAACTGCCACCTGCCATTCTAGTGTGGTCTACCTCTTTGCTCCTTTTCCACTATGTATGTGGGCCAGTTTATAAAGCAGCACTGTGTTAATTATGGAGGAGAAAGAAACAGTCCCTCCCTATTTTTGTCCAATGTGAGAAGGCAAAAAGTAAATATATTTATAAGATTACAAAATAGTATATATTTTTTTGCTACAGTAGAGCTGTGTTTATAGGTTAAGAGTGCCTAGAGAAGGGATTTGGTCAGAAAGGAGCTTTCCAAAGGACGGATAGAGTGTAGCTCAACAGATCCAAGTATGGTTATGTGAAGTACAGAGGTCTAGCACCAAAAGAGTATGGTGAAGTTCATGCACCAGTGACCATAATTGCCATAGCAAAAGCAACAGCAAAACAGCTCAGTGTGAACATGGCTTTGGACTTTGAGTGTGGTGAAGGAGGCTGCTGACATAAGTCTGGACGTGGGAGACAGAAGGCATGCTATGAGGGCTATTGCTTGCCGACTCACAAGCTTGAACTTCGTGAAGATCCAGGGATGATACAGCCAGAATTTTTTGTTTTTATGCAAAAAGTAATTTTCTGGCTTTGGTGGTTGATAATGATATAGGGTAACTATAAGGAATCAGATTAGGGTTGAGAACCAAGGATTTGGCATTGTCAGGGCTCTCCATTGCTCATCTACCTCTCCTTTTCAAATGTTGGCCTTAGCCTCACCTATTGCATTCAGTATTCCCCCACAGGGGAGAAGACATGAGGACACATTTAATTTGTCAGCATCTGTATCACAGATCTGGGGGAAGGACTCTGGTTAGCCTTGCCTGGACTGACCAATCTTGCCAGTGATGTGAGATACATGACAGCCTTGGGTATTAAAAAGCTCACTCCACAGTGGGAGTAGGAGGGTACCAAAGCCAGAGGTGAGGAGAGAGGCGATGAATCCTGAATTGATATAGTAACAGAAGAAACAGTGAGCTAGGGCAGGGTCAAAAATATGAAGGAGACTGAACCCACAGAATGAAGGAATTGCCTGAAGGGGAAGTGAAAAAGAATGTGAGGTTTGAGGAGTGTGTGATGTCGATCTTACTTTCCTACTTGATAAGCTGGGTGGAGATAGTTGTATTTGAGCTGTGGGGAGATACCCTTTATCATAGGAAAGAGGAAATTCAGTTTTTCTTTTTTTTTTTTAATGTTTTTTTTTTTATTTATTTCTAGGAGAGAGAGAGAGAGAGAGAGAGCAGGGGAGGGTCAGAGAGAGAGAGGCAGTCACAGACTGAAACAGGCTCCAGGCTCTGAGCTGGCAGTCAGCACAGAGCCCGACGCGGGGCTCGAACCGCGAGATCATGACCTAAGCGAAAGTCGGACGCTTAACTGACTAAGCCACCCAGGCGCCCCGGAAATTCAGTTTTTCTATTTTCCTTCCCATGACTACTTAAACCTTGCCTGATTTTCCCCCCAAAGAAAATAGTTGTCCGCTTTAATGTAAAAACTCAGTATAAGTTTAATTTTCACTAAATATCTGAAGTGGTTGATGTTCTTATATAGGTCTTCATTAGCAGGTTAACACTTGAAGTAACCTTCAAATAATTGGGCTGGGAAAGATGGCTGTGAGAATTCAAAGAAAGAAAGGCTGTATGATGCTTGTGGGGTCTGTTCACTATGTCCACACAGCCCAAAATAATTTATGCTAAACTGAGCAAGTAGGTCTCTTAATAAGATTGTTATTTCTTGGGAGAATTTTGTGTTTGTAAGCATATGAAATGTAATAAAACTGGATTTCTTCTTGTTTATAAATGGACATAGTTCTGACCTTTAATTAATTCAGGCTGTCCTCTCTAGTAGTTTGAATTAGTAGGATCTCCTGGATGTTGACTGGAAACGTTGAACGCTTGCAGCAACAATGTCTTTGTACACCATCTTACTCTGCCTCAAGTGCCCCTTCCCATACTTCCAGTTGGGCAAATTCTGACTGACCCTTCAAGAATTCCCCTGGATAAAATTAATCCCAGTTTCCCATGATCTTCTGTTTTGTTCATACCTCTATCAGGTATTAAGCCCAGCAGTTAAGAACATGGTCTTTGATTTGACCCACATTCAAGTTAGGTTTTGTGAAGTCTTAGACAAATTACTTTACTTCTTTAAGCCTCTGTTTTCTTACTCTGCAATAGGCCTAAGAACAGTGCATTTAATATTATTGCAAAGACTAAATGTTATCTTGCACACGAAGTGTTTAGTGCACTGACACATATAAATGTTCAACAAGTGATGAATGAACGTATGAAATAATAAGTACATGCATAAGAGAATGGCCCAAGATAAAAGTGTCTGCTTTTTGATCTATTTGGTTACTAAATGATTTAATTATGTAATTATGATAGTAGAAATCCTGACAGATCAATGTCCTCACATTGATTGAGCAGTTTGAAGTGCCAAGGGGGATATTGTTTCTCAATATATTAATCTTATCTCCGTATGATGATTGTTCCATTTTCGAATGAGGGAGGACTGAGAGGGTCAAGTACTGAATGGATGAGGCTGGTTGGAATCCAGGAATCTTATCCCCTCACCAGCAGGGCATACGTGACACCTGGCTTAGCTCATCGTAGTACCTCACAACCGCTGACCATGGTGGCGGTTACAGGGATGAGCAGAGGATGCAACCTGGCCCAAAGGACTTTGATGGAATCCTCTGCAGAGGCTGGGCAAGCGAGCCTTTACCTCTCTGCTGGCAGATGATTAGCCTGTGGCCCTTTCTCCTCTTCTCCTGTAGCTGCTGCATGGAGGAAAGCTGTCTGCAGTAAGCGAGAATGGGCTCACCACACAGAAGAAAACAATGTTTGTGTCTTTGAGACTTGTTCTTCCCTTGGGCTTCCAGACTCCCTAATTACATGGTAGAGACTTTTTTTTTTTAAGCTTAAAATAGTTTAAGTTGGGCTTTTTGGTTCAAGATACACTGGCTTGAATAAAGTGTTTATAATCTTTACCACTACCCTATGAGATATTCTTCTTCTTTTTAGATGTAAAACCCAGGTTTAAGTTGCCTGTACAAGAATACATAGTTGCTAGGTGGTAAGGCTGGGTTTCAAATTGAATTCTGCATGATTCTAAAACCCTTACTGCCTTGATTGCTTCTCTGACATTGTTGTTCTTGCTTGTGACCTCCTGAATGCAAGTCAATGAAGAGGGGGAGGTATGGTCATTTTCTTGGGCACATTGGTACTCTGTCCTTATGGTACTAAAATTGATCCTTTTGGAAAGACAAATACCATACGATTTCATGCCTATGTGGAATTTTAGAAACCAAACCAAACAAAAAAGACAAACAAAAAGGACTCTTAACTAGAGAAAACAAACTGGTAGTTGTCAGATAGGAGGTGTATGGGGTGATGGGTGAAATGGGTGAGGGTGATTAATAGTACACTTACCATGATGAACAGTGAGTAATGTATAGAATTGTTGAATCCTCATATTGTACACTTGAAATTAACAGAGTGCTGTATGTGAATTATACTGGGATTAAAATTATGTATTTTACGTTAAAATCGTACATTCCATTTTTGTCTAATTCCAATTTATTTGTAGACTTTTCTATTTAAACTTTGTCACTCCCTTTCTAAGAAACTCAGAGACCGTGAAAAACCTCCTTGCCAGGCTGCCTCTGACCTGTACTGCGATGGGTCCATTAATCTCCCAGACTGTGAGGGAGGATGTGGATGCCCCAGATGGCATTTCTTGGGAGACAGTAGAGACAGCCAGAAAGACATGACTAGAATCTAAACAATAGTGGCCTGCTCAAGGCAGGAAGGTTAGGTCTAGGAGGAACAGCAAGGTGGCAGCTTTATTTAATTAGTTTATTGGCTCATTATATCAAGAGTGAATATAAAATGGCCTTTGATTTGATAATTAATGAGATAAGAGCATTCATTGCCAATCGTAAGAAATTCTAGGGACAGAGAGGAAGAAGTCCAAGGTCCAGAGTGTGTATCTGCCTACATGTATGTTTCATGTTCTTACTAATGATTCAGGTTCTACACAACTGTGTTTACAGTTATACTCTTATCTGTTTTAAGTAGCTGCTATTTTCCTTTTCCTTATTTTTTTTAAAAATATTTTTATTTATTTCTAGGAGAGAGAGAGAGACCGCGTGAGCAGGGGAGGGTCAGAGAGAGAGGGAGACACAGACTCTGAAATAGGCTCCAGGCTCTGAGCTGGCAGTCAGCACAGAGCCCGACGCGGGGCTCGAACCCACGAACCGCGAGATCATGACCCAAGCGAAAGTCAGACGCTTAACCGACTAAACCACCCAGGCACCCCTTCCTTTTCCTTATTAAAGGCTATACATTATTACAGTATCCTTTAGGATTTTAACTGTTAGTTTTATTCATGAAACAGTTTTTCAGACTATTAAGGAGGTAGAATTCTGTCCTCAATCTATATCCTAAGGGCTTCTGCATCTGTTTATACATCTGTAGTTAAGGATGGTATGGATTATAGTTTTGGGTGAAGTCTTTATTTTGACAAACCTGTTTTTTAACGCTTTTCACTCCCTTTTCTGAACTAACTTCTACTCTACCTTGGTCTCCTGTCCTTCTTGAAGTTTTAAAGTTCTTGGGGCCAACATCTTTACCCGATGATGTTCAGAATACTTGGAATTTTTAAGAATCTTTGTTTATAGCACAAGCAGGGGGAAAGAGAGGGAGTGGGGGGAGAAAATGAATATCCCAAGCAGGCTCTGCAGTGTCAGTCCAGAGATCAACACAGGACTCAATCCCTTGAACTGTGACTTTGTGACCTGAGCCAAAATCAAAAGTCAGATGCTTAACCAACTGAGCCACCCAGGCATCCCAAATTTTTGCTCAATGTTGTCTTTCTGCTAGATTGCAAATACTATGCACGACATAAAGCAGGACCTTGCATATTTGTGTTTAATAAACATGTATTGAAAGAGACAATGAGGTATAATCTATATGTCATCAGAGTTGCTCAGGTAATTTCGGCTGGTTGGAAAGTGGGAAATGGGATCCAGGGTGGCCTCTCGTACCTCCATCCTGGTAGATCAGTCACTCTGGTAGTGAGCCACTGCTTCTCGTGGGAGTCCCATCTTAACTCCTCAGGAGTTTGGGGACAGAAGGAAGGTTGTGAACCACTATCTCTGGGCTTCTAGTACTCATCCTATTTTAATAGGATTATATACTTTATTTAAAAAATGTTTTTAATGTTTTGCTTATTTCTGAGAGACAGTGTGAACAGGGAAGGTCAGAGAGAGGGGGAGACACAGAATCCGAAACAGGCTCCAGGCTCTGAGCTAGCTGTCAGCACAGAGCCCGACGCGGGGCTCAAACCCACGAACCGCGAGATCATGACCTGAGCCGAAGTCGGACGCTTAACTGACTGAGCCACCCAGGCGCCCCTAGGATTATGTACTTTAATGCCTGCTTCCTCGGTTGAACTGTGAGCTTCTAAGGGCTTGGGGTAATGTCGTTTTCATTGCCCAGCACTTTTACTAGAAATTTCTATTACACCTAGGTGCTAGTATTTATTGAGGATTATGTGGCATGTATTAAGCATTTTCATACATACTTGCTATTCCTCACAGCATCTTATATGAAGTAGGCACTATTATATCCATTTTAAAGATGAGAAAACAGAGGGTGACAGATCTTAAGTAAAGCCTCAAGGCTGTATACGTAAGATAATAAACAATAGGGCTGGAATTCAAACTCTGACTATATAACTCCACACTTTGACCAATGCTACCTCTCAATATATACTGCAATTAAATTTAGTTTGAGATTAAAAACTAAGCCCTGTCAGAAGTCTTAAGAGAAAGAGACCTAGGTCATTTTAGATCAGGTAAGAAGGATGAGATAGGTATACCCCAGAGATAGGTCAAGTGAACATATTTCATTATGTCTTAGAATAAGGCATCTGGAAGGGAGGAGGGGGAGGTACAACTCCATCCTTGATGCAGGAATTTAAACTCAAGTGGGATGGCCTTGGGCTGGGGAAACAATGGGTTACTTGAGATCAGTTTATCATAGTGTTGCTGTGAAGATGGAAGATGAACTCATTAAGCCCAAGGCCTGACACATAGTAAATGCTCAGTCCATGACAGCTATCCATTAACACCACTTAAGAGTATTTTGAGTATTAATAGCAAATGCTACATATCCACAAAGATCAGGACACTAGTGCTTATGCGCTGTCATGGAGCTGAAGTCCTGCAGAGGCAGGAACCCAATCAGGAGTCTGGTTCTGTCTCAGAGCTAATTGTTACCTGGCCCTCCAACCTTGGATGTGGAGCTGCTATACCTGAGGGAGGGGGGGTGGATAACTCTTTCCCCAAGAAGGATGAGCCTGGCCTGGCTGACCACTGAATCCTTCCCACTCTGCCCATGGCCATCTGTGCAGTTATGTCTCTTTCCATTTCTCTTATCCATTAACCCACACAAGGCTCTCTCGGTTAATTGAATTTGCTAGAAGGCTGCTTTCTGTGATTAGGCATCCTGCAGCCTGAGCTGAGAGGAAGAAGGGAACAGGCAGAGAAGCAAACATCTTGGTGAGCGCAATTCAATCTGCTGCTAAATTCAATCTCTACGTTTCTGGTTTCTGTTCTTGTTCAAGCACCCGCAGTGATATGTTTAAAATGCTCCTGACAAATCAGCAAGGTGGGCAGAGTGCCAGGACCAAGGCTGCCCATTTTTTCCTTCATTTTATATAAAACCCTAGTGAATATCCATGCTGTTCCTTTTTGCGCCACATCTGCAATTCCAAATTGCTGAATAAGACAGGACTGAAGTATCTGCTCCAAATGTGGTCTCCAAAAAATGGGTTTTTAACAACTGTTTCCCCAAGCCTCCACTAAGTTTTGTCCAGAAGAAGTTGCTAAGCCCTAGGCATCTTAGTTTTGGAGCTCTTCTCTCCTATCAAATACATCATTCATCTAAATCTTGCATGATAAAAAACTTAAAATTTCATCTAAGTTTGAGATAAGTCAAAGATGTATTGAAATATAATAAAGCATATATTCATTTGGATTATAAGTTTTTGTATTTTGTGATGAATAGATTTTCTTTGTTAGGTCTCCACTTATTAGGCCTCTGAAAAGGTCCTATGTTCTGGTCCCATATGTGGGTTAGCTGAGGGCTAAGGAGACCAATGTGTTTTATTAGTCGACCATTCTGAACTTTGCTGAAGTAGAAGCCAAGAAAATTGTGTGTGACAGCTCAAAGCACAGGCTTTGGCATCAAGCAGGTCCAAATCTGTTTGTTGAGAGCATCGGTTCCTGAGGAGAGAGCTCCTGTTTTTGCCTTTGTTGAAATTTCAGTGACGATGGTGCCTTTTGGTTACTGTTGTTTGAATGGTTTCTGTGGTGGTTTTGTAATGTGACACCTCGGTGGGGCAGAACCACATTTAGCATTTAGCAGAATTTCCTTTCTTGTATTTTTCTGGTTCAAGTGGCCTCAACCGAGATTCAGGTGGGAGATTTGCAAAGTGCAAGGGAAGCAATAGTCATTGAGTTCTTTACACACATTGTCTATCTGCTCACCTAGTTGGTGGGAGGGAGCAATTAGGTCTGCAATGAATTAGCCTTCCCCAGAACCTCCCTTGGCTTCTCTCATATCCTGGCTGGGTATGTCTGTTTAGCTCCAGGACAAGCCCTGACTTCTTCAGGACACTCATACCACGAAAATCAGAAACTGATATGATTTCAGTCCACTCTGTGTTCCAGTTTGTTCTTGCTCTTCCTCACTTTATATCCTTCCTCCCTTGCTGACCATCTTCCCTAAAGACTTCTGGCTCCAACATCATCAGATCTGAGAACAAGCAGCTCCCACGATTGTATAAAGTCAAACCCCTGTTAACAAATCTTTATATGTTTGGTGGCTCTGTTTCTCAGACTCAGCCCTGCCTGAAACAAACCCATTTAATGTTTTAAAAAGATAGGACTTGTAAAGTGCCTAGTATAGGGTCTGGCCTATATTAAGTGCTTGATAAACATCTCCATTGCAGTTCCCAAAGATGGACATTACTTGACTAATTAAGATCTAAGTCCACACCTAACACAGAGCCTGGCACATAGCAGATGCTCCCTACAGACTTGTTGAATGTTTAATATCACAAAAGCAAGAAACAAAACTATATATGGCAATACATGGGAGTTGAGGGGGAGGTGGTGTAATCATTGAGTAACACAGCATCTATCTTTAAAAGCACCATTTTAAAGAAGTGCAATTTATTATTTCAATTTTATAGAGTGATCACCTAGGGCAACATCATACAGTCTAAATTTAGACAGTTGCTAAGTATGTTCCTTGGGACCCGTTTGCGTAAACACTTAAACTGATACCTAAGAAGTGTATTCAAATAAAAATGGACGTTTTGATGGTACTTAAGAATAAAACTATTATCTTATGGGTTTTGCCGCCATACTGACAAGTCTTTCCTCATCCCCTCTCTCTGTTCTAGCTTCCCCTGTTTCCACAGCAAGGGTATCTTTCTTCTGTTGAACTCTTTACACCAGTTAGTTTCATCTTCTTCAGCTACCAAATCATCATGGCCATTTGCTGGCTCTTCAGCCTAGACTGTACCATCTCTGAAAGCTTAGCTCCTTCAATTGCTCTGGTTGTTTAGTACTGTATAATAAATGACCCAAAACAATGATCACCATTTATTTTCATAAATCTGCAAGGTGATTAGAGTCAACAAGACAATTAGTCTTGGTTTTATGAAATCTGGAAACTCAGTTGGATTATTCCAATAACTGGGACTGGTATGGACTGGGCCTGGTATGGTGAAGGACTGGCTGGATATCTCTCTCTTCTTGTAATCACAGTTTCCCTCCCTGTGGCATCTCCACATGGTCTCCCCATCCTGGGGACCTCAGAATAGCTTGACTGCTTATAAGGCTTCTCAGGACTTGAAGAGCAAGTGTTTCAAGAAGTCTGTGTGGAAGAGTTCTCATGATCTGGCCTGTGAAGCCTACATCATCAGTTATACCACATTGTATTGGTCAAGCTAATCACTATGCCCAGCACAGATTCAGGTGGAAGGAAATTAGACTCTACCTCTCAATGGAAGAAATGACCATGAATTTATGGCCCTCTTTAATTTATTACATTATTTTAAAACATTTTCTCTGGCTACTAGCTCCTTTGCTTCCATTTGTTATTCTCTTATTTTGTTATGCCTATCGGTGGAGACCTCTGTTCCTTTGTGCCTCTATCTTTTTCCTCTCTGGCTTTGTATCCCCCACCTTCTAGCCTGGGCTTTCTACCACTTCAACACTTGGTGTCCCTGTCTTTTTAACTTTATGTTACAGGCTCAAAGTTTCAACCATGGAGCAGTCCAACCAATAGTCATTTCTACTCTTCTATAGGCTGTTGAGATTGCTGAAGATACTCATGCATTAGTGCTCTGGGAGATGTTGGACTCCTCCCCAGAGCCACACCCCAGACTTCCATTCTCCATGGCCTCAGTAGCAGACCTTGCCCATCCATGCCTCCTGACAACAACCTTCTCCCCATCTCACCACTTCCTTCTTCATTCTTGGCAGATGGCCTGGTTTCATATCTCACAGAGGAAAATGGAGGCTCTCTCAACTATCTGTCCTCCTCTTCTTTAAGACCAACAGACTGGAATCTGAACCCCCTTGGTGATCTCCTGTAACTCTCTCAGCACAAGGAGGGCGGTTCCTGCTCCTGTCTAAGGCTATCCCACCTTTAGTGTTCTGCTCCATCTCTTGCCTCTACAGGAACTTTGCTCCATCACTAATTCCTTATCTTTCCTATATCTTCAGTGTCTTCCTTCTTTTAATGGCTTTTCTCTATTATCAAATAGGAATATCAACAGAAGCAGCTAATCTTTATTGTTTACAGTGGGTCAGGCACCATCTAAGCACTTGACACTTGTAGCTATTAAATACAACTGTATATATGTAGTAGTAGTAGTATTTCCATCTTGCAAATGAGCAAAACTTGATCCTGAGAAGTTGAGGAGGGTCCCCAGCTGCTGGGTGGAGCTGGGACTTGAGCACTGGTCTGGCTCTAGAAGCTGAGCTATAATACATGAACTACAGCACATGCTGTCATACCATGAGCACTAATGTCCAAAATAAAAACCAAAAATACTTTCTACATTTAACTACTTTTAGCTTTTGCCCTCCTTTTCTTTTACAAATTTCTTGAGTTTTCTTGCCAAAACAGTGTCCCTACTTCCTTCATCTTCAGCTGTTCCCACCAGTTTGCTGAAACCACCTGAGCATCCACAAGCCCTGAATTTCAGTCTCCGTACTGATTTCCCTGTGGCACTGGATGTCTCTGACTGCCACATGTTTAGTTATTCCCTCCCTTGAGTTTATCATGATTTTCTTGCAATGTCATTCTGGCCATTCCTCTTTTGTCAGCCCTTCTTCGCCTTGCTCTTCTCCTTATGTTTCTTTTCTTGCTCCTCAGGCTTCCATCTGTGCTTGTCTTCTTAGCCTGCACAGTTTTCTTCGGTGAGTTCAGCTGTTCTCCATGGTGCCCTTACACAAACTCTGTTGATTATTCTCAACTGTATACGTCTGTCTCTGATTCTGCTCTGTATTCCTGCTCCATTCATGAAGCTGCTGGCTGGGGACCTGGTTGCCCGCTATTCTGAGCCACCATCCTGAAGGGGTTGGTAGGCCACGGAAAAGCTAGGGAAGGTTGGCAGTGTGACCATGTGACCTAGTCCTTGCAAGAAAACCAGCAGTGGTACCAGATCAATATGTGAGTTGATAGGAGCTGAAAGACAAAGATTTGATAAGGTTATATAACCCAGCATGAGGAGAGGAAATGATGTTATATAGTATCAGAGAAGAGGATTATTATTGGCTCCTTAGGAACCCCAAATGAAATAAATACAAAACCATGCTGGTCTTTCTCCTGTTGAAAACTTGCAGCTTTTCTTGTTATCTTTGAACCAGTGTATGTCTTCATAATCTACCTGGTCACCCAAATCAAATTCTGGATCATTCGCACTTTTTCACTTTCCACATCAAATTAGTCTACAAGTCCTGTGGATTGTGCATCCTAATTCTATTTTTAATTCACTCAGATCTCTCGTTGCTTCTACTTTCTTCAGTCAGGCCATCACTATTGCTTGTAGGGGTTCTTTCAAAAGCCTCTTGACTAATCTCCCAGCTGCTGTCTAACTGTCCTTCTAGAATGACCTATCTGAAATATGAGTGACCATATTACTGTCTCCTGCTTTTGGAATCTTTCAACTATTCTCATTGCTTATTGAGTAAAATCCAAATTCCTTAGCATGGCTTTATTATCTGGCTCTTCAGTACCTGCCTCCTGATTTTGTTTTTCCAGCTATACTCTTTCCACTTGGGCCCGTATACCCTAAGGCTGAGCTCTTTGCAGTTCCCCAGCATTTACTATCTCCTGCTGTTTTGCATAATGAAACTTCTTCTGGTTCCTAGCCTGGTTAACCCCTCTCTGTATGGCACTACTCTGGGTCACCTTCTGGAAGCCTTCTCTGACCCGGCATGGATTAGGCTGTCCTTTTCTGTGTACCCAAAGGACCCTCGGCTCGGAGAAAGAGGTCTTCCTCTATGCAATTGTCAGTTCCTGGAGGGCACGGACTGGGTTCTATTTCTCTCTATACAGAACTGAGCATAGATTGTTTAGCTAACTCCTTCCATCCCTTAAAGACTTATTAAGGTATCCTTTCCTATTCCCCGGTAAAATTAATCACCTTTTCTGTAGTATTTCTCAACACTGTATTTACTTCATTTGTATTAATATCAACTGAATACTTACCTATATGTTGGGCTTCATGCTACCTACTTTACTGCTGACTGGAGGTTTTATTGCTGCTAATCTTTACAATATCCTTGCAAATATCATTTGCATTTTCTAGAGGAAGAAACTGTTTTTGAGATACTGTGATAGATGCAGAAAATGGGCATGAACAAAACTGATAGGGCCTTGGGCTTCTTGAAGTTAATAATCTGGTGGGAGGGACAAATATTAAGCTAAAAATTTTATAAAAAGAACATGCCTTGATGGGTGTGGAACGCATCACAGAGGAGGTAACATGTGAGCTGAGACTACAAAAAGATAATGAGAGGGAAGAGTTTCAGGCAAAGAGAATAGGATTCTTTGGTTTGCATGTATGTGTCTCCTCCCAGACTAGAATTGTGGTTGGTTCATTTGTGTATCAGCAGTATATGTACTGTGCAAATGTATGCTTGTATGTGTATACATGTGTGTATATGTGTGTACCTCTAGTACTATGGTAGATCGCACATGGTAGGTACTCAAATAATGCTTACAAAACACATTTGTGGCTTCAATGAACCTATCATTTGATTCCTTACACATAAAACTGTAAGGTAGGTATAATAAAGACAACTGATTTCTTTGAAAAGAACAACAAAATAGAAGTGGCTGGCTTAGTGTCCTGAGGCCACAAAGAGGCAGAGCCAGAATTTTAAAAAAATTGTTTTTAATGTTTATTTTCGAGACAGATACACACAGAGCACAAGCAGGGGAGAGGCAGATAGAGGGAGAAAGAGAATCCTAAGCAGGGTCCAGGCTCTAGGCTCCAGGCTCTGTGGGACATGACCCTGTAAACTGTGAAATGATGGCCCAAGCCAAAGTCAGACCCTTAACCAACTGAGCCACCCAGATTCCCCCTTGGCAGAGCCAAAATCTGAAATCAGGTCCCTTTGTGCTTAGTCTCCCCTTGTTACATCTTCTTTTTTTTTTTTTAAAGGTCCCCATTTTATTTTTTTTTCTTTCATAGTTTATTGTGAAGTTGGTTTCCCAGTGCTCACCCAGTGAACACCCAGTGCTCATCCCAACAAGTGCCTTCTTCCATGCCCATCACCCACATTCCCCTCCCCCACCCTCATCAGCCCTCAGTTTGTTCTCAGTATTCAAGAGTCTCTCATGGTTTGCCACCCTCCTTCTCCCCAATTATTTTCCCCTTCTCCTCCGCCATGGTCCTCTGTTAAGTTTCTCCTGATCCTCCTATAAGTGTAAGCATATGGTATCTGTCCTTTTCTGCCTGACTTCTTTCGCTCAGCATAACACCCTCAAGTTCCATCCATGTTGCTACACATGGCCAGATTTCATTCTTTCTCATTGGCATGTAGTATTCCATTGTATAGATAAACCACATTTTCTTGACCCATTGGTCAGTTGATGGACACTTAGGCTCTTTCCATGATTTGGCTATCATTGAAATTGCTGCTATGAACGTTGGGGTACATTTGCTCCTATGCATCAGCACTTCTGTATCCCTTGGATAAATTCCTAGCAGTGCTATTGCTGGGTCATAGGGGAGTTCTATTGTTAATTTAATGAGAAACCTCCACACTGTTTTCCAGAGGGGCTAAACCAGTATACATTCAAACCAACAGTATAAGAGGGAGCCCGTTTATCAACATCCTCGCTAGCATCTAGAGTCTCCTGATTTGTTCATTTTAGCCACTCTGACTGGTATGAGGTGATATCTGAGTGTAGTTTTGATTTGTATTTCCCTGATGAGGAGGGATGCTGAGCATCGTTTCGTGTGTCTGTTGGCCATCTGGATGTTCTCTTTGGAGAAGTGTCTGTTCATATCTTCTGCCCATTTCTTCACTGGATTATTTGTTTTTCAGGTGTGGAGTTTGGAGTGTTCCTTATAGATTTTGGATACTAGCCCTTTATCCGATAAGTCATTTGCAACTATCTTTTCCCATTCCATCTGTTGCCTATTAGTTTTATTGGTTAGTTTCCTTTGCCATGCAGAAGCTTTTTATCTTAATGAGGTCCCAATAGTTCATTTTAGCTCTTGATTACCTTGCCTTTGGAGATGTGTCCAGTAAGAATTTGCTGCAGTTGAGGCCAAGGAAGCTGTTTCCTGCTTTGTCCTCTAGGGTTTTGATGGTTTTCTGTCTCACATTCAGGTCCTTCATCCATTTTGAGTTAATTTTTGTGTATGGTGTGAGAAAGTGATCTAGTTTCATTCTTCATGTTGTGTCCAGTTCTCCCAGCACCATCTGTTAAAGAGGCTGTCTTTTTTCCATGGGTAACTCTTTCCTCCTTTGTCAAAGAATAGTTGGCCATATGTTTGTGGGTCCAATCTGAGTTTTCTATTCCCTTGGTCTATGTGTCTGTTTTTTGTGCCAATACCATACTGTCTTGATGATGACAGCTTTGTATTAGAGGCTAAAGTCTGGGATTGTGATGCTGTCACATCTTCTTACTACAGTGGCTCACCTTCTGATTACTTCCACTGTCCTTCCAGAACTCTAAAACAACTCTGGCCATAGGAAGCTGAATCTGCATATGGCCACAGAATCTCAAAAATGCACAGTATCTCACTAGCAAAGAACCTAGTCTATTTGGGAGCCATTTGTCCTGCACTAGCACCAGGCATCTTTTTTACCAAACCCAGAAGCCTGGTTTTTCTCTGTTGTACACAGAAGATGTCACAGTTGACCCATGAAGAGCACAGCAGGGATATTATGGCAGCTGCTGGTAGACCCCAGGGAGTCTTCCTAAAGGGCCAATATAGCTGATACTGTCATTGTTCATTGTTTATCTGGTAATCCACCGTTCCTAGTACTGAGGAGTTGTGGCAGAAGTCTTCCAAAGCCTTGACGATTTGATTTCCCTTTTATTTGGTCAGGGTCTGTGTGGAGCTTCTGGGGGTCCCACATGCTTTTTGTCTTTGTGTCCTACACTCCCTGAGCATCTCTTCTTCCCACTTCAAGGGTAGTGCCTAAGTGACCTTGACTCTCCAGTTGTTTTCATTAAACAGAGCAGCCAAAGTCAAGCCCAGAGAGCTGCTTTGCAACTGCCCTATACAGTTCTGTCTTTTGTTATTGATTATTAAAACTCTATATCCCTCCTTTCCAAGGTCTCCTTTGACTAGCCATGTTTTCCTGTATGCTCAGCATCTTTGCCCAGTGGGACAACCATGTTTATGCCTCAAGATGATCTTGCCTCTCCGAACTGTGGCTGACTGCGTCAGAAAGTGTGTTTTAGGGAGGTGGTAGGGCTGCAGCTGGGAACTGAAAGATGGAGAAGATTCAGACAGGCTGAGGAAAGGGTGACGGGGCAGAATGAAGGAAGGCAGGAATGGAAAGTAGAGGGCTGGCAATAGGATGACTATGATACTGTGCGGTGTAACTAACTGGCTTAGCTGGCATTAACTAGGATTTTGACAGCAGTATGCAAGTGGCCGTGGGAGGAAGGAACAGACTGCAGAGACCTCAAAAGTCAGTCTGGATCCATATTCTGGACCCAAATCGTACCATAAATATGAGCAACCCCATGGTATAGATTAGGGCTGCACAGTTTGAGTGAAGAGAGGAGAACAGAACTAAAATTATCAAATACCAGTGACTATTGTAGCTGGTGTGTGTGTGTGTGTGTGTGTGTGTGTGTGTGTGTGTGTGTGTATCACTAACACCTATCAGGAATGCATTGGGTGGCAAGAAATAGGAAGCTTAACTTGCAGTGTCTTAAAGAGGGTCAGTTTATTTCATATACAAGAAATCTGGAATTTGATAGATTCAGCATTGGTTCAATGTGTTGATGAGGTCTCTGTCAGTGTCAGGGCTGATGATTCTGATATTATCTTGGTCACAAGAAAGCTCCCACCACTCCAGACATCACATCTTTGTTAAAGGAATGAGGAATGGGGAAAATAGAATCAGTGTCATCTGTCCCTTTTATTAGGAAAGCAGAAACCTTTCCAGAACCACTTCAGACTTCTTCTATTCTTCAGAACTGTGCTACCTAGCCACCTATTCCTCACTAAGAAGGATCCTAGGAAAGTGAGGCTTAAGCTCTTTCAGCCTCTAAGGTGGAAGGTGCTAAGAAACAATCAAACAATGCCACTATTATGCTCACGCTAAAACTGGACAGATGTCAATATCACTGTCCATTACAAGTGAGAAAATTGGTTTCAGAAGGAAAATACCTTGGCTAAGGTAACATAGGTACTATCTGGGAGAGTTAGAATTTAAATCCTGCCCTCCACGTGAGCTCTAGCAGCCTGAATCTGCCCTTGAACATTGGCATCTCTGCTGGCCCTAAAGGCAAGCTCCTCAAAATCCTATAGACTAAGTGTGATAGGGAAAATGTTGGAACCTCAAGATTACTCGGCTTTCTCAGGAAGCTAGGGTTCCTGCAGTGTTGCTGGATGCAAGTGGTGGATGGAGGATGTATAAAGAGGGGAAAGCAGAAAATTAAGCCCTTGCTCTTTGTTCTCACTGACACCTAAGTAAAGTTAGACCTGCAGCTCTGGGAGGGGGTGTCTGTTTTTGAAGAAAGAACAAAAAGACCTAGAAGTATGATCTGTTAAGTTAGAGGAATTGCTCTAGGAAAATACTGCAGCATATCAGGCTCTCTGCTGTTTCTGGAATGGGTGGCTGACAGGCCCCAGTTCATGACGGAGCCTGTATGGGAAATAAAAGGCTTAGTTAAGTTTGATTAAATGATATTTCCTATGGAGTCAAAAATGACAAGTACTGATTTCCTATCAATCACACCTTAGGTGACTATTTTAAAAGCAAATTGTCCCTCTTGACAAAGAGAAAAAAGAACATTTCTGGGTGTGAGTTTTTGCCCTGCATGTGGCTATTTGGAAGACTTTTAGAAATGAAAATGCCAGATTCTGGGAGAGAAGCAGCCAGTATTGAGGTTTGGCTCCTTGTTGGTAGATATTACTGGCCTGGGGAGGGAAGTCACCGGAGAATCCCAACCTCTCCTGCCTGGCAAAGAGACAAAGCAGCTCTTGGACATTGGCTGACACTGGGTTTGATTTCTACCAAAGCAATCTCCAGTCTGCTCAGACTTTCAAGAGAGAAGTTTGAGGAACAGATTCCTTTTTCCTTGCACTGAGAGATCTCAAGATGCATTTTCAATTCTCCTTTCAGTGAATGGCATCAGATCTAACCAGCTCTGGGATCTCTGTCTCCATTTTGTTTCAACAGTGGTGTGTGAGTAGTTTCTTGATGATTCTAGAGGCCTTTCATGGGCCAGGACAAAGGCAAGAAAAGTGAATTTTGAAGACATGATATTAAAGGAAAAAACAAATCAGAGAAACTGTTTAAAGGACTCCTTGAACCTTTATTTTTAAGCCTTGCATACTTAGCCCTTCCCACACAGGGCTTTTGCTTTTCCCTCTGTCTAGGGGTCTCTGATCTTCATCCTTTTCCTGGAAAACACATTTGGGACTCAACTCAAATGTGGCCCCTTGAGGAAGCTTTCTCTAACTCTTTCACACAGGGAGTCACTCTTTCCTGTGGCCGTAGCATGGACTCAACTGTGACAATTTACCTAAGAGAGCAGTGATTCTCAAACATTGCATTCAAAGGATTTCCTGCAGGTTTGCACCAAATACAGATTTCGGGCTCCAACCCCCCAGAGTTTCTGACTCCATATATGTAGGGTAAGAATTTGCAATCTGCATTGTAAGGAGGAACACAGAAGATTTTTATAAACCCTAATTTTGGAGCTCATTGCTTCACATGGGGTGTCATCTGACCATTCTTTGGAAAGTTTTGTGGTCGAATAATTATTTGTTCTAAGTGGTCTATTTCTTCTGCAATTACACTAGCTTCTCTGGGCATAGGTCAGTATCTCCAGTGATAAGCACAGTGTCCAGCACAGAGCAGGCCCTCACTATTCTAGGGAGTCAGGAAAAAAGACTAATATTTCATTGGTTTTATTGCCCCTCATTTAAAAATTTATTTATTTTGAGACAGAGAGAGAGACAGACAGAGAGAGACAGAGGGACACTTCAGACACAGGAGGGGCAGACAGAGAGAGAGTCCAAAACAGACTTTGAGCCATCAGCATGGAGCCTGATGTGGGGCTTTAGCCCATAAACCATGAGATCATGACTTGAGCCAAAATCAAGAGTCGGACTCTTAACTGAGTCACTCAGGTGCTCCTACAGCTCATTTTATTGATAAAGAAATGAAAGCCCATGGGACGTACAGCTGTCACTCAAACCTAGACTTGAGTCTAGGTACATTTCACGCGCAAAGATAGTTTGTACAGAAGAGGATAAAAATCCTAAAGTATAAACACTCGAGGGGACAATATCTTCTTGGTTCTGTTTATGTTCCTTTGGGTTTTAGGCTAGATTCTATCTAGGATATATTTACCCCCATCCCCTCAGTTATGTACTAGATATATTTTGAGTTTCTTTGGAAGTTCCTCTCAAGCCATGCTACCACCCAAGTCAAGAAAGGACATAACATGTATGAAGTAACTTCAACCCTGTTGTCACTGACCCTGTACTGAATATCAGATTCTCTTCAGAACTTGAAGCTCCAGATGTTGTTAGATGGGAACGGGTAGGGGAGCTGTGAAGTCACATTGCAACTGGAGTCAGCACCATGGCAACACAGTGCTCCATGCAAATTGAAATTATGAGGTTTTAGGAAGGAAGAGAAAATAGTTCATAGAGAAGAAAGGAATGTAATAAGTTTCTAGCAAAGATGAGAGGCCATATTACTTCAGAGTGATGAAAGAGCTGGACAGACAAAAGAGCAGCTCACAGATGTTTCCAGTTCCTATATGGCTCAGCTGTGTTTCCTGCCCTTGCATCCTGTAAAATACTCTCGATTTCTTATAATCAACCCTCCTCATTTAAAGATAGTTTGAATCTGTTCCTTGAAACCTAAGGCAGTGAGCAAATGAAAGACTCACATACAGTCTTATAAATAAGACCATTTGCTGCCCCTTGTCTCCTTGCTATTGAGAGGTCCCACAGAAAGCTGCCATCTTGCATCTAATTTCAATAAATCCTGACTTGTTTTCTAGCCAGTTCTGGGGTAAAGTCATTCTCTCTCCCTTTGCTGCTTTGTATGTTAACATCCAATCTGGGTTCCCATGAAATTTGAGTAAAGTTTAGAATAAAAGACTCAAGTTAATTTGCATCCCAAGCTTACAATGTCTGTATGTTTGCTGGCTTTACTGAGAATCTGTTCATAGGAGCTATGCCCAACAAGTGAACACTGAGCAGGCAGAACCCAGTGAAATCTAGGCTCTCAGTACAGTAACTTCTGCTCTTGGGCTAGTTTATTTGCACATCAATTATAGGCAGACTTAAGCACATGAAATCAGTTAGGAAACAGTGGACTAACTTGGCCAAAAGATACATTGACTCCTGATAAGCCCTATCAACTAATTGGCCAATAAATTGACCAAGCCATCAAATCTGTACAAGTTCACTGACTGACATAGCACTGATTCAATAACACCCCATTCTTGGAAACAAGAGATGCTCAAGGGGAAACTATACATTTAGAACCAGATACACTAGCCTTTCAGCATAAGTTTAAACAAATTTACTTACCCCTGAGCCTCAGTTTCCTCATCTGTAAAATGAGTATATGGAGTATTGCAATGTATAATGTAGGAAAACAGCTACCAGAATGCTCAGCACATGCTAAATGCTCAGTATGTTTATTTTCTTTCCCATACCAGTAACTCAGGTTACATAAGAGCTGAAATGAGCCTCTCCTATTTTCTCTCTTAAAGCTATCTTCCAAAATAGCTGCCAACCAAGAGCCGAGTTAACAGGTGGACCAGCTATAGCATGGAAACACCAGTTGCTCACCCACACTAACCTGATGTTGCTTCCCTCATAAATTCTAGTTCTGTCCTCTGGACTCTCCTTCACCATCTCTTAACCTTAAAAGAGCAGAATCATCCTTCCTCCTAGGTTTGTTGTGGAGATTGCATGAGGAAATGGCTGAGAGAAAATTGTTAGGGAATTGTAGGGCTCTCAAAGAGATTGGCTGAAGATTGGCATGTGTCTAGTTTTCCAAAGCCAAGTGAGTCGTCCTTGCAAGAGCAGCCAGGATGAGGGAAAACCTTTTTAAAGTTTCTTTTGAGCAACGTATTCCCTCAGATGTTTTTTGTTAATATAAATTAATTAGGTTTCAGATGAAAGACAATACCTTAGTTATATTAGCACCGTTGATAGCAATGATTAATGAACTTCCATTTGATTTATCAGATCTGAGAATGAAGAATGAGTGGCAAGGGAGAAAGGAAATAACACCCATGGGAGGAATACGATTTTCCTATTCATTAAGTTAGTTCACAAATTATAAGTTTTGTTGTTACTATTTTACACATCAGATATAGACTCAGAGGTTGAGTAGCTTGTGAACTTCACACAGGGGATAGAGATGGAATTTCAGTGAAGGTTTGTTTGACTTTAAACACTGTTTGTCCCAGTTACTCTTTTTTTATTTTTTTATTATTTTATTTTTTATTTTATTTATTATTTTATTATTATTGATTACTAATAAATCAGTGTAACACTTAGTAGCTTAAAACAGCATTATAATATGTCCATGGATTCCGTGGATCAGGAATTCAAGATATGGCACAGTGGGAATGCCTTGTCTCCCCCTGAGTGAATAGTGGTGACTTTATGGACTCCTATGAATGCAACTTCACTTCCATGTTTGGCAGTTTATACTGGATATTAGTGTGGACCTTAGCCAGTGCTGTTGACCAGAACACCTACAGGTGGCCTATACATGTGGCCTGGACTTTCTAACAGTATAGTGGCCTCAAGGAAGTTGGACTTCTTAAACGGTATCTCAGTGAATAAGACAGAAGCTGTATCACCTTTTCTTATTGAGGCTTAGAAGTCTACCACATTCTGTTGGTTACAGTTAAGTTACAAGCCTGCCAAGTTTCAAGGGGAGGGGACAAAAATCCCTTCCCTGGCAAGACTGTCAAAGGAGCTGTAGTCATTTTTCTTTAATTTTCCTCTAGTTTTATAAGATAGCTGTGACCTATACTTTGATAGAAGATGGCAGGCCATTTGCATCAATATTTTTTTGCTTCCCACTATTGTCTAGGACTGCCTGTAATTAGTGCTAAAGCAGCAGGTGGGACCAGAGGCTAGGCCGCATCTGAAGGCTGACCTGTCAGCTGACTTGTTGACATCTTCCAGTTGTTTATATAGGCTTTGCCAAAGCATGTAAGACTTCTGAGCTCTGGTATACATCAGCAGGAGCTAGAAATCCCAGTTAAAGCTGCCAACGGAGGCTGAAAAAAGCAAGCAGAATCTTTGTGTTATCTGGAAGAAAAATTGAATGTATGGGAGGTGGACTTTGCGTCAGTGATAACTGGCAGAAATAACAAAAGGAACATTACAAGGGTCACTGTTGTCAGCCACGTAAAAATAATCGCTTGTCCAAGAAAAGGACAGTCCACAAGCAGATTTGACCATAATAGCAGTGAATGTCCTAAAAGGATCTAACATGTGGGAAACAACATCTATGTGCCACTCTCTGTCCTAGATATTCAAATCACATCATTCTCCAGTGACTAGGACATTTCCTGTTATTTGAAGGCAGTCACTGAGCAGCTTTGTTGAGTGACATAATGACTGTATAGAATTTGATGTATTACAGGTAACCTGCCTTTATGGTACAAATTTTCAATGTGCAGAAAATGAATAAATGCCCAATCACCAAATCTGCCCTACTTTACTCCCATTGGAAATCACCAAGCTGAAGTCAAACCACTAACAGAGTCCTCTTTTTCTATGATAGAGTTTTCTAACGTATGATTACTTTTTTCAGCTTCCATCTGAAAAAGATAGACACAGGGACATTTATTCTTGATCTACTATATGAACCAGAGCTAAGTGGTTAGGAAAATTCAGGAGCTACAGGCTGATAGAGGATTTGTGGAGAGCTTACTGGACCAAAGCAAGACAGGTAGATCAGGCTGGACAGTAAGCTGACCCTCAAAGAGAGTTTGAGAAAACAGTAGCAGATAAACATTGTGTCTGTGGCACACCATTGCTCCAAGTGAGTGTATGCTGAGTCACAAATGATCTAAAATATTCTGACACAGCAGCCATGAGGAATTGAAGAAGGGTAAAATGATCTTTCTGAGCAGGCTTGACTCAGATGCTATGCTCTGGTGGGCTGCCAATCTGCTTTGTGTTGATGGAGATTATTTCTTTGCATAAAGTAGATCTAGTCATTGAAGAAACAGCAAGAAGGTACTGAGAAACTGAAGTGAGCATGGAGCAAATTATTATTGAGATAATGATGAAGTACAGCCTTAGATTTCAGGGTCCTGAAGATCCTGACACATATAGAGGCAGCAGTGCTGTCCTCAGTCTTCATGCAGGATGAAACTGGAGAAGGCCCCAGACTGTATTCTGGACCCTCTTTTTCCATACCTTTCTCTCTTTGGGATGTGAAGTATTGATTGATCTCTTTTCTTCAAGTAATGAATACTGTCTCCATCCACATAACTGTTGACCTCAAAAAGTGGTCATAAACTTTGTCTTTTTGGTGTAAGGAAAGTAGGCTTGAAACTCTAATGACTTTGATTCTACTTTGTGTTTCTGTGTAAAAGATGTTATAATAGGCTCAGCATTTCTCTTTCCCTAGTCTCCAGTGCTCTCTTCTAATTTTTAATGGGAACATGCTAGATATCCTAGAGTTTCTGGTTGAGACTAGTAGACCCAGTGGTTTCTTACATAAAGCTCAGAGGCAACAATGGTATGTGGCATTTTTTTTTCTCAGAAAATGTTGCCAGCCTCCTTGCCACAAGGTGGGGGTGGGAGGAGTGAGAATGTAGATAGATGAACATAGATTCCTGCCCATTTATCATGGACTTGACTTGATCTCATTCCATTCAAGGTCATCAGATTACTTTCTCTCCCCTCCCATGGCAATTCATCCTATTGCCTTCCATTCCATCTTTCTCATCCTATTTTGTAAGCTCCATATGATTGATGTGGATGGAAAATTTTATTCTGCTTACTGAGCAACAAACAGAAGGTTCTCCTATGGATAGAACACTGTGCTAGCCATCCCAAGGTACACGAAGATGAGTAAATCACAGGCAGCCCCTTATGAAAGTGACTTAGATTTATCAAGCTATACTCAATTTCATCCAATCCAAATCCCTCTCCGTTGCTCTTCTTGATCTTACTTTTGGAGATACCCTCATCTACTTCCCTTCCTTTGAAGCATTGTGAGAAGGAAGAAGGCTGGCATCTTGGGTTCTGATTAGTTCTTGTTTCTCTGAAGATCTAGAGTGTGTCCGATAAAAGCCACATAGTTGTCACTCTATATACGTTGTTAATAGACATCTATGTTTATTGAACAACAACCTGTGTGGCTTTGGACAGGACACTTCCCCTCTCTGGCTCTCAGTCTCAGAATAAGGTGGTTTAATTCAGTGTGTGTTTTCCAGACTTTTATAGGAATTCTGAATCAGGAGACTAGTTCCAGTGGCATCAGACTCAGAGGGAGGATGGTACAGTAATTAGAGGACTTACGATAAACCCTTGAGAGAATAGCAGAATGAGGCAGATAACTATGGGGAGTTTTGTTAGAGAATATGGTTTATGATAACTTTATTGCCTAAGAAGAAGAGGGGCCATATCAAAGATTTTATTTATGCTATATTGCTTTGAATAAATGAGTGGAAAGTACTTTTTTTGGTCAATGAGAATTGTACACAATTTTTAATGCCCATATATTAAGTGTTAGGTAAGCAAACTAAGATTGTTGAGACTAAAATTATTCCTTATTTTCTTCATGGGTCTTAGATGAATCAACTCTAGTTATTTCTGTAGCTGCACAGGAGAAGGAAGATTTTAGTGGATGTGGTATTAGAGGTGTTGATAAGTAGCTTTCATCTGCAGGGAAAACACCAAGAACATAAATCTTTTATTTTTTTCCTCACTCTGGGGGCTACAAAAGAGACATAGGTAATTGGTGCCTCTCCCTTCTTTTCTCAATCCGACAGACCACTTTGCTATAATTGCCAACCTGTAAATTCAATTGGGAATCTTACTATGTACCAGGAAGTGGAGACGAATAAGAGACAGAGACTCTGTCCTCAATTATAATTAGTATTTTTTAGTGCCATCATGTTATAAATAAGTACTTTATGTACTATGTATTAATATGTATTATCTCACATAATACAAGCTTGAAAGGGAGGTACTATACCATTGTTTCCATTTTAGAGATATGTAAATAGAGGAAATGAGAAATTAAATACTTGGCTAAGCTTTCACAGCTACTAAACAGGAGGGGGAGGCGTTGTTGGGACTTGAATCTAGGCTTTAAATCTTGGCTCCAGAGCCAAGCCCTAAACACTTAGGCTCTACCACACCATACATGCATATATTCTACTGAGACTGACTACTAAGAACATTATTTGAGTGTAAAGGTCAGTTAAAACACATGGGCAGGTTAGAGAGTTTTAAAATTGGCTATAAAGCATCCAATGGATAATTTATAAGCCACCTAGCAGCACTGATTTTCTTTTCCCTTCTGAGCCTTTGCAAAAGTTGTTCCATTGTATAAAAAGCCTTGCATCTAAAGTCTTGCATCTACCCAAGATTGGCATTGTTAAATACTTTTGAGGTGTAACTTACATACGGCAATATAACCAGGTCTTAGGTATTGGGAAAGAAATACATTGGTGTAGCCATCACTCTAATCATGAACATTATTTTTTTTTTTTTATCACTTAAAGTCTTTGATACGTTTAATCACCCCACTGTCTACTCTCTGTCTGGGTGACCATTTGATTTCTATTACCATAACTTAATTTTGCCTTTTCTAGAATTTTGTATAACTGAAATCAGATAGTGTGTACTTTTTTGTGTCTGGCTTCTTTTACTCACCATAATGTTTTTAAGATTCATTCTTTATGTTGTGATGGGCTTTTTTTGTGGGGTTTCTTTTTTGGGGGTATTATTTTTATTGCTGAATCCATTGCATGAATTTATCATACTTTGAAAATTCATTGATCTGTTGATGGCTAATTGGGGCATTTTTAGTTTTGGCTACTGTGAATTAAACCTTCTTTGAACATTTTTTTGTACTTTTATGTTTGTTTATTTTTGAGGGGAAGTAGAGGACAGGGGAGGGGCACAGAGGGAGGGAGAGAGGGAGGGAGGGAAACAAAGAATCTGAAGCAAGCTCCAGGCTTTGAGCTGTCAGCCAAGAGCCTGACGTGTGGCTCAAACTCACAGACTGCAAGACCATAGAATGAGTCACCCAGACACCCCTGTTCCCTTTGTGATCACATATTTTCTTTGGAGTAAACATCTAGGAGGAGAATTACTGGTAGGTGTATGATTAACCAGATTGTTTCCTAGAGTGGTTGTGTCTTTTTGGATTCATACTAGCAACCAGCCTGTGATAGTTCCAGTGGCTTCATATTCTCACCAACACTTGGTATTGTTGGTCTTTTTAATTTTAACTATTCTAGTGGCTGTGGTGCGGTATCTCATTGTGGTTTTGACTTGCAATTACCTAATGACTGATGATATTTTTTCATGTGCTTCTAAGACATTCATATATATTTTTTTGATAAATGTTATGTTTGAGTCTTATGCCCACTGTTTAATCTGTCTAACTTAACCTTGACTACACTAAGGACATGGAGATATTTTCTATTTTCCTCTAGAAGTTTTATAATGATAGATTTTATGATTATGTCTATGATCCGTCTTGAATAAACTTCAGTGTATTGTTTGAAGTAGGAGTCCATCAATTTGTACTATGTTGATATGAGAATTTTACAGTAATATTTTACCTAAACATTATGTTCTGTTTACAGAACATAATTTACCTATGGAATTACCTTGGAAGCTTTGTTGAAAATAGTTGTATATATGTGAGTCTATCTTGGGTCTATTTTCTTTCCTTTGGCCTGTGTGTTCTTCATATACCACACTGACTTGATTACTATAGCTTTATAGTAAATCTTGAAATCAGGTTGTATAATTTTTTCATTTTCATTTTTATTTAGATTTCTAAATAAAATTTTAGAATTACCTTGACATACCTCCTGAGATTTTGAATAGATGAATTTGGGCAGACTTAGCAATTTTACAATATTGAATCTTCCAATTCATGAATAAGATTTATTTTTCCTAAGTTAATTTGTCATCTTTAGTTTCTCTCTGTAATAGTATTTTACAGTGTAGAAATATCATACATTTTTGTTAAATGTATTCTAAAATATTTTGTTTTTAGATATTGTAAGTGGTATTTTTAATTTTCATTTTCTAATTATTTTTCCTACTATATATAAATGCAGTGATTTTTGGATATTGAATTTGTATCCCATGTCTTTGCTAACTTTTCTTATTGATAATAGGTTTTTTTTTTTTGGAGATTCCTCAGGGAATCTTCCTATGTAAACAATCCTTCCTTCCTATGTAAACAATCATAATATGTTACTGTAGTCTGAACTTCATGCCTCTTAACTTTTTATCTTGACTTACTATACTGGCTAGGACCACTGGTACAATGTTGAGTAGAAATAGTAAAGATGGAACAACATGTTTTATTTCTAATTGTAAAGACATTTAATATTCTATCATGATAACTGTAGGATTTTTATAGATGTATTTTTTCATACTGAGAAAAATCCCGTTTTCTTTGCTGAGGGATAAACATTTTTAAACACAAATGTTTCTCTGCTTCTATTGTGATCATGTTTTTCCCCTTTATTCTGTTTATGTATTATATTGAATTAATGAGTATTACACTAACCTTGCATTCCCAGAATAAGTTTTAGTTGGTTATGATATATTATCATGTTATAAATTGATAGATTTAATTTGATATTATTTTGTTTAGAATCTTTGTGTCTATATTAATGAAGGGTATTTTTAAAGTTTTTCTTTTTATATCCTTTTAAGGATTTTTTGTCAGGATTTTGCTAGCTTTAAAATGAATTGGGAAGTAAATACTTTCTGCAAGTGAGGAAGTGTTTCTGTATTAATATGGTTTAGATTTTCTAGTTCTTCTTGTAGTCTGGTAAGCCGTGTTTTTAAAAGAATTCATCCATTTTACCTAGGCAGTCAAATTAGGTTGCATGAAATCCATAATATAACCTCATCGTCCTATGACTGTAGGATCTAATGATGCAGAGAATTTGTCCACTCTCTCTTGATTAATCTAGCCATGGATTTATCAACATTAATCTAACAAAACTATTTTTTTTGTTGATTTCTTCAACTATAATCAATTGTCTTGATGTCTCAATTTTTATTTTCCTTATTTTACTTAAATTTTAGTTTATACTTCTAGGTTCTTAGGATTAAAATACAGATCATTTATTTATGCCTTATCTACTGCAGATATTAAGGCTATAAAATTTCCTTTGAGGACTGCTTTAGCTGCATTTCATTAATTTTAACATTTTGCAATTATTCCATTAAATATGTTTTTAAATTTTCTTTTAAATATCTTGTTTGACCCATGGGTATTAGATATGTATTGCTTCATTTTAAAATATGTGTACCTTTATATATAAAGTATTACTGATTTAAAATTTAATGTTATGGTCAGAGCATTTAATATTTGTGTCTTCAGTCCTTGAGTTTATTAAAAACCTTCTTTATGATCCAGCATCATATGATTAATCTTTCTGAATGTTCCATATGAGCTTGAAAAGAAAATGTATTTTTTAGTTATTGATGGTAGTTCTGTAAATGTTGACATTACCAAATTGATAGTGTTGGTCTAATCTGGGATTTTTCCCCTCCTATTTCTCCCATTAGTTACTAAGAAAGGAGTGTTGTAATCTTGAACCATAATTAATGATTTGTCTTTTTCACTCCTCCAACTCTGCCAACTATCACTTCCTATAATTTCAATAAATGTCATAACTGTTATGCCTTCCAGGTGAATTGATCTTTTAATTATAAAATGACCCTCTCTGATTTCACTCATGTGGAATTTAAGAAACAAAACAGATATGAACATAGGCTAAGGGAAGAAAAAACAAGATAAAAACCGAGAGGTAGGCAAACTGTAAGAGACTCTTAAATACAGAGAACAAACTCAGGGTTGCTGGACAGGAGATAGGAGCGGGGTATGGGTTAAATGGGTGATGCATGTTAAGGAAGGCACTTGCTGGGATTAGCAATGAGTGTTCTATGGAAGTGATGAATCACTGAATTATACTGCTTAAACCAGTACTACACTGTATGTTACCTAACTTAACTTAAATTTAAATAAATACATTTTTAAAATATTTTTTTCTCTGCTTCTGCTAATATTCTTGAAATTAACATTGTTTAATACTTCAGATTTTAAAACCTTAAAACTCCGGATTTCTTTTTTTATGTTTATTTATTTATTTTTGAAAGAGTGAGAGAGTGTTAGCAGGAAGGGGCAGAGAAAGAAGAGAAAGAATTCCAAGCAGGCTCTATGCTGTCAGCACAGAGCCCAGTGTAGGGCTCAAACTCATAAACCCATGCAATCATGACCTGAGCCAAAACCATGAGTCAGATGCTTAACTGACTGATCCACTCAGGTGTTCCAAAACTCCAGTTTCTTATATTTGGAGTTTGTGTGGCATATATTTTTCAAATCTTTCAGTTTTAATCTGATGATGCCTTAAAGTACAATTCTTATCATATGGTTGGGTCTTGCTTTTTTTTTTTTTTTTTTTTTTTTTTTTTTTTTTTTTTTTTTTTTTTTTTTTTTTTTTTTTTTTTTTTTTTTTTTAGTAAAGGTCTTTGTTATCCTTTTACATTTTAAGCAGAAGGAGAACTGAGGTGGGCTAACTCTTAATTTTTATTTAACTCAACTTAGAAGTTATCCTAAGACATCATCCACGATCCTCTCAGATGTGGATAGTTATCCTTTCTTCATGTTCCAATAGCACTGTTGACATCTCCCAACTGTAGCTTTGTATCATGTACTTTGCATTATAATAGTCTATTACACATACTTGATTGTAAACATTTTGAGAAGTAACTGAATTTTATTTAGTGTTGTATCCTTGATACCTAACACATGCCCTAACCTAGAGTATATACTGAATTTATAATAGTTGAATAAATGGATAAATACATGAGTGTCTTAAGAGATAGAAAGTAAGCATGTAATGGGGCGCCTGGGTGGTTCAGTCGGTTAAGCACCCGACTTCAGGTCATGATCTCATGGTTCATGGGTTTGAGCCCCCCAATGGGCTCTGTGCTGACAGCTCAGAACTTGGAGCTTACTTAGGATTCTGCGTCTGCCTTTCTCTGCCTGTACCCTGCTTAATGCGCGCGCGCGCGCGCGCTCTCTCCCCCCACCCCCTCTCTCTCTCAAAAACAATTTAAAAAATTAAAACTCCACACCCAAAAAACAAACAACCCAGTGAAGAAATGGGCAGAAGATATGAACAGACACTTCTCCAAAGAGGATATCCAGATGGCCAACAGACACATGAAACGATGATCAGCATCCCTCCTCATCAGGGAAATACAAATCAAAACCACACTGAGGTATCACCTCACACCAGTCAGAGTGGCTAAAATGAGCAAATCAGAGAACTCTAGATGCTGGCGAGGATGTGGAGAAACGGGCACCCTCCTACACTGTTGGTGGGAATGCAAACTGGTGCAGCCCCTCTGGAAAACAGTGTGGAGTTCTCCAGGAAAATAACAATAGAACTCCCCTAGGACCCAGCAATAACACTGCTGGGTATCCAAAGGATACAGAAATGCTGATGCACAGGAGCACATGTATCTCAATGTTCATAGCAGCACTCTCAACAATAGCTAAAACATGGAAAGAGCCTAAGTGTCCATCAACGGATGAATGGATCAAGGAGATGTGGTTTATCTATACCATGGAATACTACATGGCAATGAGAAACAATGAAATCTGGCCATGTGTAGCAACATGGATGGACCTTGAGGGTGTTATGCTGAGCGAAATAAGTCAGGCAGAGAAGGACAAATATCATATGTTTGCACGTATAGGAGGATTAGGAGGAACTTAATTGAGGACCATGGGGGAGAAGGGGGGAAATGGTGGGGGAGAGGGAGAGAGGCAAACCATGAGAGACTCTTGAATGATGAGAACAAACTGAGGACTGATGGGGGAGGGGGGGAGGGGGGAAATAGACATGGAGGAGGGCACTTGTGGGGATGAGCACTGGGTGTTATATGGAAACCAACTTGACAATAAAATATTTTTTAAAAATAATAATAATAAAAATGTTATTGGTATTTTGATAGGGATTGCTTTAAATCTGTAGAATGCTTTAGGGTAGTACCGAAATTTTAACAATACTTGTTCTTTGAATCCATAAGTACAGAATATCTTTCCATTTGTATTGTCTTTAATTTCATTTATCAGTGTCTTAGAATTTAGAGAGTACAGGTCTTTCCCCCTGGTTAAGTTAATTTCTAGTTATTTTATTATTTTTGGTGCAGTTGTAAATGAGATCATTTTCTTATTTTCTCTGCTTTCTTATGAGTGTATAGGATTAAATGTATTAATGAATTAAATATATTTGTATACATGATTTTTGTATCCTCACAAGCTTATTGAATTTATTTATTAGTTCTGGTAGTTTTTTAGTGTAATCTTTAGAGGTTTTTATATATAGTATCATGTCATCTGCAAATAGTGAAAGTTTTACTTCTTTACCAATTTGGATGACTTTTGTTTCTTATTGTTGTCTGACTGCTATGGCTAGGACTTCCAGTACTATTTTTAATGAAAGTAATGAGCATGGACATCCTTGTCCTGTTCCTGACCTTAGGAAAAAAGCTTTTAGTTTCTCCCTGTTGAGTGTGTTGTTAGCTGTGGGTTTTTCATATATGGCCTTTATTAAGTTGAGGTATGTTCTTTCTAAACCTCCTTTGTTGAGGGTTTTTATCATGAATGGATTTTGTACTTTGCCAAATGCTTTTCCTGCATGTATTAAAATGATTATATGATATTTATCCTTCATCTGATTAATATGTTGCATCATGTTTATTGATTTATGAATATTAAACCACCCTTGCATCCTGGGAATAAAACCCACCTGATTGTGGTGAATGACTTCTTTTAATGTATTGTTGGATTTGGTTTGCTAATAATTTGTTGAATTTTTACATCTATGTTCATCAGTGAAATTGGCCTCTAATTCATATTCTCTCTCTCTCCCTCTCTCCCTCTCTCCCTCTCTCCCTCTCTCCCTCTCTCTCTCTCTCTCTCTCTCTCTCTCACTTTTTTGTAGTGTCTCTATCTCATTTTGGTATCATGGGAATGCTGTCCTCATAGAATACATTTGGAACCTTTCATCCTCTATATTTTTTTAATCATTTAGAAGAATAGATATCAACTGTTCTTTATATATTTTAATTTTTCTTTTTAAAATTTTTAAAGATTATTTTGAGAGACAAAGAGAGCAGGGAGAGGACAGAAAATGAGGGAGAGAGAAATGATCCCAAGCAGTCTCTGTGCCATCAGCATGGAGCCAAAAGTCGGGCTTGAATTCATGAACTGTGAGATCATGACCTGAGCAGAAACCAGGAGTTGGGTGCTTAACCGACTGAGCCACCCAGGGGCCCTGATATTAACTGTTCTTTAAAAGTTGGGTAGATTTCACCTGTGAAGCCATCTGGTCTTAGACTTTTGTTGGCTGGGAGTTTTTGATTATTAATTTAATTTCTTTGCTGGTAATCTGTTCAATTTTTTAAATTTCTTCCTGATTTAGTTTTGGGAAATTATATGTTTCTAGAAATTTATCCATTTCATCCACACTGTCCAATTTGTTGGCATATAATTTTTCATAATATTCTCTTACAATCCTTTGTGATGCTGTTCTTTTCTTTTTTTTAGTATTTATATATTTTGAGAGAGAGAGACAGACAGACAGACACACAGACAGCATGGGAGGGGTAGAAAGAGAAGGGGAAAGAGAATTCCAAGAGGCTCCACACTGTCCGTGCAGAGCCTGAGGCAGGGCTTGAACTCAGGAACAATGAGATCATGACCTGAACTGAAATCAAGAGTTGGACTCATAACTGACTGAGCCACTCAGGTGCCCCTGAAGTGGTGGTTTTTATTTCTCCTTCATTTATGATTTTGTTTGAGTTCTCCCCCTTTCTCCTTTTGATAAGCCTGGCTAGTGGTTTACTAATTTTGTTGATGTTTTCAAAGAAACAGCTCCTGGTTTCATTGATCTTTTTTTTTTTTTTTTTTTTTTAGTTTCTATTTCATTTATTTCTGCTCTAGTCTTTACTATTTTTCTCCTTCTGCTGGATTTGGGTTTTGTTTGCTGTACTTTTTCTAGCTCATTTGGGTCTAAGGGTGTAATTTGTTTGAGGTTTTTCTTGCTTCTTAAGATAGGCCTGTATTGCTATGTACAGTTTTGCTGCATCTCAAAGATTTTGGACAATTATGTTTTCATTTTCATTTGTCTCATGTATTTTTCAATTTCCTCTTTGGTTTCTTGGTTGACCCATTTTTTAAAAAATTGCGCATTATTTAGTATCCATGCATTTATGTTGTTTCCAGGTTTTTCTTGGGGTTGATTTATAGTTTCATAGTATTGTGGTTGGATAAGACTCAATTGTTTTGAATTTGTTGAGACTTGTCTTGTGGCCTAATATGTGATCTATTTTGGATAATGTTTCATGTGCACTTGAAAAGAATGTATACTCTGGTGTTTTAGATGGAATATTCTAAATATATGTTAGATCTGTCTGACCCAATATATCATTCAAAGTCACTGTTTCCTTGTTAATATTCTGTTTGGACAATCTATCCATTGATGTAAGTGGGATTTTAAAGTCCCTTACTATTATTGTATCACTATTGATTACTTCTTTTGTTATTAGTTGCTCCTATGGTGGGTGCATATTTACAATTGTTATCTTCTTGTTGGATTGCTCTCTTGATGATTATATAGGGTCTTTTCTTTTGTTAGTCTTTGCTTTAAAGTCTATTTTGTCTGATACAAATATTGCTACTCTGGCTTTCTTTTCACATCCATTTGCAATGACAAATCTGTCTCCTCACTTTCAGTCTGCATGTGTCTTTAGGTCTGAAATGAGTCACCATATGCATTTTGATTGGAACATTTAATCCATTTATATTCAAAGTTATCATTGTACTTATTCTATGTACTTATTACCTTTTTTGTTACTTGTTTTATGGTTGTTTCTGTAGTTCTTTGCTGTTACTTTCTTCTTTTGCTCTATTGTCTCATGGCTTGCTGGCTTTCTTTATTCATATACTTAGATTCCTTTCTCTTTATTTTCTTTATATCTGTTACTAGTTTTTGATTTGAGGTTACCATTAGGTTTATAGGTAATATCTTATGCATATAGCAGTCTGATATAAACTGATTTAGTTTGAACTTATTCTTTACTTCTCTACCCTCCCACCTTATCCTTTAGATATATGGTGTCTTAACGGGCATCATTTTGTTTTGTGAATCCCTAGACTGATTTTTATAGATATGTTTACTTTTACTGCTTTTGTGCTTCCTACTTTTCTTACTCCTACTTATGGTCTTTCCTGTACACTCAGCGTCTCCTTTAACATTTCTTGTAGGGCTAGTTTGATGGTCATAAATTCCTTTAACTTTTTCTTGTCTGAGAAACCCTTCTTCTATTTTGAATGATTGCCTTGCTGCATGGAGTATTCTTGGTTGCTGTTATTTTTTTTTCCTTAAGCATTTTGAATATATCCTGCCACTCCCCTCTGGCCTGCAAAGTTTCTGCTGAAAATCCATTGAAAGCCTTATGGGGTTTCCTTTGTATGTAACTACTTTCTTTTCTCTTGTTGCTATTAAAATTCTCTTTATTACTACTTTTTGTCATCTTAATTACTATGTGTCTTGGTGTAGACCTCCTTGGGTTGATTTTGTTGGGAGATCTCAGTCTCCTGGATATGGATTTCTGTTTCCTTTCTCAGATTCAGAAACTTTTTAGTTACTATTTATTCTAATGAATTTTCTGCCCCCCTTTCTCTCTCTTCTCCTTCTGAGATCCCTATAATGCAAATGTTATTATGCTTGATGGTGTCATTGACTTCTATTTTCGTTTATTATTTTTCACCCTTCTGTTCAGTTTGATTACTTTTAGTTACTGTCTTCCAGATCACTGATCCATTCTTCTGCTTCCTCTCATCTACTATTTATTCCATAGTCTATTTTAAATTTCATTTATTGAGTTCTTTATCCCTGATTAGTTCTTTCTGTATTCTTTGTTGAGGGTCTCATCAAGTTTTCCATGCTATTCTCAAGTCCAGTGAGTATCTTTGTGACCATTACCTTAAATTCCTATCAGGTAAATTAATTAGCCCTGTTTTGTTTACCTCTTTTGTTGCGATTTTTCACCTGTTTTCTTATTCTTTGTTTCATTTGAAATCCATTATTTTGTCTTCATATTGACTATTTCTATCAGTTTCTATGTGTTAAGAACGTCTGCTACATCTCCTGCTCTTTTAAGTAGTGTTCTTATGAAAAAGAGGTCCTGTAGTGCCCTGCAGTGCAGTCTTCCTCATTTACCCAAACTGATGCTTCAGGAGTGTCTCTTATGTGTGATGCATGTCCCTTGCTATTGTGGCTGAGCCACATTTACCTTCAGAGCAGCTGTCTGCAATGGCTTCCTTTGCCTCTTGTAGGCAGGGTTTGGTCCTGTGTTAGTGGGCCATTCAGGGCTGGCTGTCTTGTACTTGACTTGTACCATGCCTTTGCCAGAGATGCAGTTGCACCAAACTGCAGGGGACTTTCCCCTTCTTGCCCCCCGAGAGGTTTTCATTGGAGTAGGTGGGACTTGCAGTAAGACCAGATGTCTGCCCCCAGCCCACTGCTGGGGCTGCAGTTGGACTGATGTTCATCGTTATCTTCCCTTCTCCCCAGAGTAGCAGTCACTTTGACATGGTTCTCGAACACATCCATGCTTTTAACACTGCTTTGGATGGACTCCTACCAAAGGTGTGTTGAATGAAGCAGGTCCATAGGAGAATGTTGATGTGGTAAGGTGCATGATGCCAGTAAGGTCTGCACTGGTCCACTATGTGAGGAGACCTTTAGTCACCCTGGAAATGGGATGGAAGGGGGATGTCGACAGAAGAACTTGGGGGCAGGGTGTATTGCTACCAAGCTAGGTGGAGAGTATTCTTGCTGCACTGTCTGCTGGGAGGAAGAAGGGAAATGGTACCTGATAGGTCCCTTGGTTTTGAAGCTCCCAAAGATCTCTGCCCCTTTAGCACATGCTCTGAGATTGGTAAATAAATCCTCTTTTATACCTCAGACATTTTTCAAACTGCTGCTTCTATGCTATATCCCAGTGGGGCTATTTGTTGTGCTGGCTCTTTAAGGGTGGGGAGTCAGTTTCCTATTGCCCCCCTGGCTCTTCCAGAGCAAAGTGGCTGAGTTTTTAAGTTCTAGGTGTTAA
This sequence comes from Hyaena hyaena, assembly GCF_003009895.1. Classification (NCBI taxonomy): domain Eukaryota; kingdom Metazoa; phylum Chordata; class Mammalia; order Carnivora; family Hyaenidae; genus Hyaena; species Hyaena hyaena. The sequence goes on from NW_024081114.1 coordinate 912,744, forward strand.
GTACCACTGATGGTATGAAGTCACACAGTTAAGCCCTTATGGTTTCAAAGCCAAATATTATAGGGATTTGTCTTCCCAGTACAGGTCTCCCATGTCTGGGTGCCTGGTGTGTGAGTCTACTTCTCTCCCCTTTCCATGTCCATGGTATCTCCCCCACCCCCCCAAAAAAGTCCTACTGGTTAGTTTGGTTCCCAATTATGCCCTTTGTACTCTCTTGAATGTGGTTTCTCTATGCTTAGCTGTGGAGAGTCTGTTTAGTCTTTGGGTTGTTTTCTGAATTATTTACTCTAATGTGGGTATTATCTATCTAGTTGTCCCACCTTGTGGGACAAGGTGAGTTTAGGATCTTCCTACTTTGCCATCTTTTCTAGAAATAGTCTATAGATTGTTGTCTTATTTGACTCTCTGTAAAAGATAATGATTTGAACAAAAATAAAAACCATATAGGGTAGGGTTTCTATGTGAAAGTAAAATGTGTGACAACAATAGCACAAAAGCCTGGAGATGAAAAATGAAAGTATATATTGCATGAAATGGTATAATATTTAAATACAGGCTGTGAAAAGAAATACTTTTAGTATTTGTTCTAGGGTTAATAGTATATACAAATCTAAACAAAAACAAAATTATAACTAATAAAAAGTCAATAATGCCAACTAAGGGTAATCACAAAAATAATCAGCTAGTCCAAAATAAGACAATGAATGGAAAAATGTACCGAGGAACAGATAAACAAATAGTAAAATAATAATCAAACTTAACTATATTAATAATTACATTAAATAATGTAAAATACATCAAATAGGAGGCAGAGATTGTCATAACTGGATACAAAAAGCAACACCAAACTATACTGCCTATGAGAAGTGCACTTTAAATATCAAGACACAAATTGGTTAATTGCAAAAGGCTAGGAAAAAATAATGCACAGAGGAAAAGACTTTAAAAAGTAGAAATGATCAGTGGAGTAGAATAGTGAGTTCAGAAATAGAGTCACACTTAAAAGAAACAACTGACTTTTGAAAAATGTGCAAAAGCAATCCAATGGAGAAAGGGTGTTGTTTCCAACAAAAGGTGCAGGAACAAGTGCATATCAAGATGCAAAACAACAAACTTCAATGTACATATCATGCCACATACAAAAATTGAAGTGCATCATTCACATAAACCAAGTGCTATAATATTTCTGGATAAAAATTTTTATAACTTTGGATAAGGTGAAAATTTCTTAGATATAGCAAAAGCACAATCCATAATAGAAAAAATTGACTTGTACCTTAATTAAAAAACATTTGCATTTTGTAAAACACCATTAAGAGTATGAAGAGACAAACCATACACTGGGAAAAAATTTTTGCAAATCATCTATCTGATCATTTTTACCCAGAATATGTAAAGAACATTCAAAACTCAATAATGAGAAAACAAGTAACACAAAGTGGGTAAAAATTTTAAACAGACACTTTATCAAAGAAGTTAAACAGGTGGTAAATAAATGTGTGAAAAGATGATCAATGTTGCTGGTACTTAGGGAAGGGCAAATTAATGCTACAATGGGAAAATAGTGCATTCCTTTTAGAATGATTAAAAGTTAAAGGACTGTATAAAGTGTTGGTAAGGATGTAGAGAAACTTGAACTCTGCTACATTGCTGGTGGTGGTGTAAAATGTTTAACCAGTTTGGATAGCAGTTAGGTTTTTAGAAACTGCCAAGCATATGATTCTGTCATTTCGCTTAAGGGAAATGAAAGTGTACGTCCATACACAGATTTATATGTAAATATTCAGAGCAGATTTACTTGTATTATTTAAAGGCATAACAATGTGGATGAATCTCAAAATAATTATGTTGAGTGAAAGAAGACCAAAAAAGAATACATGAAGTATGATTCAATTTAGAGAAAATTCTAGATAACACAAACTAATCTAGAGTAACAGAAAGTAGATCAGTGGTTGCCTGGAATGAGAAATGGTGGAAGGTGAGGTTATAAAGGTGTATAATAAGTTCATTGTGGGTGATAGATATAGTTATTATTTTTAAATTATTTTTTTTAACAATTATTCATTCTTGAGAGGCAGAGTGGGGAAGGAGCAGAGAGAGAGGGAGACACAGAATCCGGAGCAGGCTCCAGGCTCTGAGCGGTCAGCATGGAGCCAGATGCGGGGCTTGAACTCACTGACCGTGAGATCATGACCTGAGCCGAGGTTGGACACTTAACCAACTGAGCCATCCAGGCGCCCCTAGATATGGTTATTATTTTAATTGTAGTGATGGTTTCACAGGTAAATATGTGAAAAGTTATCAAATTGGATCTAAATATGTGTTGCTTATTGTATGTTTATTTAACTATTTTATTGATGTAATTATTGATACTGTGAAACTTTCATGAGAAATTCATTATGTCTCTGTTCAATATGAGAGAGAGATACCAAGCAAAACAAATTTAACCATGTCTAAAGTATTTTTTTTATCATTTAAATATCTATATGGAAATAAAGCTGAGTTATATAGTCAGATTTCAGGCCCAAGGATGGAGAACAGAAAAATGTAGGTTCAAGAAGCCTGAAACTTGAGCTCACCCTGGCACTTTGTTAGTATATATAGTTGGAGCCATGTATTTTTATAATGATGAACATAATTGTTGAGTTGAATTTTAAGTCTTGAAACTAAAATAGCTATCAGTGGGAGATATGTGGAGCCCCATTATAAATAAATGAAATTGTAATTGTAACTTGCTTAATATAGTAATTATTGAGGCAGATGTATAGTAGTTTATAGCACTAAGACTTTGTGATATTTTTTTCTCAATACCTTTCAAAAGACAAGTAACAGTGGACAGGCAGAATTGGATGTGGAATCTGACATGTTTTTAGGATTTTTCTGCAACAAACCAGGGCTTGTATGTTGGTAAGCAATGCTAGTGACCAAACATTTGGGCTCAAGAATCACAGAGAACAGTGTGTGGTAGTGAAAGAGCTAGATGCTAAAAGTGGGCAATGAAATGTAGGACTTTTGAGTGGGATGTCAATACATAAAAGAACATACATGTCAATACATACAAGTATCACTAATTTACTGGTAGTAGTTATAACAAGTAAGCAAAACTTTAAATCACCTTCTCAGGATGTCCATAGTTTCAGGATGTAAAATGTGTTTTCATATGTCTGCTGGCCATTTGTAAGTTGTCTTTAGGGAAATGTCTATTCATATCCTCTGCGTTTTTAAGTATATTTATTTTGAGAGAGACAGAGAGACAGGAAGAGACAGAACAAGCTGGAAGCAGCAAATGGGGAGGGAAATCCCAGAAAGAAGGAATCCCAGGCAGACTCCATGCTGTCAGTGTGGAGCCCAACTTGGAGCTCACACCCATGAACTTTGAGATTATGACCTGAGCCAAAATCAAGAATGTGACACTCGACTGACTGAGCCACCCAGCTGGCCCTCATCTGCTACTTTTTAAATCAGATTATTTGGGGGGTTTTGGTGTTGTGTAAGTTTTTAGAAATATATTTTAGATATTAACTTCTTAGTGCATATATCATTTGCAGATGCCTTCTCTCATTCAGTAGGTTTCCTATTAATTTTGTTGATTGTTTTCTTTGCTGTGCAAAAGCTTTTTATTTTGCTATAGACCCAATAGTTTATTCTTGCTTTAGTTTCCCTTGCCTGAAGGGACACATCTAGAAAAATGTTGCTAAGGCTGATGTCAAAGATTACTTCCTATGTTTTCTCTTAGGAGTTCTATGGTTTCAAGTCTCATATTAATGTCTTTAATTCATTGTGAGTTTGTTTCTGTGTATGGTGTAAGAAAGTGGCCCAGTTTCATTCTTTTGCATATAGCTGTCCAGATTTTCTAGCACCATTTATTTAAAAAGATGGTCTTTTTCTCCATTGTGTATTCTTGCCTCCTTTATTATAGATTAACTGACCACATAAATGAAGATTTATTTCTGGGCTTTCTACTGTGTTTCATTGATGTGTGTGTGTGTGTGTGTGTGTGTGTGTGTGTGTGTGTGTGTGTTTTGTTATGTTTTTTTGCCAGTACCAAGCTATTTTGATTACTGTAGCTTTATAGTATATCTTGAAATCTGGGATTTTGATACTCCCAGCTTTGTTATTTCTCACAACTGCATTGGCTATTCATGGTCTTTTGTGGTTTCATTCAAATTTTTAGGATTATTCTAGTTCTGTGAAAAATGCAATGGTTATTTTGATAGGAATTCATTGAGTCTGTAGATTCCTTGATGTAGACTGGCCATTTAACAATATTAAATCTTCTACTCCATGAGCATGGAATATTGTTCTTTTTGTGTCCTCAATTTCTTCTTACCAGTATTTTATAGTTTTCAGAGAATAGGTCTTTCACCTTCTTGGTTAAGTTTATTCATAGGTATTTTTTTCTTTTGGTACAATTATAAGTGGAATTGTTTTCTTAATTTCTCTTTCCATTCCTTTGTTATTAGTGTGTAGAAATGCAGCAGATTTCTTTATGTTAATTTTGTATTTTATAACTTTACTGAATTCGTTTATTTTAATAGATTTTTGGTGGGTTCTTTAGGGTTTTCTGTGTAGAGTGTTATGTCATCTGCAGATAGTGAAAAGTTTTACTTCTTCCTTCTCAGTTTGGATGTCTTTTATACCTTGTCATACTGTTATGGCTAGAACATACAGTGCCCTTTTTCTGTTCTTTGCATTGTTTTCCTTTTTATAATTAAAAACAATAAAAATTTAAGCAGTGAGTGAAGAATTAAATGTTGGTTTCTCTCACCCAAATCCTTAACTACTATCAACTGTCTCTTTAGTAAATTTGTGTGTGTGTTTACTTTCACACACACACACACACACACACACACATACACACACCCCACAGGTTATTCTAAATATACTGTTCTATATCTTAATTGATTTTTTCCAAGTAACAATTTATCTTGAAGATTTTTTCATATCATATAGATCTATTCTGCTACATGTTTTTTTTGTCAATAACATCATAACATGTATGTTATATTCCTTATTAGTGGAAGCAATATAGTTTATTAGTCCTCTATTAATGGACACACAGCTTATTTTTCCTTTGCTTTATTTTGAAAGACCTTTATCTCTCCTTCTATTCTGAATGACAGGCTTGCTGGATAGAGGATTCTTGGCTGCATATTTTTTCTGTTTGTCACATTGAAGATTTCCTGCCATTCCTTTCTGGCCTGCCAAGTTTCAGCAGATAGGTCTGTAACCACTCTGATAGGTTTCCCTTTGTATGTTAGGGCTCTTTTCTCCCTAGCTGCTTTCAGAATTCTCTCTTTGTCTTTATGTTTTGCCAGTTTCACTATATGTCGTGCAGAAGATTGATTCAAGTTATGTCTGAGGGGAGTCCTCTGTGCTTCTTGGATTTCAATGTCTGTTTCCTTCCCCAGATTGGGGAAGTTCTCTACTATAATTTGTTCAAGGACTCCTTCAGTGCCTTTCCCTCTCTCTTCCTCTTCTGAAATTCCTATGATATGAATATTGTTTCGTTTGATTGTATCGCTCAGCTCTCGAACTCTCCTTTCCTGTTCCTGGATCAGTTTATCTCTCTTTTTATTGGCTTCCTCTTTTTTTTGTAGTTGTGTCTTCTAATTCACCTATTCTCCTCTCTGCCTCTTCAATCCGTGCATTGGACGTCTCCATTTTATTATGCATCTCATTTATAGCATTTTTTAATTCATCACAACTATTTTTAAGCTCCATAGTCTTCATAGCAATGGTTTCTCTGATGTATTCCATGCCTTTTTCAAGCCCAGTGATTAATTTTATAACTATTGTTCTAAATTCTTGTTTAGTTATGTCGCTTATATCTGTTTTGAGAAGTTCTTTAGCTTTCATTTCTTCCTGGAATTTCTTTGGAGGAGAGTTCTTCCATTTCATCATGTTGGCTAGCTTTCTGTTTGTTGTTACTTTAAAAAACTTATGCATAAAGCACTCTGCACCTGCGAATACTGCTGTATTAAAGAAGGCTCTTTGACTGTCCAAAGCCTGTCTGTTCATGAAGTGTTCTTTGAATGGTGTCTCTTGGTCTCTCTTGTTGAGACTTTGGTTAGTTTATTTTCCTACTCGTAGTGGTATTTGGGACTCTCCACCATGTGTACTTTGGCTTGTTTCTTGAGGAAGCCCTGGAAAAGAAAACAGATAGACAAACAGGGAACAAAGGCACACAAACGCACAGGCAAATCCAAAAACACGCGAACTGAAGGGGAAAAAGAAAAAGAATGGGAAAGAAGAGGAAGGAGGAAAAACAAATAATAATAAAAATTAAAAAAAGAAAAAAGAAAAAAAAAGAAAAAACCAAAAAGACAAAGGACAGTCTAAGAGCATAAAACCAGAATTTCCAGCTACAAATAAAGAGCTGAGTGTATGCAGTGCTGATGGAAGAGCATATACAAAGAGAGAAATGACAGGGTGGGGAGGAAGTGAAATTGGAAGAGAAATGACCAGGCAGAGAGACTAAGAGGCTTAAATCAGAGAGAGAAAGAGGAGAATATGGTTAGAGGCAAAGAAAAATAAAAGAAGATAATGTTATTCAGAGAAACTATATAGTCTGATTACTCCAGAGAGAGAGAGAGAGAGAAAGAGAGAGAGAGAGAGAGGTAGCAGTGGAGGTGTAGAATATACATCTAGAGAATGGATTAAATGTGACTGTTTAAGCAAACCAGTGAGCAGAGTGCCCAGTCCAGCAGAGGGGAGGGATACGAATGAGAGAAGGGGAAAATATATCTGAATAGAAAAAAATTGATCTAGAATTAATCATGGCACTGCATCTATGTTGGTCTTGCCCCAGCCTCTTGTTAAAAAAAAAAAAAAAAAAAAAAAAAAGGCCGCACTCTAGTGGGGATGGGCATGGTTTGGTGTAGGTGGGTCTTAGCCTTCACTGCATTCCACAGGTCACGTCCTGAGGTCCCGCCTTGCTGGTTGCAGGGAGAAAAATGGCGGCACCCTCGTCCCTTCTCGAACCAAGCATTGCAAATCACTCTTTTGAGTCTGCTCTCCCTGTGCCAGAGGTGTAGCCAAGGTGGGCTGTGCTCTATGTCCCAAGCCACACCTCATTTCCAGATCTTAGTCCACGCACCCCATTTATATCCCCCAAAATGTAAACCTGCAGGCTGAGTACCTCTGAGCAGTTTCAAGCCTGTCGCCTCCCCACTGGGGATCGAGCCGAACTAGAAGAGCGGCGGATCAGCTTCAGGCATCCTTCTTCCCCTCTGGGTCAAGCTGGCGAGCAGAGGAGCCATTTTTCCTGCCTTCGCCTGGGAGAAGTCATCCTGCTCAAGGTCAGATACACAGCTGGAAACCGGATCCCTCTGTGTCCTGAGTCAAGGTTTTTCTCTTCTCCAGGGACAGGGACAGTGTCTTGAGCAGTTTCAGCTGCTCTTTCTTTTCCCCTTGACTCACCATGGCTCCCCACAAAGGGGGCTCCCTCCCCTCCCTCCATGTCTCCGGTCCCAACCGGTTTTTATCTTCACTAGTTTGCACTCACGCTATAAGGTATTCTCAGCAGACTCTGTCTCCTTTTCCTCCCAAATTCCTGGATTCTGTAAGGGTTCCTATGATTTCAGGCCTTCTCCATTCGAGAGATGGGGGCAAGTGAAGTGTAGGGAGCTCCCTACGTCTCCGCCATCTTCCCTCCTCCCTCTTCCTTTGCTTTAAAAACAATGCAGTAATCAATCACTTATCTGTGCACATTCTTTTTTGCATATGCATACATTTATAAGATGTATTTTTAGAAGTTGAGTTTCTAGGTCAAAGGTGTGTGTAGTAAAATTTTGATAATCTTGAAAAGAGGTCCTCCAAAAGAATGAACACATTTATACGGTCACTAACTATATATTTGTAATTATCTCCCAATACATTTACCAACACTGTGATAACTTGCTTTTTAACAGAGATTAAGTTTCTCATTGACAGGATTTAATTCATCCTCTATTAATCATATTTTTTTTCCTGTAGGAATGACTTGATTTGACAAACATTTAGTCTCGTAAAACTTTATTGTGTGTAAAGTATAATATTAGATGTTTGGAGAAGTCAGAATTCATTAGATACAGTCTCTACTCCTGACCAGATGCTAACACAATTGAGGGAGGCAGACACATTCTGGCCTCAGATTACCTTTCCCACCTTATCTATTTGTAATAACTTTTGTGAGCACCGTGGGACTGAAAATGAGCAAGTTTCATGAATATTTTAAGAGAGTACTAGAAGTTTCATGAATATGTTAAGTAGATGTGAGAATTTCCATGAATATATTAAGTAGGAAAATGATTAGCATGAACAGTGCCGCCATAGCTCACTAACCTCTATCTCCCCTGTGCTCATTTGCTACCTTTGTATTTTTTCACTGTTATGAGCTAGTACAAGGAGATATGATTGGGGATTTATGACTTACCGTATCTCTTTCATGTCTCTTGCAGGTTAGCTGACTCACAATTCCAGGTGTCTATAACTAGATTAAAACACTTCTGTATCACTGTGAAAAAGAACTCCCCTCTGGAAAACCATGATGTTTTAATAAGCAGCAGAATGCCACAATCAGGACAACAAGGTAAATAGTAAACATAAATGAGGCTTCTGGAAGCAAAATGGATGGTAGGGGGATTGGGGAGAGACAACAATAATAGCAAAATACAAAAATGAAGACAAATATTGGCTACATTTAAGTTCTTACAGGCCTTATGTTAGGTTTTTAATATTCATCTTTACTAATTCAGGCTGAATGTGCACATGAAGTATTCTTTACAAAGGCCCATTCCCTATTAAATACCTCAAGGTAAATAAGTGCTCTGGCCTCCTCTTTGCCCTAGTCTTACCCCCTGGGTGATGTAATGAGAGCCACTTGAACTGTTTAGTGCAAGTAGCTGGATACTCCATAGGTGAGGGAAGAGGAAAATGACTTTTGTTCTTTTTTTTTGCACACAAAGGGGAAGGCGGCAGCTGTCTCCCATCTCTCCTAAAAAGGTTTCTTCCTGACTCCAGCCTTTTGATGTGCAAATAAAATCACACCAGCTACTGGATAGTCCTTTGCCTCTAGGATTTGTGACAAAGAGGTATCCCAAAGTCAAGGACTTAATACTTCTTGAAATAGAAATACCTCTGTAGATAATGCTCCCTTCTCCAAGAACCCTCTGACCTAACCTACGTACCTGTACTGTGACATAGCCACTTGACTTTGGGGGATAAATTTAAACTACAGATCTAATCGTATGGTATGTAGACATGTTTTGAGAAGTGAAAGTAAGCTTTCTCTTACATTAGAGCATATACATTTTTGTAGCTCAGGAGGCTAAGGCTTTTTCCAGGATCACTGACAAATTCCGGAAAGTTTTATTTCCCCACACCTTGGTAAGGCTGCAATCCTGCAATGCTTTCACTCAAGCTGTTCCTGATTTTTACTGAGATGCATTGTTTTGTGAACAGGAAGGGATTGGGAGTCCAGAAGCCGACCTAAGCTTAGAAGCAGTTTATAATAGTCATTATATACGCCTTGGGAGTAAAGGAAGGGAGTTTTGTTTTTGGTTTTATTTTTGGAGGGATTTTGGAATGTGTTGTAGAGAAGCTGGCTCTTAAAAATGGGCAGGAATTGTCAGACAGGAGGGGGCTGGAAAATTTTTTCACCTAGAGCAGTGCTTCTCAAAATTTCCAGTAGAGGACTCCAAATAGCAAAAGGCAGTGACCACAAACCTCTGGGGCTGGGATTGGAGAGGAGTGTGTGTGCTGCCACAGCCACTATCAGTAGTAGTGGTGGAGAGAATAGTTAGAAATAGGCTTATCATTGCCTTGAAATTTTGCATTCAGGTTCGAATAATACAGTTTCACCTCTAAATCTTTGTGATCAAAGTTAAGTGTGTCCTGGTTTCTCCTCCATTCTCACATCCTCAGGGAATAGTTCCTCCATTTAAAAAACTGGGACATAGATGGCTCATCACAAGCAGAGTCAGGGAGGTAAGACTTGAGGGGAAGTACAGAGAAATGTGAATTAGTTGTTGAGTTGGGATGGGGGAAGCACTTCTAGTGGATAGTGATGGAAAAAGGGTGGACCAGGCAGCACATTGCATAGGTCCTTAAATGCTGTGCTAAAGAATTAGAATTTTACTTGATGGCAAATGAAAATCCAATAGTCTTGGCAAGGGAAGTGTTGAATCACATAAACTGCCAGGAGGTGGAAGGTGACTCAGGCAAAAAGTTTTCTAGGAGGCTAAAGAGGGTGAGAGGACTGTGGGCCTGAATTGGGACTTTGACTATGGGAAAAAAGGAGGTGTAGATCTAAGTTGAACTGGGAGATACAACCATGCTGGATCTGGGAGATCAGAGTGAAATGAGTAGACTTGTACCCACAACATTTGAGAGGATAATAAATCTTCTCACAGAATTTTTCCTTTGATGTTTTTTTTTTTTTTTGCTTTGTGATTTTATCCCCTCCCACATTGATGTTCAAATATAAAAAGTAGTATTTTTTTTTTAAGATCAAGTCAAATTATACCCATGACACACTTTTGTTTTAATTTCTGAATTTACCAGGTAGATCTTACAATTTTATTATAAAGGTAGATATTAAAAATTAGTATTTCTTCCCGTCTCTCTCAGAAATTACTTCATGGCTTCAAAAATCTATAAAATAAAATTTCTTTAGAGGGTAGTAAAAATATCTATTAATTCTAATGAAATGTTGTGTCTATTCCTACTGACGCTTAACTGCAAAAATAATATCTGCTTATTGTGGTAAAATCCAAGGTGAAATTTTCATCTAAGAATCTACCACTACCCATCAAGAAACCTACTCTTTCTAGGTTAAGACTATTCATGGTAGTTTGGTGCTTATCTCTTCAGACCTTATACATTTATATGAATATTTAATTATATATACATGATTTATATATGTATACACTATATGCACTTATATAGTAATGTATATAGTTTTTTGTTTTTTTAAGTAGGATGGATAGTTCTCAGTTTTTGAAATTGCTTACGTATAGATGGAATTTAACTGTCCCTTTTTGTGAAACATTTAGGTTACTGACAAGAAAGTCTGCATTTAAAATAAACATCAGCTACTGGGATGCTAGTCATGGTGCAAATTAAGTCAGCTGGTGAGTAAAAATGAATCCATTTCAAATTTTTATTTTGATAACTTTGCTTAGATTTTGTTGTTTAGAATACTCACATGATGATACCACTGATGGCAAAGATAATTACTCTCAGATTCTGTTAGTAAGAGTGAGAATTTAATGCATTTTTACTGAGGAGAAATTTGGCAATATGTATCAAGAGTTTGAAAATGATTTATCTCCTTCGATCTGTAATTCCATATCTGGGGATAAATTTCAAAGTAATAATGCTGTAGAAAAAGATTTATGGATATTTAATAGTGTTATTTATTAGTAGAAAAAAACATGAAAACAAATACTAGTAATTAAGTAAATGACAGCACATTAATATGACTGAATTATAGTTTGCAGCCAATATAACCATGTTTTCACACTTAGTTGCATGAAAACTGCTTGTGATACAATGTCAAAGGAAAAAGCTGATGTGATCTCTTGAAATACTTTCTTTATATTTTTAGTTTTATATAGGAAACTTTTTTTACATAAAGAATTAACCTTATTGTGATCATTTGTGCTGGAAGAAATAACAGATGTTACGAAGGGAAGGTCTTTATGAAAGTTAGTAAGATGTCTAAGGGGTCTTCAGATAGGTGAGCATCATTTTGTTTCTGTTTGTGTGGCAAATGAAGTAGCAACATGGGGTCTCACTCTGGATAAGAATATGAAGGACTCACTAAAGGACTATAGCACAGAAGGTGATGTTTGTCTGGATGAGTTTTCATGTGAATTCTTCAAATACGAAGCACAACTCCTTTTTACCTTCTAACAGCATCCCTCCCATGACTGACACAGATGGAGGACAAAACCCAAATCTATCACTTTGAAAACATTTTATAGGATTGTATTGTATGTGAAAGCACATTTTGGGAGATTGTTCAAACCTCAAAGTTAGGGGCCAATATGAGAGAAGCTGTTTTACCCTTTGAAGTTAAAAGATGAAAGAAGGCAGAAATCTCAGATGTCTAACAGTTAAGAAGTAGCGAGCAAGCACAAAATTTTAGGTAGGGTTATTCTACTTGAAACACAAATTCTACCTGTTACCTATGTCATAATTCTTGGTATTTTTAAATTTTTTTTAACTTAAGGGAGAACATTTAATCTGTAGTTCAAATAAAACTGCCAATAGTTTAACTCCATTCCTTTGGAGCATGCAATTAAGATACCTACCATTGCTTGATGGTGGCACCCTCACATATCAGTGTCACTTTTTATGATGGTTCCAAAGGTCTGTAAGATGAGTAACCAAACCTAATGTGTAAGGTGAACAAATGTAGTAAACAGGTTTCCCAGTATCCAACTATTCATCAAATGGTTTTGTGTCCTAACCTCCTCCCCCTGTCCTTCACCTTATTTCCTCTTCTTCCCCCTTTTTCCCTTCCTTTATAAAAATTGCCTCTTCCTCAGCCAAATTATGTCATTTTGGTAGATGCTGAAAATCATAATACCTCAGTCTTGGGGTACAGAAATCAGTCTCTTTTGAACATCTTGAATTGCAGATGTGCAATTCAAAATTGCTTTCTGGCCATTAACCTAGAAGGGTATAAGCCTGAAATTATTTATGGCTATATTTACAGGCTTGTAGAAAAATCCCTGGGTTGGAATTCTATCTCTTGCAATCAAAGAGTTCTGACTATTTCAATGATTATATTGGATTAGCAGAATCAGAGACAGCAGTAGGTATACAGAATTATTCTTGGACATACTAACTTTATTTTCTTTAACTCTAAAATCAATATGAGTATTTAAGGAGTAAAGCAGTAGGCACTTTGCAAAAGATGCCAAACTTCAGTTTCTTTGAAACCATTTAGCTGTAGGGAAGAGCTGGAGATGATTAGGACAGGGAGTTTGACTTATAAATAAGAAATGAGAAGGGATGCAGTGATACCCTTCTACAGCACAGAAGTTACGTCTTGAAAAGGAATAGAAGGAATTAATTTAGAGTCCCAGGCATCCCACTTTTCATCTGCTCTCAGAAACAGAAATGTGATAGAATATATTATATAGTGATAATACAGAATTTGCCCTTTTCAGATTGTAAGAAAGATAAGCCTGTGGATAGATTTCTTGCCTCTTGGTTCAGCTAAAGAAAATCCGCTTTCTATCGCATATTGCTCATATCAGGGAGGGTCCACAGAAGCTGTGGGATCCCACTTTCCTTTGCACGACAAACATCAGGCAAGGTGTCCCCCCGACCCCCCATCTTTCCTACCACCACAAAAATGTCATTATCCAAATGGACTATTACCATCTTGGTATCCCTTAAACAGGTTTCTGTATTTCAAAACATGTGGAATATTTTGAGATTAAATATGATTCACATCAAAATCTAAGTGCTAATCAGTTTTAAAAGTCAGTTTGTAGAAAATCAAGGCCAAGTGGTGACTTTATTTGTACTCAGTAGAATTCTGAATTCCTGAAATTACCATTTTCTCAATTTCTAGTTTGAGAGCTCGCTCTAGTCTTCCTTTGGCTAATGTGTAAGTGGTGTTTTGATAATTGATTCATCACTTGAAGGTGCATCGAGTATTGCCTCCTATGTGTACCAAGTATAGAATATGAGTGGTATTTATTGATGTCAAGAACTTTTCAGGTTTTACATAGAGGGAAGCACATATAAAGTATTGTGTTAGAGCAAAACATCTGTAATCTTACCCTAATTCCTTAATTTATACACTGTTCATCTTTGTGCTGGGAAGTGCATTGGTAAAAAAAAAAAAATGATGATGGATTACACTGTCGATCCTTTAAAAAGTTATTTTCCAGCATGGATACTTCCTAAATGATTGTGTTAAGAAAAAGCCCTCATATAACCTAACAGTGCCAGTTAGGCATTGGCAGTCTTTGAAAGCTGTGTATAGCTCTTTTTCTCCCAGTGTCTGTCAGTGTTTGGTGCTGGCAGAGAGAGTTGTTCTGAAAAGATGGTGGTGGGTAAGGAGAACTTCCTCCTACTACACCTTTGAGATGAGGGGAACAGCAGCTGTATGTGACCTTACAGGAATAAAATAGGGTTTAGAAAAAATACTGTCTTGGGCACTGGATGGTGACAGTGGGAGGGGCCAGGAGCACTGTGAAGCCACTGGGTCTGTACCTCACTGTAGACAGAGCAATGATGCTTTGTGGGCTCTCTCAAGCCACCTTTGGCTGACCTTGATATGGACCAGTGATTGTCTCCATACATTTTTAAAAATAATTTTACTGAGGAATAATTGATGTATGATAAGCCACATGGAAAGTATACCATTTGGTAAGTTTTGACATAAGCATGTACCTTTGAAGCTATTACCACAATCAAGTTAATAAAAACATAGAAGTATCCTCATGGCACCTTCATAATTCCTCTCACTAGCTACACCCTGCTCTCTTCCACCTCCATCCCTTTGCAATGACTGATCTACTTTCTGTTCCTGTAAGATTAGTTTTCATTTAATAGAATTATATATAAATGAAATCATATATAGTCTCTCTCTTTTTGGGGGTCTTCATTTTATTTAGCATAATTATTTTGACATTCATTAATAGTTTAGCATGTATCAATAGTTCATTCCTTTTCATTGCTGATTAGTATCCTAATGTATGTATACACCATAGTTTGTGTATCCATTCACATATTGATGGATATGTGAGTTGTTTCCAGTTCTTGGCTATTACAAATAAAGATGCTGTGAATGTTTGTGTACAAGCCCTTGGACACAAGCATATGGACATTTGCTTTCATTTCTCCTGCATACGTATCTAGGAGTAGAAATTTGGGCATATGGTAGGTCATGTTTAACTTTTTGAGAAATTTCCAAACTATTTTTCCTAAGTGTTTGTACTATTTTAAAGTCCTACCGGCAGTGTATAAGATATCTAGCCCTCTACCTCCTTGCCAACTCTTAGGATAAACTTTATAATTTAAGCATGCTAATAGGTGGAAAGTGGTACTCCTTGCAGTTTTAATTGCATTCCCCTAAATCTCTGACTATAATTGTGGATTTATTTTTCCTTTCAGCTCTATTAGCTTTTTCTTTATATATTTTGCTTAATTTATTTGTTTTTGCATGCATAAATGTGTAGGGTTGTTATATTCTCTTCATGAATTAACCTGCTTATCATTATCAAATAACTTTCCTTATCCTTGACAGTTTTCTTTATTATGAAGTCTCTTTTGATCAAATATAGTCATTCCAGCTTTCCTTTGATAATGTTAATGTGGTATATTATCTTCCATTCCTTTACTTTTAGCCTGTTAATGTCTTTATGTTTAAAGTGTGTTCCTTTTGGCAGCATAAAGTTTGAGCTTGATTTTTAATCCAGTATGATCATATCTACCTTTTAATCAAGGTATTTAGGCCATTTACATTTAATATAAGTATTGATACATTAGGTATAAATCCATCTCCTTTTTCTTTGTTGTTTCATCTATTCTTTCCCTTTTTTAAAAAAACTTTTCCTGTCATCTTCTGGATTAATTGAATATGATTCCATTTTGTTTATTGATTTTGTGGTGGCTTAAAAATTTATAGCATGCATCTTTATTAGATCTTTCAAGAAATATTACATCTTTTTGTGCATAGTGAAGAATCTTAACCGTACACTCTCATTTTTTTTCTATAAAGAGATAGGTAGTCATTATTATAGGCTTTGTGTGCCATATGGTCTCTTGCAACAAATCACCTCTACCATTGTAGCTCACTGCAGCCATAGATGATACATAAGTGAACGAGAATGACTGTTTTCCAACAGTAGTTTATTTTAAAAATAGCAAGAAGGATTTGGTCTTAGTCTTTTTGGCAGCTATCAAAAAATATCATAGACTGACAGCTTATAAACAACAGAAATTTGTTTCTCACGGTTTTAGAGTCTTAGAAGTCTGAGATTAGAGTGCTAGCATGGTCAGATGAAGGCCTTCTTCCAGTTTGCAGACTTCTTGTTGTATCCTCACATGGCAGAAAGGGCAAGTGATCTTTCTGGAGCCTCTTTCATAAGACACTAATCCCATTTATGATGGGTCCACTTCCCAGGATTAATCATTGCCCCAAAGCCCCCACCTCCTAATACCATCACCTTTAGGCAATTCCTATTGCCAAAATTCAGGATATGAATTTTGGAGGGATACAAACATTCATACCACAACATAGTTAGTGGGCTGTAGTCTGTTGATTCCTGGTTTTAAATAGTCAACTATCTTTATAAAAGTTTTACCATATCTGGTGTTCTTCATTCCTTTATGTAGATTCATATATTCCTCTCCTTCTGCATGAAGGACTTTCTTTAACATTTATTGTATTGATGGGGCACCTGTGTGGCTTAGTCGGTTGGGCGTCCGACTTCGGCTCAGGTTATGATCTCATGATTTGTGGGTTCGAGCCCCACGTTGGGCTCTGTGCTGACAGCTAGCTCAGATCCTGGAGACTGCTTTGGCAGATTCTGTATCTCCCTCTCTCTCTGACCCTCACCTGCTCACTCCCTCTCTCTCTCTCTTAGAAATAAATAAAACATTTAAAAAATTAAAAATAAAAAACACATTTATTGTATTGATGAACTGCTGGCGTTGAATTTTTTTAGATTTTCTGTGTGTTAAATATTTTTAATTTCACCTTCATTTGCAAAAGTTGTTTTTCTGGGTATAGAATTCGAATTGATAGTTACTTTCCTTTTGTTTTTAAAAAGTGTTATCTCTTTTCTCAGTTGTGTTTCCAATGAGAAGTCTGCTATTATTCTTTACTCCTGTTTATGTGTAACCTGTAGTGTTTTTACTGGCTGCTTTTAAGATTTTTCTCTTTCCTGTTGGTTCTGAGCAATTTGATCATAATGTGCTTTGGTACAGTTTTTTCATTGTTTTGTATTTAATATTCACTGAACTTCTTGGCTCTATACACTTATAATATCAATCAAATATGGAAAAATTTTGGGTCATTATTCTTCAAATAGTCCCCCTCCACCTACACATAAATTTCAGGGATCCATTTATTTGTATATTAGGACTTTTGATGCTATTTCTTTCATCTCCTCTTTCTCCTCCTATGTATTTTCTTTTTGTGATTCATTCTGGAGAGTTTCTATCACTGTGTCTTCAGGTTTACTAGTCCTCTTTTCTGCAATTTCTAATTAGCTGTCTATCTCACCCAGTGCATTTTTCACTTCATATATTTTAGTTTTTAATTCTAGAAGTATAATTGGGATTAAAAACTATCTTTTATGCTTAATGTATGGAATAACATGATAATATGTTTTAATTTCCTTTTCTGCTAACATTAGCATTTATGTCATTTGTGGGTGGGTTTTGGTTTTTCTCATTAACAGGTTGTATTTTCCTGCTTCTTTGCAATATGACTGGATTCCAGACATGGATTTTTACCTTGTTGGGGGGCTGGATATCCTTATATTTCTATAAATTTTCTTGAGCTTTGTTCTGGATGCAGTCCTGTTCCTTAGAGATAGATTGGTCCTTGTGTTTTACTTTTAAGATTTATTAGGTGAGTCTGAAGTAGTGCTCAATCTAAGATAGCTATTTCCCACTATCAAAGCAAGTGTTTTGGGGTATTCTACCCCATTCTTCATGATTTATGAAGTTTTCCGATCTACTTATGTGAGATCAGCCAGTGTTCCTTCTAATTCTTTGGGTGGTTCTTCCCCCAGTGTTAGGTCATTTCCATACATGCACGTGTTCATCAGCACTTAGCAAAATAAATTAGGAAATTTTTTTTCACACCTTCAGAGTTCTCTCTGTGCTCTTCTTTCCTTTATGGGAGTCTGTAATCACTGAGGTCCCTCTGGACTTTCAACTTCTTTTCCTTAATTTAGGAAGTTCAGTGGGCTCTGTCTGGTTTCCTCTCTTCTGTATTAAACACTCTTAAGAGAGTGGGGCCAATTTTAGCTCTTATCTATTTCCCATTCTCAGGGACCACTGTCATTCTTTGATTTCCAGTATCTTGAAAACCATTCTTTCATATATTTTGCCCATTTCTTTGGTTGTTTCAGGAGGAGGGCAAGTTGTCCCCTCTCCAGACTTTCAATTATATATATTCGAGAGTGTCAGTCTTCCAAGATATCACACAGTATAGTGGTTAAAATTTTAGGTGTTTTACGGGTGCTTAGTAAATAAATTTATTTGCTCATATTTAGAATGAATTGGGAGATAGTTATGGAGACTGGGATCAGCTTATTCCTCATAAAATGAAGTTGAAGAAAGTAGTTAATATTTGCAGCCAGCTCATTAATACATCATCTTGATTTAGACTTACCTAGTCACTGTAGCCTGAACAAACACAAGCCAACACAGGGACAAACCTAGATAAACTTGTGGTGTGAAGGAGCAATGAAAGGCTCCCTAGGGCAGGTGGGAAAATCCATAGAGAAAGGGAATAAGAGGCTGCGTGGAGGTCCATCTCCCAAACTCTACAGATAAGCAACTCTGCCACCCCTGGGAAGACCTAGGATAGACTTTGAAAGAGGGTTTGAATGACACTGTGTAGGGAAAATCCCTACATGTGGAAACTAGAGGAGTGGAGATGAATGATTTTACAATGAGAGTGGGTTTAGCAGCAGATAATTCTTGGTTCTCCCAAGTGGCATAGGACAAATTAACCCCTGGCTTTATTTCTACCTCTGTGAAGAAAGAAGCTGTCCTACAACCTTCAGGAACCTGAAGATGAACAACCTTCATCTGCCCATTGTCAAATTCAGATTCTAGGAATATAAGACACACATTCCTCCTGTCAAGTGCTTCCAAATCCAGTGTAAGCAGAGGGCTTTCAGAAGCTCAATAACAATAAACCTCCATTCATTTTCATCTCAGTTAATTAGGAACCAGTCAGCAGATTGAAAAGTTTTAGGCTGAAATTTACCTTGGATTTGAAAAGGCTTTCTTCAGACACAGTAAAAATTAATTGGGTAAATAGAACATCAGGTGAATAATGGGGAGAAAAACAGAAAGAGAAAGAGGCATTTAATTGTTCTCATGATAAAAAAATAGCCTTTCACAAACAAATAATAATAATCTCATAGCAGTAGAAAAAGTGGAAAGGGTTGGATATTTAGAGCCCTGAGTGCTCCTCCTACATCTTCTCTAACTACTGTGTCACTTACACATACTGTTTTCCTTCCTTGGACTTAGTTGGCTTCTCCATAAGATCCACAGTTGTTCTCCACGCTCTTTTGTGACCTAATACAACGATAGCAATTGATGTGCTCAATTTAAAATAAACTCTAGGTCTTCATTCAGCTACACAGATATTGTTGTAAGAAGGACAACTTCTTTCCAAGACGTCTAGGTCAATCACCATAACCCTCGCATACTGGTCTTTCTCAGTTCCAATCTCTTCTCATTTTTGCTAGTGATCTTTTCTACAGTCCATTCCAACTTGATCTCTTGGGCCCTAGGATAAAGTCCAGACTCTCTAGCAGGGCACATAGGAGCTTCCAAAAATTCTCCTGCCTTGGCTTTTCTCATCCTGTACACAGGGCTTGAGTGTCAGCCTGCTGGATTATGTACAGTTCTCAGAACGCTCTTCATTACTTCAGACTTGACGTGTTTGCACATGCTGTTCCCTTGTTTTGTCTAGGAAATGCTACAAATCTTAGAAATCTTAACTTAGGCAACTGTTCTGTAAATTCTCCCTGTGTTCTCCGATAGAATTGGTTACCTCTTCATCAGTCTTTCCTTGGTTGCAGTCACAGTGTGGTATGATGGCCTCCTCTGACAGACTGTGGATTTCTTAAGCCCAAGGTTTTGTTCTATTCTATCTGTATTTGTGAAGTCCAGCATGGGAATACAAAAGGGCTTATTGCATGGATGGATGAATGAAAACCGCATTTAGAAGTAATAAAGAGGCAATTTTATAGCTATGTCATAATTTTGAAATATCCTTACTTGAGCTTGACTTTTCTCTGATAATCTGAATTAGTGAAGGGTACTGACATTTCTGAGGATTATCTAGGAACCATTAGTCAGAAATATTCTGTCTGGAAAATTGCATTTAAGATTAAGAAAGGGTTTAGTTAGTGAACTGAAACTGCATGTTAAAGAATAGTAATTTTGAAAATGTCATGGGCAATTTTTTTAATAGTGCTTTTATCAGCCACAATAGTAGATGGTTTATTTGATGTTAAGCAGATTCGTAGCCATGTTTCTTGAATATCCATTAGGAATTGGAATGAATAGTCCTAGAAATGGGTGGGCTTCCCCAGAGTCTATAAAATTTTGGCTCCTGAAGGTAAGGTATTTAGATAGAGTCTTAAGAATCTGATGTGGTTGCTGAAAAGGGAATTCATATAGTGGGTAGGAGTACATTCAGCTAAAAACAATTTTTTTGATACCATGAATTTCCAGATTTATAGATGAGAAAAATGTGGCTTGAGAAGGTGCTCCATATCTTTTCAATGAATCCAGGGTTCCTTTTACTATATGCCAGTAGTTCACTAGATGCCAGATCCCCACTTGTGGAAAAAGGTTTCCATACATCAACAAATGTCCCTTTGGAGGAAAATTGCCCCATTGAGAACCACTGAATTAAATGAATCTATTAGTAAACATCACCTGAGGAAAGCTGAAAGGCTACACTAAATCTGTTAAATTTTTATTTTTGATATTTGTATTAAAATTAGACTCAATAAAGACTTTTACTGCATTTTCTTGTGAGGTAATAAACAAGGCACTGTGCTAGGTACTGTGGAATTATAGAGAGCTGAAGAAAAGATCTACTGTATTGTTAAAAATCTGCAAATAATTCTTAAAGGCCTCTTTGGACAGAAAAGCTGTGAGGGGAGAGCTGATGTAGCATAGCAGTAGTTTATAGCATCAATGCATATAATTTAGTGGTTATAATCACAGAATCTGGAGCTATGTCTGGGTTTCAAATACTAACTGCAATGTGCTCTAGCTGTCTAGTTGGAGAGGGGAGAGGACACAAGCTACTTAACTGTCCGATGCCTTGGTCTTTTTATCTGTATAATGAAAATGATAATAAAAGACTGTATCACAAGGTCGTTATGAGGATTAGATGAATTAATGGATTTAAGATATGTAAAGTGATGCCGACTGCATAAAAAGTATTGTTAACACATTTGTTGAAACAAATCATTGGCTGAGAAATGCATCATTACTGAGCCACTAAGAAAAACAGGCTAATGTAATTTAATAAAAATATCACTTATGGAATAGACTCAATCTGACTTAAGAGGTGTAAATTTCTGTAAAAAAAAAGTGCATTCTAGATTTGATGTAATATAAATGTTTAGTATTATTACAGCTTCGTAGTCAGATCTGTGCTTGAATTCTTGTGTTGCCACTTTTTAGCTGGGTCACCTTGAATGAATTATTTATTCTTTGAACTTTGTTTCTCATCTGTAAAATGAAAATAATAATTGCCAACTCACAGGGTTATAGCAGACATTAAAGGAGGTCATTTTTGTAAATCACCTTAGCAAAAATGAGGTGCTTAACACATGGTAGCTTTTATGGACATGGATGTGTGGAGAACTGGAAACCTAGTGCTTTCTCATTTTGTCCTATGAGAAAGTTTAATAGGAAGTGCTGTAGGTAAGAGGATGGTGTCATCAAGGCAGGACATAAAGGTTAAATGTCATTTCTAGATAATATCAATTTCTCCTCCTTTCCCCTTCATTTCTTGAGTTTTTAATATGTTCAGCCCTGCATATATGATGTTAGAGCTGTGGTCAACCAAATCATGGGACTTACCTGTTGGATGGAAAGACAAGATCAGTGGGAGTGGAGAGAAGGGAAGGGAGACTACCATTAATGTAGTGCCTTCTATATGTCAGAAATCTCACTATGTGCATTGTTTACTTGTCATAAAAACACTGGAAGGTAAATCCTATTGTTCTCATTGCAGGTGAAGAAACTGAGGCTTATGGCAGTTAAAAAAATTTTTGTTTGAGGCCACATGCTTAAGAAGCAGAGCTGGATTTTCCACTCAAGTTTTCAGGGCCACTAATGCTGCAATCTGTTACAGTGGGCAAGATAATTTCATAGGAATGGAAGACAGTAGCTAA
The DNA here is from genome assembly GCF_003009895.1 of Hyaena hyaena. Taxonomy (NCBI): domain Eukaryota; kingdom Metazoa; phylum Chordata; class Mammalia; order Carnivora; family Hyaenidae; genus Hyaena; species Hyaena hyaena. The sequence goes on from NW_024081114.1 coordinate 934,871, forward strand.
TTAAGTGCTGTGACATAGGAATTCAGAGGGGAGCAATCTTGAGTTGAATTGTCAGAGAAAACTTCATGCAAGAGGGCACTTGGAAAGGAAGATAAAAGTTGATTAGGCAGAGGGAAGAGTCCTAACTGCTACTCAAGTATTTCAGATAGGAGGATGTTACGAATAAAAATCAAGATAAACATGAAATTTCAAGGAGCAGTGGGGAGAGAGGGCTGGCTGAATCAGAGGAACTGAGTTTTGTGAGTCCAAGGAGCATGTGTTGCCTGTTCTCCTCTGTACCTCCAGCACCTAAAACAGCACTTAGCTCATACTAAGAGCTTAGTGATTGGGTACTATTACTGTAATACAATTGAATGGGTAGTGGGAAATGAAACTCAAGTCATAGTTTAGGGTCTCAGAAGGCTTGCATGTCAACTTAAGTGGTTTGGACTTAACCCATTGGTACAGAGAAGTATGTTTTTGAGCAAGAGAATGACAATAATAATTGTACTTTTAAAGTGTTTACTTGGAATTCTACTTGATAACTAGTGCCTTAAACATAGTGTTTCATTTACTCTTCACAGCAAATCTATGAAAAAGGTACTATTATATTCCACCCTACTTTTCAGATGGAAAACTGAGGAACAGGGAAGTTAGAAAATCCACCTGAAGTCATACAGCGATTAGGTGACAGAGTTGGGATTTGATACTAAGAAGAGATCTACTTCCATGTTCATATTCTTCACCTCTATGCTCTACTTCCTTTTAGAGAAAATGGTTTATTTGAGATGTTTCTTGGCAAGGGACCATTTTTCATGTCCCCTTGCAGCCTGTGAATCTATAAATCAGTGATATGAGTGAGTGTGTAAAGACCTTGGCTTAAAAGTTAAGAAGTTTTTAAACTCTCTCTCCTACATGGTTGTTTCCACTCCCCACCCCTGTCCTGAGTTGCTTTTTTTTTTTTTGCCTGAAAACAGAGAAGTAACTACTATCTTTTTCAATACATTGGTAACCTTTGGTAACTACTCAGTGACCATAGAGAAGATTAAAGACATGAGAAAGTCTCCAGAAATACCAAATTTATTCCCTTCTTTTATGATGGTATTTAGATATTGCTAAAATTCTGGGTCCAAGGGAAAAGTAAATTCCAACATCACGTGTTATTTTGAAAGTAGGGGAACCAGGCATTGAGTCTTTGTCTCCATAAAATGATTTTCTCAGAAAGTCTAGAGCTACTAGAGCTATGCCTGGCTCCTGAAAGGTACTGTATGTTTACTTGTTAAAGAAATAAGTGGGGTCATAAAAGGAACAGCGATTAAGACTTAGATGATATGTATTTAAAAGTGACAACCTGCATCTATAGGTTATGTGACCTTGGGGAAGTCACTTGATCCCTCTTAGTCTTGGTTTTCTCAACTGATCAATGGAGATAAGAATAATTACCTTACAAGATGGTGGAGAGGATTAAGTGAATCAAAATGAGATAATTGTATATAAGTTACCCAGAAAACTGGTATGGAAACATTAGAACCAATTTGACTTAGCCCTTTGTCAGGGGTACACCTCATACCTCTTCTCTGTTATACAGCCAATGCCCAAACAGTAGTCGTCAATCTATTATTGCACTGTAGTAATCTAACACATAATATTCTATGTGTCATAGTAAATATGACTAGATGTGCAGTGGGCATAAAAATTGTTACTACTTTTACTTATTCTTTGGAAAATATTATATCAACAAATGACAGAGAGGCATGGCAGAAGTTTTGTTTTCACCAGTGCATTATGAAAAGAAAATAGATTCCATTTCTAGCTTTGAGAAATTTAATTAATCCCATTTTGATAAGCCAAAAGGAAGAACTGTAAAAAATAGAGAATGAACAATCTTCCAGAGAAGATTCTGTCACTTGACCTTTAGTTTGTAAAACCAAGGCAATAAGAAGGGACCATCAAGTGTAACATGACTTACAAGCTCAACAGCATGGTTGTAAAAATTAAGCAACTAATACATGGCATCTTGCACATGGTAGGCAATTTCAAATGGCAGTTAAATTTTCCTCTTAAACATGTAGGAACTCATTCATTCACTTAACACAGAGATCCTATCATCACTTGTCAGTAAAAAGCCTACATGGCATATTAGAAAGTGGGTTTGAAATGTAGGCAGAGACAAAATTGCAGTGGTCCTCAAAGGGAATGTTTTGTTTTTCTTTGTAGACAATGGGGTAACTGTTTTTTAGAAAGGGAGTGATAGGAAGTATTCTGTTTTCAACTCAGTTACACAAAATAACTGCCACTATTCCCCTCTCTCCCCCTTCCTCTTTCCTTACACTCTTCTCTGGCATTCTGTGGTGTTTTGTAATCTTTGTTAAGCTTTTCTTCCCATTAGTTAAGCTAATTCCCAAAATAGTATACTGTATGTATACGTATGCATTATAACGATCTGTATTTCACTACTAAAGAAACAGAGGGTCACATTACTCTGACCAACTTCTACTTGAACCCAAATCTTAGTGTTCCAAGCCTTGACTTGTTTATTCTATACTCCACCACTATAAAAGGTGACAATTTTTAACAAGTAAGCAAGTAAACACTTAAAATAAAAACCAATATGGTCTTGTATGTCACCTACCTGCTGGGAAGACATACACTACAGCCCTAAACACCTTGCTTATAGTTCATAAAAGTAACCATTAGACCCGGAATACTGTTATCCTTGAGTATTTGTTTCTGTACTATTTATTTAGTGATTGTTCTCTAAGTGTATTTCTGATGGCTATCATTTGATTTACAGACCCACTGAGAAAAGAAGTCATTTCAAAGTGTTGTTATTTCACAAAATAGCACTGTGTTTTAACTGTGCCAATTTTGCCCCTGGCCCAATGTTGTTAAGAGTGTGTGTTTCCCAGATCCTTATCTATTTCAATAGTGTTCTGAACACTTTAGTATTGTTACTAAATCCTAGTTTAATTTAGCATTGCTACTAAATCCTGGTTAGCTTTGTAATCAGGTTCACTGCAGAGAAATGGGGATACATTTGGTTAGCTACGGTTAACAGATTTCAGCTCTTGATTCATGCTCTAAGAACTGGATGAAACCTCCTGATTTGCGCAGTGTAGTTGTCTCTGTACAGATAAGGACACTGAAGCACAGACAGGGGAATGGAGTAACTCAGGATCAAAAGGGAGGTAGTGGCCGAGGTGAAACTCTAACTTAGGTGACCTATTTCCTGCTTACCATTGTGACTTTAAGAATGGCCTAGGAACCAGCAAGATAGATGAAACCTATGAACTTTTAGAGCTGCAGAATATGGGATCCTGCCCCAACCTAAATGAATCAGAATCTGAGCTATAGCAAGATACCCAAGTGATTTATACATACATTAAGGTTCAAGAAGCACCATTTTATGTTATCTTGAGCTTTTGCTTGTATAGGTATGTGTAGGTGTATGGGTGTGTATGTGTAGGGAAATGAAGCAGGGAAGCAAAAGAGAAAGAAGAAGGGAAAGAGAAAGGGAGAGAGAGAATGACGGATTCTGGGGAAGTATGGATGGGCTGGAGGTGATGAAATGCCCACATGATGTCCTTTAAACACTTGACAAATGGGCCTGGTGATCACAAATGAAATCTAGGAAGGAATACTAATATAGAGGGTGTCTCGTAATGGGTGGTAGTTAAAGCATGAAGGGATGAAATAATCTAGAGTGAGTAGGAAGGAAACACTACTATTTAGAAGCTGACAGGCCCAGCTAAAAGAGCTATCAAGGAAAGGCCAGGAGTCAGCATGAGGACTTCAGTATGTTCTACAGGCAAGAGGAGAAGTGTTTCTAATTCTTTGGTTAATGTCTTCAGATAACAAAGATTAGAAGATGAAAACTGAAAATTCTCCTTTATATTTGATAACTGTTTGTTTGGCCAGGGGCCTTGGCTAAGAACTGTGTCCTCCCAACTCCAGCACCTTTCATCGGGATGATGTTTTAAATGCTAACCTCAGGCCATTCTTGCCTTTTAGGGCAGAATCTTGTGCCAGCAAGTGCTTCATTTGCCATGTTCTGCTGCAGTACCTGGTCTCTGTCCTGCCTCTCTGTCTCTGACTTCCTAACTCCTGACTTGCCTGTAGGCTGCTGGACTCAACTTCTCATCTTACCCCCTTTCTGTTCCTTTTTCAGACAACCAGTGCCTCCTGATTTAGGTTTGCTTGGACTAATATCTAATACCAGATTGTTTCTATTCCCCTCAACTCCTAATATTTAGGTTGAAATTATTTTAGCTGTTAAGTCCCTACGCAAATAACTAGGACACCAAACTGTGTTGGGGACTTCTTAGTTTAATGTGATGGGAGCATCTCTCCTCTTAGAATAAGTAGCTTATTGTTTAAAATAAAACTCAAGGAGCAGATGGGATCCTAGGAAGCAGTTCTTGGTGCTAATGGCTTAGCTGATGCACCAGGAGGGAAGTATTAAAAAGTTAAGCCATTTACTTCAACACAATTGTCTGCACATATTTTTTCATGTATTTTTGGGGAGCATCAGTATGATTCTGGAGGGAAATAGAAAACATTTTACAACTTTTATAAACAGCCGGTAGAATGTAAATTCCTGGTTACTGATTATTGAAAGTTATTGCATAAACTCTCCAGTAGCTGGCTGCCTTTTCTTTTTTAGGCTGGATTGGAGGCATTAGTCAAATATAGCCAAATTCCTTGAGATTAGCCCCAAATAATACTTCTTCGTGCCAGGCACTGGGTATTTTCACAGAATTGTTTTTGCCTGCATTTTGTACATGAGTCTCCCTAAAATTATATAGTATTAGTGTCAAGAAACAGTATACAGACTCCGTGGGTAGTAATTCTGTGTCTAATGGGGTAATTTTGAAACTTTGGTCAGTTAGTGGAAACAAGTATTATAGAGTAAGGGGTATTTTCTATATTTCCTTTATAAAATATCCCAAACTTATTATATTTCACCAGAGGCAAGGTAGTCCTTCTAAATCTAGCATTCAAGGAAAGAGCTACAGGATGGTTACAAAGGAGAATGTCCCTACAAATGAAAGATCCTGGGACAGCTGGGTCCTCAATCAGCTATGCACTTCCACTTATGCTTTACTAGCTATTTTCTGAACCTGGGATGTTCCTCTTCCCTGCTTACCATCTCTCTACATTAATCACCGTCTTCAATAAATACCTTTGTGAAGTCCTCTATGAGGCTGCTTAGGTGCCATGAACCTCAGTAATATTCAGTAGTCTCTCAGTATTCTCCATCAATAATTTGGAAATGATAGAACTAATCCATGAGATCATTTGCTGTTTGAATTGCATAAGGGTATAATATGTGATAAGTTTAATAAAGAATAATGTGAAAATATAAAACATTGGGGACAGGTATGGGCCTACCTGAAAATTAATCCAAAACAGAAGTTCTGCTGTATTGGATTAAAAAAATTTTTTTGATGTGTTAAGTAGGTTCAATGACCAAAAATGAAAAATGAGTGAAACTAAAGAATACACTTACTTTTTGAAAGACACATAGAAAAACCTGTTTAAAATTGTTTTAAAATTGCTAACTGGCCCACTGAGTATTCTAGCTATTTCTCATTTGTCTGGAAACTGCTTTTAACTGTAAATGTCACAACTTAGTAGAGAGACATTTGAACATTCAAGGCTATGTTGCTGTAGTTTAGATATTAATGTCTTTTCTCTTTAAGCTCATATACCACTTATCTTTCTAATTTTTTAAAATGTTTATTTATTTTTGAGAAAGAGAGACAGACAGAGAGACAGAGTGCGAGCTGGGGAGGGGCAGAGAGAGAGGATCTGAAGCAGGCTCTGGGCTCTGAGCTGTCAGCACAGAGTCCTTGTGGGGCTTGAACCCACAAACCACGAGATCATGACCTGAGCCGAAGTTGGCTGCATAAATGATTGAGACACACAGGCACCCCAGCATATACCACTTATCTTATATTTCTCTTGAAGCAGTGGTTAAAATAAGCATTTTATCAGAATGTCTACACCTGACTCTTTTCATAATTATAATTCAACTTAATAAATATTTGGTGACTTATAAATATAGTCCATGGTAATGGGCACAGTATAGACCCAGAAAATTCAAACCGAATTTGTCTTTATCATGAATTCCATTACAAACATAAGTCTCATGAGGACCTACATGGTTTTATTCAGATTTAGCATTTGTAACCAAGGCAGGGAGCACTGGTATAAGAGGCCAGCAATAATAGAAGTAACTTTAGGTTGCTTAGAGATTCCGTGTTAACACATAAGTCAGGAATTCGGCAAGGGTTGAAGCATTTATGTATACTTGAATATACTATATTGTAAAAGTAGAAAGCTGCTAGCACAGGATGGGTAGTGAATGGAGATTTAAATCTTTCTCTGAGGTCATAGTAGACTTTGGCTTTCATTGTGAAAAGTCTGTCACTTGACAAATTAACAAGCAGGAAATGCAAAAAAAAATTAGTAAAATATAGGCAACTAAGAGTGTTAGATGGAAAAATGGAGAAGTAAGAGCTGGTAAAAGGGAAAGGCTTGGGACAAAGATATGCAGGGTGTTTCATTTGTAAATTGTGAAGATTCATTGGAAAGGTGTTCTTGCTGCGCACCCTCCATGGGTAAGGTGGTTAAAAATATAATGAAAGAGAAAATATGTGCTTTACTGACCTGTCTCCTACTTGGGATGTGATGGGGCAGTTGACATCATTCCCTTCAACTTTGGTGGTGCTAAGGGTTGCAGACCCAGGAAGGGCCTTGGACTCTTCTTGAAAGAATCACAGTCAGGTGCTCAAACATTAGTTTGAGGGCTATTTAAAAGAGAATGGTAAGAAGTGAGAAGATAGGATTAGAGGCCTAAATCCTTCTTTAATTACATGTGTGATCTTGGGGAAATGTAGAGTTCAGCTTCCTAGTTACTGAAATGGACCTAAGAATACCTTATCTACCTAATGTAAGGATCAAATGAGATAATTTTTGTGAAAGTGTCCTATAAACCACTAATTGTCCAGTAAATTTTCCCATGTCTATTTGTGAACAAGTAGGTATCACTCTAGGGTAGGGTGGGGTGAGGGTGTTTCATTACAAATTATAGTTCTTTTAAAATATGAAATCATGTCCACTAGTAAATAAGCAATAAATCCACTTTAAAACATTTTCTTTTAAATAACCTTATTATTACTCCATCCTAAAGTCTTATCCAAGTATGGTCTCAACAGAATTCTTTGTATTAAGTTTGGACTTATTTGTTAGAACTGAATCATATTTCTATTTTGTTGGAGTATAATTTATCTTTCCATATTCCCATATCTTTCTTGATTTTGAGTTAGCCAACTATTAAAAATAGGCTTCTCTGAGATTACTACTTAATTAAAGACCTATCTAAAAAGAGCAGAAGAACATCATAGAGCAAACATTAGACACTGAGGTAGGGAACAATGAGCTTTCTTCCCTAGATTTTGAGTTGTCTCTGGTGGGCCAATTAAAAGTTGATCAAAGCAGTAAGATAGAAAAATAAAGGTAGAAGAGGGAGAGATGGGGGAAGGGGTGTTTAGGTAGCTCTTAGTCATCAACTGAACTAGAACAGGTTGGTTACATTGGGAGTTTGTTTCTGGGTTTTTTTCAAACAAGGCATGTAAATATAGAGCTTGAAAAAGCTCAGAAAGAAGCTCATTGCAGTAATACAGAACGGAAATGCCTAGCTCAGTAAAGTGAGAAATTTCTGGTGCATTGGGTAACTGAATATGAAATCTTCAAGAAGCTATAAAGACTGATTTAATTGTGCCTCTAGTGTTATGGGAAATAACTTATTGATGCAGCAGGTTTTGTAACTTGAGCTGATGCTACAAGCTGGCTCTAAAATGTTAGAAACCAGACAAGAGCGTGAAGACTAATTAATAAGCTAGACTGATCCCTAAGGTGTTGTGTGTGTCTATGCAGAGTTGTTAGGGAAGTTTGAAAATGGGTGAAGTTCTGACTTACTGGTCATTAAAGTATTGGAAGTATTCTATCCAAGTCAGCTTTGCATGTGCATGAGAAAGCCAAGCCAATAGGAACAGGTTTGCTCCCTTCATTTTGCCTCCTCCTCTTGTTTCCTGATTGGCAGGTGGACAGACGTGCGAATGTAAATGCAAACCCCTCTGACAGCTACTGTAAGGAAAGGTTGCTTATGATGATAAAATATTTGTAGTAAACAAGATTCTGTGTCTGCGTTCTATAGCAGGTGGCTATATAATGCATGTACCATGGCTACTGTCTTAGCTAACAAAAACCATGTGCTCATACAGCATGGGATGATATGCAGTTGGTTATTAAAAGTTATCATGGGAAATACTCCCAGACAAACTCCAGTTAAGGATGCATATGGGAATATCCTTAATAATTGCAAAAGTCTTAGTTTTAATAGATCTAAATATGCCAGGCCCTGGGAGGGGCAGAAGGTCTCAGTGGCTGTTTCTGAGTCTTAGTTCCCAATGCTTGAGCACAGGCTTTGGCTAGTGATGGCTGCTGTGTGATTCAAGCTGTGTATCCAAGCTACAATGAATCAGCCATTTGGGAATAAGAGTGTTAATAAGAGTAATAGCTAAAGTAATAAAATCTCTCCTCTTGATAATGTACAACTGAGTCGCTGCTTCTTGAAAACCTCTCCTAGGATGAGGTTAAAAGTCTAGAGCAATGACCTCTCAGATCTGCTGTAAGCCAGGCTCTTTCACTCCTGGTACCTCTGCACACACATTCCTCCTTGCTTCATCTTGCAGGTGCCTTTATAAGCCTCTGAAGTGAACCCTTGTCATTTTTTCTGTGTGCCCATAAACATCAGATATGCCTCCTATTCTTGAGGCACTCGTTCTCTACTCTGTATGTCTCAAATTCAGAAAGTGGGCTTTCTCACTTTCTCTTGCCTGTGACCCAGGCTGCAGCAGTCATATGCACTTACCCCACGCTCAGAATTGGGAAGTAGAGCTTCTGAGATGACAGGTTCATCCAGTTCCAGAGGCAGCATTTGATCAACTCCTGTGGCAGAGGACTGGATCTCTATCCAGAGGTGGCAGTAGCAGTTTCTCCACTGGAGCTTTTCCATGATAAGATTTGGGGTGTTATTCCTGGCTGCATAGTCTCTCAGAAAATCTGTGAGCTTTCCTCTGATAAATTGATTTGCTGCTAAAAATAGACAAATGCACTTTCTGTTGTTTGTAGCTAAGAATCCCATGTGATGTGCTCGAAACTCAGTGCAGAGAACACACCTCTGTGAAGCTGTCTTTGGCTCTTCTGTGATGAGTTTATTTTCCAACTGCATCTCCCTCACTTCTAGGAGCCCCTGCAGTTTCATTCAGCACAGGATATGACCGTTGCTTGTCTAAGGGTCTGTGCTCACCTTTTCCCATGCCCAGCATAGCACCTAATAAATAGTAGTCCCTTCATAAATGTGTATGAGTCAAGTTAGCATCTGACCCAAGTCTTGTTGCCTTGTTAGGAGAATACCTATAGTGCTCTGCAAATCAGGTTGCATACCCTTACATGGTGTGACTGTGAGGGAAGCTTCCGGGAAACGTGCCTCATGCCTTGATGAGCATTTCTTGTTTAGAAGTCATGCTTGGCCTGACTGATACTAGACTCTCTCTTGGTCCCCAGTGGTGCTTGCTAATGCTTTATTACATTAGTTACTTTACTTTTACTATTTCCATCCTGACCAGCTGCAATACTCCCTGTTGTAACTGCCTGAATAAATTTGTTGAACCCTATTGTGTCTGTTATGGGTGTGTGTGTGTGTGTGTGTGTGTGTGTGTGTGAGTTTTGAACTGGTAGTAGTAACGTGGTATCAGCTGAGTGCTAGGATACTAAAACAAGAGATGAGTATTTTTGTTTTTGTTTTTGTTTTTTTTACAAATAGTTTATTGTCAAATTAGTTTCCACATAACACCCAGTGCTCATCCCCACAAGTGCCCTCCTCCATGCCCATCCCCCCCCCCACATCAGTCCTCAGTTTTTGTCAGCATTCAAGAGTAGGAGAGGAGTATTTTTAACCTCATCTTACTGATTCCCCCACAAACCCTCACCTGCAAGTATACAATTGCTACCCTGTCTGTGAGCAACTGTGCAAGTATCATCTTGGTTTCCTAACCTCTCCACAGGCATGGAAGTATAATTTACTACTGTCCCTAGCTCTGTAATGATATCACACCTTTTTGTCGGATACAAGATCTGCTGTCTCCATCATCCACCCAGAGTCAACCATACTTCCTCATCTCTTGAACATCTTTAAAAAGAAATCTTTTCTCCCATTTGGCAACTTCATCTTAATAATGGTTTCATATTCTTAGGAGCAAAAAATCAAGGAGAGGGATACATCTTTGTTTAATCAAAACCCTCTGTAACAAGCTGTGATCCTTTCATTCTTGCTTAAATATCTATCTGAAATTTTGGCATTTTAAGAGTCAAAAAAAAAAAAAGAAACAAAAGAAAAGAAAAAAGAAAAAGGAAGCAGGGTAGCATCCAGATGAAATAGTGCAATTTCACCTCACTGTCCTCTCTTAATTAATTTCAAGGTGAAACACACAGGGACCATGAAAAGGTGGAACAAAAATGAGACACTTCAAGCCTGTTCTATTTTTGCTTCCTGAACTCAATATATCTTAAAATTGGAAGGCAGAATCCAGGTGTTAGCCTGGTATTAGCCTGGGGAGATGTGACAGTGGAGGTCATATAGTAAAAGGGCACTAAAGTATGCATATTGCATGAGGGATTAATTGCCAGGAGCATGTGAAAAGAATTATGGAAGTTAATTTCCAGAGCCTGAGCAAATACTGACATGGGAAAATCATTACATATCAGAAATATAGGAGGGTTCTAAGGCAATAGATTAAAAAAGAGGTTAGCGTATTTCTTCATAAATGATAGAAGATTCTTTGGGGGAAAATCACCGAAGATGAGATGCACTGGGTAGTTTAAATATTTTCAAGTTAAAATTCTCAACAATACTCATAGTGATTGACACCCTGTTTAAAAATATAATAACAGTAGGGGAGGGGCACCTTGTGGTATTTCCTGACTTTGTGGTACACCTTCCAATCAAGCTTGCTTATTTTGTAAATCTGTAGCTATAGTGCTGTATAGGGAAGATCCAACTTTATCATCCAGAGCCCGAGGTGCTATTAGACCCTAAGCACTAAATGGGAATTCAATTATGTTCTCTCTATCCTATTTACTAAAGCAGAAAATTGGAATCATTAGTCTTTGAGCAGCATTTCTTACTTGCGGGTAGGGATGGGGTAGAGCCCTTTCTTCCCCCAGGAGAACGTATCACTCTCCCAGTGGGTAATAAGAAAATATGTAGTTAACATTATACAAATTTTAAAATTGAAATGTCACAAAGGGCCATTATTTTTGTAATGTAAACTGAATCAGAAAAGCTAAAGGGAACTTCTTGGCTGATGAGAACATATAGAAAATAAAATTTCCTCTGTCTCTTACTGATTCCATTATGAAGACAAGAGCAGGGCCTATGGACATAAGGAGAGAGCAGAAGTTCCAGGAAAGTGGAGATTTTTATGTTCATCAATAAGGAGAGTAGTTTAAAAAACATGGAAACATAGTCCTATAATAGTGCAACATACAACAGATCCCATAGCAAGGACTCCATGTTTACCATTCACTTAACTGGAAAAATTCAATATAATACAGACTTCCTGGCCATTTTGATTAATAGAAGATCAACTGTTATCCTTTTGATTATTCATTCATATATATATATATGCCATATATATATATGCCCTTTTGATTATATATTAACCTTTTGATTATATATGTACATTTATCTGTATGTATATACATGTGTATATATATTATATATATATTATATACACACACACACACACACATATATATATATATATATATATATATTTCACCTTAACTATTTTGGGTAGCATATAGACATATTGACAAACCACATAATGGTTTGTTGAAAGCCAGAGGGGTTCTTGAGGGCACTGAAGAGTTCTTCCTCTGCTGGAGACAGTTTGCTGGTACAGAAGAAAGAGGTTATTGAGAACAGATGTCTCCTTTGATTTGATTCTTAGCAAAATGGGGTAATAAATAGAGTGCCCACTAATGCATGGAATCTGTTACAGCTTTTCTCTTGCTTTGCTTGGAGGAAGCACACAAGAAAGATATGTCATTTCCTTCATCTTTTCATTTCTCACTAAGCTTGTTAGGAGAAGAAATGACATTAAGAAATTCTGTGTAAGTGTTAAGTTTGTCATCGCTTCCAAATGTAGCCCTGTTTAGAGTTAAAAAACCATTACAGGAATCTGAGAAAAGAAAAGGATGTAAGCCATGTAATTATCATATAGTTTGAAAAATAATGGTTTCAACTATATTTCCTTAAAACTCCAAGATCTCATGCCAAAATTAAAATGCAGAATTCCCTAATACGTGGTTAATCCTTTAAGATTTTTTTTATGAGCCAAGTGTGCTGAGGCCAAACATTACATGGCATATACACTTGGGGGAGGCTAAAGTCACCATACGAAGATGTGGACCGGGATTTTTCACTAGTATGCTGAAGGATGCTAATAGCTTTTTCATGAAAAATGGCCACTTCCATGAAGAGTTAAGCTGTTGTTAAACATCCTGGAATAGAAATGGCTTCCATGAATATTGCTAGTACTTGTTATCCTGGGAATTGTGACATTAAGATGCAGAACTAGATGTTACATTACAGTGTGAATGTGTCCTATTGTATCTGGCCCTGGAATTGTATAGGCAGAGCTTACTGGAAGGAACTGGAAGCTTGTCTGTGGAATGTTCTTTCCATCATCAGACATGTAACATTGTAAGTAGGGAATGCAGTTCGCACAGATGCCTACTTAAAGCCATCAGTAATGAAAAACAATATTTGATCAACCGTGCTAGAAAATAACTTAGTGAATATTTGTTATTTTTCTTACTTCAGTGATGTTTGTGGTATTTGCCAACTTAAAAAAAAATTTATTGGTATTTCTTTTTTTTAGCCTTAATCCATATTGAATTTTATGCCTATCTCCTAGTTACTTTTATTCTCTTTCTTCAAAATGGCCCCTCAAACTGTCTAAGATTTAGTCTTCAAACCTGGATATACAGTGGTGAATCGATTTGACTTTATAAAGACTAATCTCAGACAAAAAGTCTGGGACCTTTTAGATATCATACCCTAAGGAGGGCATTTCTCAAGTGTCTGTGGACAGCTTTATCTGTTCTGTTAGCATGCTCATTGTTCGTACAATTTTCCATTAGTCAGTCTGGGGTGTATTGGGGCCCTGGCAGGGCTCATGATTAAGTAGCTCATCTAATATTTGGTCCTCTGTGCTGCCCTAAAGGATTAATTAAACATAATTTATCAAGAAGAAATAAGTCTTGTTAATTCAAATGAGCCAAAATAAAAGTAAGAACAAGAATGTTCTTAGAGACAATAATTGTGAATAAAATAAAATGGAAAAGATATAAGGACTACCCATCCATTAATAAAACAAGTAGTGTTGTTTGCATTGGTTACTGATGTGTTACAGCTGGGTCTTATCTTACTATCATTTGAAATCTATTTAACTATAATAACAACAAAATCGAGGATGTAATTCATCATTCAGCTGCTGTTTGACCTCGGAACATAATGAAACCATAGAACTTTGGTTCCCAGTGAATGATTTCTCTTTGGAGGTTGGTGAGAACTCAGGCTCTTTTGGTAGAGATATTAATCTTAATTGAATATACATGATGACAGAACACAGACAGTAGAACAGAGAGGAAAGGGCAGCTAAATAGCTCTGCTTGAGTGAGTTTCAACTTAACACTTGCTCGAGAGGAGAAGCCAGTGAAACAACAATGGTGTATTTGTCAGGGATCCAGGGGTGATGGAGATGCCACTCTTCCACAAATGACAGGCTCTGGAAGGCATGACTGCAAATTAGAATTGTGAGTTCTTCCATACTGTGGACTAGGGACTTGGAACACCCACAAGGCCACCCATGCTATGAACGTATTTTTAGACCTGTTGCCTTCTCTTCACCTTTATATTTAAAGCCTCCTCTGGCCTTCTCTACTTCTCTCTAGACCACATACCCTAACTTCATTTATTTTTACCATGGTTATTTTCCTGTTGTTAAATTAAATGAGCATGGTCATCTTTCATTAATGATAGTAAATGAAATTTGTTATTAATGATAGCAATGAAAATTCTGTAACAAAGAATAGTAATAGTGGATGCCATATATTACATGCCAAACACTTTTCACATATTCTTGAATTCTCACAAAACCTTTTTAAACTAGTTATAATTGTTTCTATTTAACATTTCATGACACTGAAACTCAGAGAAATTAAATAATGTACCCAAAATTATGCAGCAAAGATCTTTTGTGGGGGAGGTAGAATCTAAGTACCATGCTATTTCTATGTTCTTTTTTTTAGAATTATTCTATATTCATTATTCACAGAATAAAATTTTTATTTTATTTATAATGTAATTATGTTGCATTTGATACATCTTCTACATATATGTATATATGCATATGAGTCTATTATGTTTTTCTTACCATAATATGAGCTCAGTGAAGGCAGAGATGTCTCCAATTTAAATTTGTATCCTCAAATACTTAAAGAATCTACCAGTCTAGTAAATCATAAATGGCCCTTTGTTTTTCTTAAAGTCTTTCTGAGCATTTTGTCTGATGGGTGTCAGAGACTAGCAGAATGTGCCTTGATTTAAGACAAATTAGTTCAATTATATTTAAAGGATTTGATGTCCAATACTGTACAGAAAAACAGATTAGAAATGTTTGAGACTCTTATTTTCAGTGCAAAAGGGAGCATACATAAAACTTGTAATTAAAAAGAAATGGACTCATTACATGGGTTATAGCTTTGCAATTTACTATATATCTGTGTACCCAAGGGTTAGGTTCTTGAAAAATATCTTAGTATAGATTTCCCTGAAAAGACAGCCTGAGAAAAAAAGGTTGAAGGCAAGTGGTTTATGTGGGAATATGATCCCAGGAGCAGAAGTGAGGAAGGAAGGGAATGAACAGAGGAGGAAAGCTAATGGCCACTGGTGATTTGTTGCTTAATCCTATGGGAAAATTATGTCTAAGAATTATCTACCTGAGGGGGAAAAAGAGAAACATTTATCTCTTAGCTTCCAGTTCCATTGGTCAAGGATTGCCCACATGATGTTAAATCTCCTGCTTCTGCGTTGTGATATGTAGGCAGGGGTGGGGATGGGAAATCGCTGAGTGATTTTTAAAAATGGGTTTTTGGGGGGCACCTGGGTGGCTCAGTTGGTTGAGCGTTTGACTTTGGCTCAGGTCATGATCTCACGGTTGGTGGGTTCGAGTCCCGCGTTGGGTTCTGTGCTGACAACTCAGAACCTGGAGACTGTTTTGAATTCTGTGTCTCCCTCTCTCTCTGCCCCTCTGCCACTCATGCCGTGTTTCTCTCTGTTTCAATAATAATAAACATTAAAATAAAAGTTTTAAAAATGGGGTTTTGTAGCAGTGGCTGGAATAAGAGATGAAGTTGAGAGGATTTTCAGTAGTATTCAAGAAATGTCAGATACTTAGACAATTACATGGCTTTTATCAAGGTTGATAACAAGGTCAGAATATATTGAGCAGGTTAAATCATTATATTAACATGAACAACTCACCAGTTTATGAGGATACAAAAGTTTCCAACAATGTCCAATTGATCCAGATGACAGTAGAGGAAGTCTGTTAGCTATATTAGTCTCTATATGCTGTATTAAAATTAATTTTTTCAAATGAAGTTCTGTTATAATCAATGACATATCTGTTGTTTCACCAGGATGAGCCACTGACCTGCTGACAGCTGTAGATTTTTTTTTAGCGAAGTGAAAGTTGACAGGCTTTTGCTGCTTATTTATCATTGTAATGTTAATAATGATTTCTAGTTGGATATGTTTAACTTAAAACCTAGTATTTTTAATTTGTACACTAAAATAAAATACTGGGGATACATGTGAGTTTGTAGAATATAATCTCTGTACCTCTGAATAATGTGGAGTAACATGAAAATGGAGGATGCTTTTGAAAGTGAGGAAATCACCTTGCATCATGCTGTATGTGTTATCCTGTTATTTTTCATGACCTGTCAGTCTTCTTAAATAGCACTGTTTTCTAATATAGCCTAGTGACTGAAATAATTTGTAGAGTTTTGATTGTGGATTGTAAGCTCTACAATACCATTTTCGGTAGGAATCCTGATCTAACGTTATAAGGTATTGTTTAAGCCTGGAGTACCAGATGGAACCTATCACCAAACTGTTAGACCTGGAGAGATTATCACAAAAGGAAAAGATGAAATTTTAAGAAAAGGAAAAATTCTAAAAGGTGACTCAAAACATTGTTACATGTGAATGACGTAGGAGAATATCTGAGGAAGGGAAACATATGTTCTCAGACCATAAAACATACTAAATATTAAATGTAGTCAGTAAAAATACACCAATTTCTAGTCATAGTAGTGAAAATGAAAAATGTCAAGGAAAAGGAGATAATAAAAGCTATCAGATGGAAAAAGATTGCCTTCAGAAAAATACAGTAATTGGGGGTGCCTGGGTGGCTCAGTCCGTTGAGCGTCTGACTTCAGCTCAGGTCATGATCTCATGGTTTGTGAGTTCCAGTCCCGTGTTGGGCTCTGTGCTGACAAACAGCTCAGAGGCGGGAGCCTGCTTCAGATTCTTTACCTCCCTTCTCTCTTCCCCTCCCCTGCTCATGCTCTGTCTCTCTCTCTGTCTCTCAAAAATAAATAAATGTTTTAAAAAAAAGAAAAAACTGGTAATTAGATAAATGGTAGATTGCAGATAAAGAAGAATAAATATGGGAAGGAAATAGAGTAATATTATACAAGTGCTGATGGAAACTAATTCTTGGCCTGGGATTTATACCCAGTTAGGGTATCATTGTGGAGGGAATAAAGGTGAAGACGTTTTAAGGCATGCAAGTTATCAAACATAGATCCTTACTTGAACTATTAAAGGATAAATTTCACCAAACAGAAAGAAGAGGATAATGATCAAAGTTTAACTAATGATCATAAAAATGTTAACTACTTAAACTTTTTTTTAACTTTGAAAGATAATTATAAAATTCCAAGCTGGAAAGACTAGGAGTATGAAAGAATACCAATATTCTTATAATTTGGGAAGAAGATGGAAATACTGAAGAACTTTATATTTCATAAGAAAAGCTAAGGAATTCTAGACCAACATGGCAACATAGGAGGCTTCTAAATTTCGCACTTCCCATGGATGCACCAAATCTATAGTTACACATGGAGCAATTTCCTCAGAAATTCACAAACTATTTATTTCACATATTGAGTAACTGAGAAAATACCTACCTCAAAAAAGGTAGATACATTCTCACCATAAAATCAACTGCCAATACAGAGCCATACAGAGTGGGGTGGAGGGAGGACTCCAACTCCCAGCTTCTCTCTGAAGAGAGAAAGGTCTGAACCACACAACTAGTGCCCCAACTTTTAAGGTTGTCACCCAAAGCATGTTCCCTCAAGTCATTTAGCTGAAAGCCAATGGGGCTTGCATTCATGGGACCCACTATAGCAAACAAAGATAGCATTTGGCCATGGCTCTCCCCACAGAGCTCAATGCACAGGGAGCAGGCAAAAACACCAGTTCTCCTCGTCTTTCTCTGTAAGGGGTTTGGATGCACACTTTACAAGTTACTGCCTGAGGATCTGACATCTGATTAGTAGGAGTCTAGATGTTGAATGTGATTGAACCTGGAGCTTGAAAGAACTGGTGATTACCCTTCTCCCCACTTTTCTCCCTCTGGTTTGCTCCAATGAATCTGTCATTAGCATTTCCCTGGAAGGTACTTGTCCACACATTTAGCACTTCAGCTTTTATAGCTACCATCTGAGGGATGGGTCTGTAAATTACAAGACTTGCATTCACAGTTCCATAGAATTATAGCAAACAGAAAAGGAGCTTTTGTAAATGGGTATAGGAACACTCTCCCCCCTCCACACCCATGGCAATACAGCTTAGGTTAGTGTGGGGAGGGAGCAGGCTAAAATGCACATTTCCTAGTTTTCTCCTTAAGTGGGTTTGACTGAATACTTTCCCAGCTGTTGACTGAGTGTCTGGCTTCTAATCACACTGCATCTAGGTGCTGACTACAACCATCTTATTTCAGACACACTGGTTGATCTTGGAATACTCCCAACTACTGGGAGCCACCCAAAACAAAGATGGTGGCTTGAGAAGCAATGGGCAGCATGATGAGATTCATCTATTACATGAAAATAGTGTGACAAAACTGGGAAAGGTGGCTGTTTTCTATAATGTGCAAAAACCAAAGCAGAAGATATCTGCACCTCCATATTCACTGCAACATTCGGAGACAACCGAAGTGCCCATTAATGGATGAATGGATGAAGATGTGGTATCTATATATAATGGAATAATACTCAGCCTTTATTTTTAATTTTTAATTATTTGATAAAGATAGAGTGCAAGCAGTCAGGGGTGGGGAGGGCAGAGAGAGAGGGAGAATCTCAAGCAGGCTCTGCACTGTCATCCCAGAGCCTGAGTGGCACTCAAACTCACAAAACTGAGATAATGACCTAACCTGAAATCAAGAGTCAAATGCTTAACAGCCTGAGTCACCCAGGTGCCTCACTAAGCCTTTAAAAAGAAGGAAATCCTGCCAGTTGGGTGAATATTGTTGAACCAGGAAGGGATTATGCTAAATGAAACAACCCAGATAGAATAATATAAGTACTGCATGATATCACTTATATGTAGAATCTAAAAGAGGTCAAACTCCTAGAAATAGCAGAAAAGTGGTTGCCAGGGGTTGAGGAAAGTAGGGATAGGTTGGTAAAAAGGGCACAAACTTTCAGCTACAATACAAAAAAAAGCCTGAGGCTCTAATGTATAACATGGTTACTATAGTTGATAATACTATATTATATAATTGAAATTTGCTAAAAGAATAGAGTTAAGTATTCTCCCACACAAAAAAGTAAATATGTGAGGTAGTGGGCATGTTAATTAACTTAATGGTGGGAATACTTTCACAGTATACCTATATAAAAATCATGTTGTGATCTTAATCATGAAGGGTTTTTTTGTTTTTTTGTTTTTTGTCAATTATACCTCAAAGCTTAAAAAAGAGAGAAAAGCTCTAAGTAATGCATGTTAAAATTGAAGGATAGTCTACAGGAAGAGTAAATAGTAAATGGATTTTAGTTAACCAAACTCCAATATACCTTAAATCTATGGCTCTTTACCTTGACTGTAGTTAATGTGACCATATAATTTATCACCTACATTGGCACATTTTTGAGAGTGAAAGATGGTATAGTAGATAACCATGCCAGGAAGTAGGCATAAACTGGGAATGCCCTAGGCCCAAGTCTGAACATATAGTCACATGAATTATGATAAATGTAACAACTTTTCTTCCTTGTTAAATGAGGCCTTCATGGAAATTGATGGCTCATGTTCCAGTTTTCTGTATCCTCTCTTTTTTTTTAAGTAATCTCTACACCCTGTGTGGGGCTCAAACTTACAACCCCAAGATCAAGAGTTGGATGCTTTGGCCACTAAGCCAGCCAGGTGTCCCTATATCCCCTCTTCTACTTCATATCTGTTTATCTGAATTTGCAGGAGTCTCACAGTTCAATTATTTTTCTAGGTCCTTTGCTACAGTGTCAAAATCTCACTTTCACATCTATGATTTTCTACAAGCCTGATTTTTTTTTTAAGCTTAGTAAATTAGGTCAAGATGACCTATTCAAGCTCATGTAGTCAGTGAGAAAGAAAATAGGATTGTAACAATGGACTCTCATTCTCTATTGATGCAGTGGTTTCTAAACATTTCCCAGGTAACAACCTTATCTGTACAAATGGAAATAAGGTGCTGTTTTGACGAACAGAATAATGGCCTCATTGCACTTGTGTCCCTCACCTTCTCATTCACTCCACTTGTGTCCCTTAATTCAAACAACAACAAAGAGAACTGAACTTGTTGCTGATGAGACAATAAATGTACTGCTTTGAGTTCATTCCCCACTCATGATCTATGTTGGGGGTAAGAACCAAGGTGGGGAGGCTTATTGTATAGCCCAGTGTTCACTCAGAGATTGACTTACACATATATGACACCTTCTCATATAAGACCTACTTATTTTCTTCGTTCCTATAACTTAGGTCTGGTTTATATGTAGGAATTCAACTCAGAGGGAAATCTTAAGCTATTCTGACCTTGGGAGTTTGGAATCACTTGATACCTGGTGGGGAGTGATTCCTCATCTTTACGTGTCAGCTAACAGTCTAAACACTTTAAACTGACAATAGGGCTTGAAATTGCATACTAGCTACCCAAATAAATTTTCTTCCTTTCAGTATAATGATCCTGGTCACAATCTAATAAAAAATTCATCTATCCAAGTAAGAAACCCTGTACTTTTTATCCTCTGCTTTCCCTCTGCTACCTAAAATGGGTTAGTGTTTCTCTTTTCTTTTCTTTTCTTTTTTTTTAATGTTTAAGAGAGAGACAGAGCATGAGTGGGGGAGGGGCAGAGAGAGGGAGGCACAGAATCTGAAGCAGGCTCCAGGCTCTGAGTTGTCAGCACAGAGCCCAACGTGGGGCTCAGACTCAAAGATCGTGAGATCATGACCTGAGCCAAAGTCAGATGCTTAACTGACTGAGCCATCATGTGCCCCAAGTATTTCTCTTTTCTTAACATTCTTGTTTCCCAAGTTCCTATGGTTTAAAAGAAGAGAAACCTTTAAAAAGAAGAGAGACCTTTCTCTGTGTGAGTGGAATAAGGCAGTATTCACTTTTATATTCTATTGTATTATCTTTCCAGAATTTAGTTTGGCAAACCCCCCAAAGTTTCCAGGGGTTGGTGAGCCCACTAGCAAACATGGTAGATAAAGACTATTTTCTCAGTTGAGTTAAAGGAGTTATTTCACATCTCTTTTGAAGAGCTACTGTGGAATGAATAAAGCTTCCTGACTTTTTTCCTTTGTCTGTAATCTTCACTAAACAGTTGTTGCCTGGGAAGCAAGCAAACTCCACAAAGCAGAAATGAGAAACCAATACATGGCTATTTGTTATTAAAAAGGCACAAGTAAGGGGGTAGTGACAAGGCAAAATCAGTGTGGTTTAATGTCTTATATCTATACACTGTGGAAAATATTTTGTTTTCACCATCAGATCAATGCTAAAGTGCTCACTTGCTGATGAAAACTCCTTTATTCTTCTGAATGTTTTTCTGTCCAATGTCCTTACTCAAGACCCATGAGGGAAGAAGGCATCTTCCTTTGCCTGTTATGAAAGAAAATTGTTAATTCACAGTTTCTTAGCTTTTGGGGTATTCATAAAGAAGTGGCAACTTACTCAGCATATTTATAATTGGTTGCAGTGAAATTTCCTTGTCATAGGTCTTGATCTCTCATTTCTGCTTTTATTACTGGAACATCTCTGACAAGTAGATTTGGTTGATGTAGAGCCTAGAGGCAAGCATATTTGAACTTCCTGTTACTCAATGAAACTGTTCTTGGGACACTTTGGTGTACCTAGAGTCTGAGTTAGAAAGCCTCAAGGATAAAGTCCAAGTACCCAGTGCTTAATAATGTAACCTGACCTGCATGAGTAAGTATAAGAAAACTTGTGCTATGGAATTCCAGAGAAGCTGGAGGATGACAGACTGGCCTGGTAAGTTCCCCACTAAGAGAGAGGTGATGGGGAAAGGTGGACTGAAATGCATACTCTAGAGGCTGTGTGGGGCAGTATGAGGAGCATGAATTTAGGAGAGCAGAAGAGAAAGCTCTTGAGATTATAGAAGGCTGTGCAATCATAATGTAATTCCCCTCTGATGACAACCCCAAATTGAAATTTGATAAAGTTACTACATTCACAGTATGGTGACTTAAAACATGGGGCAGAACAGAAAAATTGTACACAAGGCAACAAAAGCATAGGCAGGGAGAACATAGGGAAGAAAGGTTGAAATGCAGGTGGGGCTTTCCAACAGATTAGCTATGTCTTTGAGGAATAGGACAGCTTGAACTTGAATAGATTCCAGCATTCTGGGGTAGATATTCTCTAGTACTGAGACCTAAGTATACATTCTCCCCATAGAGAATGCACACATAGTTCTAAGGAATGGATCCAGACTCAGGGTTGTCCTGAGAATATGACTCCAAAGTCAGAAGAAAGTTGCAAAAACTTTCCCGTGATCAGCAGAGAATATCATCATTTAAGACTTGATGTTTTAGCAAGAGAGGTAAATTTATACCTTGTAATGTGGGCTTACTTAATTATGTCTAGAAACTTCCTTCTAAAACATCAAGGTTAAAGCTGGTGTGCAACCCAGCCTCTGTCAACTCATAGTTCTAAGAAATAGTGCTCTGAGGATTTTGGGTTATGACTAGAAATGTTCTAGAGATGTGCAGAGCAAAAGAAACCATACTAGATACAATTAACATAGAAGACTGGGATTGAAGGAAGAGTCCTGATCAGAGTCCTAAGTTTCCTGTGTCATTTAAGATGAGGGACAGAATACTGGTCAACTTCAGACTTTGTCAAAGCAAGCACTAAATAGAAAGAGCATAGAATGTTTAATTTCCAAACCTGTAGAGAAAAGAAATTGAACAGAGAAATAGTATTAATTTAATAGAAAACAGGAAATGAGAAGACAAAAGTGTGGGGACAATTTGCAGTGGAGAGCAGTTTGGAAAACCCTGGTTGCCTAGACCAAATACCTACCATGCAGTTTTTAGTAACTTTGACTTCACCTGTAGTGGGGGAGGTGTGTGCATTTTCACGATTAATGTAGTAGATTCATAGAGCAAGTGTAGTAGCTATAACCATTGTCTGTTCCCAGAAAGAACTAAATATTAGGGCTGGAGATGGAGGCAGTAATTTGATCATGGGGGACTGGAGGAGATGTAGATAGACTCAGTTTTTTGAAAATCTCTCAATATTGTATAGTCTCTTTATATTTGTTCAATAAAGAATGAATAGTGCTTACTGGGCATGCTTATCTCTTCACTAGCTTATATACTATGTGCTCAGTTTTCACTCTTCTGTATTTCACTGCATATACCTAAGGACACTATAAAAACAGCTCCCCCAAAGTGACCCTTTACTTTGTAATATTTACAAAGCTAAATTGAAACAGAGCCTTTAAGAAATTCTTCTCATCCCTTTTTATTTTATCTTTTGTCTTTTTATTTATTTAAAAATTTTTAATGTTTTTATTCATTTTTGAGAGACAGAGAGAAGCAGAGTGCTAATGGGTGAGGGACAGACAGGGAGGGAGACACAGAATCTGAAGCAAGCTCCAGGCTCTGAACTGTCAGCACAGAGCCCCAACGTAGGGCTTGAACCCATGAACCATGAGATCATGACCTGAGCCGAAGTTGGACACTTAACCAACTGAGCCCAGGTGCCCCACTTTTGCCTTTTTAAATTGAGGTCTAACATATTAGTTTCAGGTGTACAACATAATGATTTGATATTTGTATATACTGTGAAATGGTCACCACAATGAGTCTAGTTAAAACCCATCACTTGACATAGCTATAGAAAGTTTCTTGTGATGAGAATTTTTTTAATGGTGTTTTGTTTTTTTTTTCTGAGAGAGAGAGACAGCATGAGCAGGGAAAGGTCAGAGAGACAGGGAGACACAGAATCTGAAATAGGCTCCAGGCTCTGAGCCAGCCGTCAGCAGAGAGCCCGACATAGGCCTCGAACCCACGAACTGTGAGATCATGACCTGAGCCGAAGTCAAGACGCTTAACCGACTGAGCTACTCAGGCGCCCTGAAAATTTTTAGGATTTACCCTTCGGGGTTCCACGGTGACTCAGTTGATTAATTGTCTGACTCTTGATTTCGGCCTAAAACATAATCTTATGGGTTTGTGAGATTGAGCCCCATGTTGAGCCTGTGCTCACAGCACAGAGCTTGCTTGGGATTCTCTCTTCCTCTCTGCCCCTCCCCCACTTCTGTGCATTCTCTGTCTCTCTCTCAAAATATTTTTAAAAAGGATTTACTCCTAACAACTTTCAAATATGCAATATAGTATTATTAATTATAGTCATTATACTATA
Source organism: Hyaena hyaena (assembly GCF_003009895.1). Lineage (NCBI taxonomy): Eukaryota > Metazoa > Chordata > Mammalia > Carnivora > Hyaenidae > Hyaena > Hyaena hyaena. The sequence goes on from NW_024081114.1 coordinate 958,996, forward strand.
CATTAAATCCCCATGATTTATTTAGTTTATAGTTGGAAGTTTTTACCTTTTGGCCCCTTTCACCCATTTTGTTCACATCCCAACACCCACCTGTGATAATCACAAGTCTCTGTATCTATGAGCTTATTGTTTTTTCTTTCTTTTTTTTCTTTTAGATTCTACATGTAGGTGAAATAATACAGTATTTGTCTTTCTCTGACTTATTTCACTTAGCACAATGTCTTCTAGGTCTATCCATGTTGTCGTAAATGTCAACATTTTATTCTTTTTTATGGCTGAGTAATATTCCATCACACACACCACTCACAGACACACACACACACATTCTACATCATCTTTAGTCATTTGTCCTTTGATGGATCTTGGGCTGTTTTCATATATTGGCTATTTTAAATAGTTCTCAGTGAATATGGAGATGAATATATCTTTAAAGTTACTGTTTTCTTTGGATAAAAATTCAGAAGTGGAATTGCTGGATCATATGGTAGTTCCAATTTTAACTGTTTGAAGAACCTCTCTACCATTTTTCATAGAAGCTGCACCAATTTACATTCCTACCAACAGTGCCTGAGAGTTCCCTTTCTCTCTACATCCTCACCAACTCTTATTTCTTGTCTTTTTGATAATTGCTGTTCTAACAGGCATGAGGTGATATCTCACTGTGGTGTTGATTTGCATTTCCCTGATGATTAGTGACATTGAGTATCTTTTTAAGAGCCTGTTTTGCCATCTGTGTGTCTTCTTTGGGAAAATGTCTATTCAGATCATCTTTTTAAATTTTTTTTAAAATTTTACTTATTTATTTTGAGAGAGAGAGAGAGAGAGAGAGCATACAAATGGGGAAGGAACAGAGAGAGGGAGACAGAATTCCCAAGCAGCATGGAGTTCGATGTGAGGCTCAAACTTGCAAAACCGCAAGATCATGACTGAGCAGAAATCAAGAACTGGATGCTTAATCGACTGAGCCACCCATGAGCCCCTCACCTATCTATCTTTAAATCAGATTGTTTGTTGTTGTTGTGTTTATTGTTTTTTACTATTGAGTTGTAGATGTTATTTACACATTTTGGGTATTAACCCCTTATCTGATATGCGATTTGCAAAATTTTTCTCCCATACAACAGGTTGCCTTTTCATTTTGTTGATGATTTCCTTTGCTGCACAGAAGGTTTTTAGTTATAGTTCCAATTATTTTTATTTACTTATGTTTTTGTCTTTGCTTTTCGTTCCAAATCTCAACTTTTGAGATTAGGTATCTAGACAAAATTTCCCTTAGACCAACTCTTGGGCTCTGTTAGGCTATAATCAATGATTTAGGAAGGAATAGTTTATCGGTATTATTTGAGAACATATTTTCTTCCAGTTATTCTGGTAGGTCAGGTCAACATAACTAAGGGCTTGGAAGTTTGGACTTTATCTCTTTGGCTTTCTAACTCAAATAATACAGGTGTGACCACACAGACACCAAACCTGTGTGAGACTGATTCCAGAAAAGTACTGCTTGGGACTCCATAAAATGGAAATGTCCACCATCTTGGTTTAGTTGCTGTAGGATAGGCATTATGTAACAGATTGATTTTCTAGGAATTGAGATCAATAAAGAAAAAAATGTAGTGAAGTGTGAAAATACCACTTCCCTTTCTTTACAAATGGCAGAGATGCTATAGGAAGGGGCTGAAGAAAACAGGGCACCCACAGGTACTGCTTTCACCCAGCACATGCAAGTCAGAGCCACAGTGGTAGGCCTTCCACCAAGGAGTGGAGGAAGTAGGATCCCTTTTGGAAATCTAGCCCATCTGTTGGTGACTATTTATCCTGGTCTCTCCCTGTGGTCTAGATTCAAATCCTATTTTAGAGAAAGGTTAAGTAACTTTGCCAGAATTCAAATCTAGGTTTATCAGACATCCAAATCTGTCCTTTTTCTATTGCTCCAAGCTGCCTCCAGGGGCCACTATTACATTTTCTTTTTAGTTGCATATCGGATCTAGCACTATGCCACAAACCCAAATGGTAATTAATTGGTATAAGTTGAATGAAAAAAGGAATGTATGAAGAAATAGTTTGAAATCTGAGAAAACCTGTCACCCCAGAAAAGGAGGACATGGAAAAGAGAACTTTTACCTAAGTTTCTTCTTCTGTAGGGGTTATACACTCACACATTTTGTCCATCTATCAGTTGTGTTTTATAGATGGGCTCTTAGATATATTGGGTATAGTTGCTTCCGTGCTTTTTGAGCATTGCAAGGTTTGAGCACATTTCTTAAGGGCCGTTGCCACACATCTGATTCTTGGTTGGTCACCTTTACCTTTGGTGCCCAGTCTGTGCAGCGTGTCTTACTTAAACTGAACTCCTCTTTTCTCTCAAGCTTCTGCAAGTCACTGTTTTTCTCTAATGACATCAGTCACCTAACTTGAAGTCCTGCCTTATTTCGTGGATTTCCCCCTTATCCTTGCTCTTCACATCAATCACTTGGTAAAGTGGGATGCGAACACTTGGCAACAACCTTTTGGAGTAATCCACATGGTCATTCTGAAGCCATAAAACTCCCTCTCCCACCAGCTATATTTATAGCATGGTCAGTGAAGAACAAATCTTCTCTGAATGATGTATTCTTTCCATCTTTCCATCATTACATTCCTGTTGTCTCTTCTCTCACTCACATTACATTCCTCTTACCCACAGGACACTTAATGATTTCCTATTCCTTACAGAGTAAAGACCAAGCTTGGAATTCCATGCCCTTCTCCAATAGAACCAAACGTCTAAATTCTTGCAACTGTACTATGTACATTTTTTTTTCTTGAGAGTAGTACTTTCTCCAAACTCTGTTCCAGAAAGCAGTGAGAGATTATCCCTCTGTGGGCTTCTACTTGGGGTCTATGTTTAGAAGAAGAAGCTGAGTAGGTGGACCTCTGGAACCCCATCCTTGTCTCAAACAGAGCAACTCCATTTTGCTTTTCATGATTCCCACATATATTTTTTTCAAATAGAGTTTCCATGGATTTATAAAGTCTAAAAACCATTGCTCTTGCCAAAAAGAGAGTCCCTGCTATTTTCAGTTCATACTCCAATGCTTTCCCATATCTGGGTGCTTATGTTCATGTTGTATAGTCTCCACACATGGTGATGCTGTAGTGATTATCACCAAAAAGATAGCCTTACCAAGGAGAAAGCCATCACAGTAAGGTAGGTGTGTACACAGAGAACATTGACACAGCTTATTTCTCTTCTGCCTACTTTCCCTTTCATCTCTCTTCCAGGTGTGTACCAATGCTGTGCCCTACTCTCAGCATGCTCCACCTTTTATCTCCACATAATTATGGTATACTGATGGCCCAGCTCAAATTCCCTTTCCATAGAAAGTATAAAGCCACAGCCGAATATGGCTCTCCTCCTCTCATCACATCTTTTTATTTCTCCTTCTCTTATTTTACTGAGCATTGCCTGCATGTGGTTTCTTGCCTAGTTATTTATGTTCAAGGCTCCTTCCTCCCACAATGCTACTACTTCTGAAAGGCATGATCTGATTTTGAGTTTGTGTATCCTGTGCCAGTTGTCATGGCCATCTTCAAATTGGCTAATTAAAATAGCCAATTTAGTGATATTTTTTCACTTCTTATAGCTGAAAATTGCTGGACTGACTACATCAATTGTGACACATAATATCAGCACAATAGCACATTTCAACCTTTTGAGACTCTCAGCACAGCTAATTTAATTCCCTCTGGTGTTGGGAACAACCTTTCGCAGTAATCCACATGGTCATTCTGAAGCTGTAAAACTCCCTCTCCCGCTAGCTATATTTATAGCATGGTCAGTGAGGAATAATTCTTTCCCACTGGTGTTGAGAAGGTTTCAGGGCAGATGTGGGCATTATTAATAAATCTCTTCAAGGTTTATGCCAGCTCCCTTTTGGAGACAATGATTTGTCGTTCATTCTAAGTATGTAGTGTCTTTTAATTTTTTTTGGTAAGATCTATATCCAATTCTCTATACTAAATTATCTCTCTAGAGCCATAGATTTTTCTCAGAGTGCACAGGGTTTAGAAAATTTGTAGCATAACTCTTATTTTCCATTTTACGAAAGAAACCCAATGGTCGTGTTGGTGTTCTTGTCAGTGTCTGTGTGACAGAGATTATGAATCTCTGTAGAATCTGTTTGACAAAAATGAACCTAAGGTTTGTGGTTGATGGTAATTGAATAAAAATATTAGCAGTGGAGCAAGGATGACATCAACTCCTAAAAACAGTGACAAAAATTTAACTTACTAGACTACGAAAAAAGTTAAATAATTAGAAGACTGACTTTTTTACTTGGGGAGTCTAACCATTCAAGAAAAGACCGAAGAGTCCCTGTTCCAACAATGTTTTGCTGATCCAGAGAGGTGATTTCATTGAGTATTGAATATATATGTTGGGGTTTTATATGTGCCATGCCTTGGAAGTCCGTCAGTGGGTATGGATTGCATGTCTCCCAAGTGTGGGAAACTGTGCAAGTTTGAATAGTCTACCTTTACATGAGCATCAACATCAGTAGACTGTGAGTCCCTCAAAAGATTACTGTAAGTAAGTTCATTCATTCATCAAACATCAATCAGATGTCTTCAGTGTCACCAGCACTGTCTAGGCTCTAGTTGGAAGGCTTTTACAAGAGCAGAAATTACTAGACTACAAATTATCACCTTTAGGGAGAGACATTTTAAAATTATTTCAATACCCATTTATGGAGTATTTGTTGTGGGGTGGCCAAAGCTGGGCTGGGGCAGGAAACTGGATTCACAATATGTTGCAGAGTGCTAAGTACTCTGGTGACCTCTTTAACCAGACCTGGCCACAGAGTAGTTGCTCAGCAAACATTTGTGAAGTAAATTAAGAAAGGAAAAACTGCTCAGAGAGAATTTCCAAAAAAGAGTAAATTTGTTATTCTCATACAGATACAAAAATGAATATGTGTTAAAGATTTTTAACTTATGAAGGAATCAGGTAAATTTAGTGAATAAACAAATGTGATTCAAAAGAAAATGAAAAAAAGGGCATATTTTTAGATCAGGAATATTGAAATAAATATATAAATGGTGGCAAAACTAATTTTTAATGAGAGTGGGTAGAAAGACAATTGAATCTCTGCAGGGCAAAACAGAACTTGCATGTTTATAGGTAAGAATCTTGCATTTCTTTCAGTTACTCACAATGTGCACAGTTGCAAAAAGGCTTAAAGACAAGGAGAGAGTAGAATCAGATAACCTGGAGTCATATTTTCTAGGTAATATACAGTTTTTTTTAATTTTTAAATTTTATTTAAATCCAAGTTAATTGACATATAGAGTAATAATGATTTTAGGAGTAGAATTTGGTGATTCACCACTTATGTATAATACCAAGAATACATAGTTTTTCATGCAAGTACAATTTTTCCCCCTACAGAATAGTTTGGACAGGGTGTGGCTTGCACACTTCACAAATAGAAGGGAGCCAGGGTGGGTCCCTCATGAATGTTTAAATACCAGAGTGCTGGTTCGATATAGCCCACTATATTGGAGCTTATGTTCTATTTTCTTCATTAAGAACTTAACTTTCCTATGAGATAATAATGTGGTAAGGTAATGTTTTGACATGATGTTTCAAAGCACCTCCACAAACATTATTAATTCTTATAGCCACACTGTGAAGTAGTTGGGGAGAAGATGGTTGTTTCTGTTTTGCAATGAGGGTAATGAAGGCTCACACTGAAGTTCTCACTAAACTGAGGAAGAAGTGTTGGTCTTGGGACTCAAACCCTCATTTTCTGATTTTAAACTTGTCACTCTTTCCATCAAAAAGACCTAAGATTATCTCAGCAATAAAGCATGAGAAAATTCCTTACATTTACATATATTACAGAAATTTGGCCAGGAATTTTATTAGGGAAAGAAAGACCTCTCATCTCTTCATCATATACATTGACACACAAGAAAAGTGCATTTCCTAATCTCTTCACTCCAGATCTTTCTTGAAATGACCCAGGAAAGAAAATGCTTGAATACCATCACTCTTCCATAAGCACTCTATATGACCATATGCTTAAATGACATAAGTCAACAGTCACTGAGCACCTTCTGTCAACCTTAAAAATAAAATTGTGTGTTATTTTAGTAGCGACATGAGTTAATTCAGGAATAGCAGAGGAAGTGCAATTCAGGACAAGCAAACTTTGGCAAACCACAGGCAAGTCCAAAGAGATAAAGAGAAGGTCAACTTTTATTAGGTGTTAGGAAGAAATTGAGAAGATTGGAACAAAAGTTCAGGGGGTAACAGGAGTTGAAGGTTGTGACAGCTTTTCATTGGCTGCAGGTGGTAGTTAGTGCTTTGTTGCCTGGTAGGGAAGAATCTTCCTTCTTTGTTGTAAAAGCAAGAGATGAAGTTCCCATATGGAAAGTGTCCTGTCTTGTCAAGGTAAGACTTATCTTGCTAATTTTGCAGACAGCAACATGTGTCTCCTGTGTGAAAGCTCCCCTGTCAGGGCTTCCTATTTTCACACTCCCAACAACTGGAAGTATGAGGTAATTTTTTAAAATTTTCTATTTGGTCCCTTTCTAACTGTTAATATTTGGAGCGGTGTCTTTTCATCATCAGCATTATTATTGATAACATTTTTTAAATTCTAGATAGAGAGCCTGCATGAGTGGGGGAGGAGCAGAGAGAGAGAAAGAGAAAGAGAGAGAGAGAGAGAGAGAGAGAAAATCCCAAGCAGGCTCTACCCTTAGTGCAGAGCCCAAGGCAGGACTTAATCCTATGACCCTGGGATCATGACCTGAGCTGAAGTCAAGAGTTGGACACCCAAGTGAATGAGCCACCAGGTGCCATATTGATGACATTTATTGAAAGGCTCTATGGCATATTTTCTCCAAGCACTAATTTTAGTGCATTAATTTAAAAAAATTATCGTCTCACTTATACCCCACAAAATCTTAAAGGAGAGAGATTTCTATACTTCATCAAGATCACACATAATGAGAGATTCTGACCCAATTCTGACTCCAAAGCCTGTTCTGACTATTGTAACTTGCCATGCAAATCGCTGTGTTCTTTAGACTGTTTCCAGTGGCTTGTTATTACTGTGTGAGTGATAATCACTGAGAAGAGTCCTAAGCACACATGAAATGTTGACAGAGTGGGAGACATCTGTTAAATTCAAATATCTACAACAAAACGCCAGAACAATGAGGCTTAAATCAGGTGAGCCCCATTGTGGGGAATATTCGGAAAGAGACTCTGAACTACATTTTAGAGAAACAACAGTAGTGGAGCTGGATTACTTTTAAATTTATAATAAACTGGTACATAGGCAGGGCTTTTCCCTCATTCATGATTTTGCATGAGAAAGCTCAGGATCCCCACATGGGCCTTTCCTTTCTTCCTCTGTCACCTCAGATATGTTCCCTAAAGCACGATATCTGTATTTAATTATGCAAGCAATAGGGTTTCTCTAATTTCCCTCAGAAGTTTCCCAGTTTCAGTTTTCCATGCTTTGCTATTTCCCTTGGTGATCAGTCTGCATTCTCTTTGGCTTCATTTTCTTTCCTTAGTCTGACTCCTTTCCTATTTCTTATAATTATCATCACTTGAGCAATAGCATTTTCTGCTTGACTTTTTTTTTTTTTTTTTTCTGGAAGGTAATCAGTTCACATGCTGGCTTTTGTTATTTTGCCAGCAAGCAGTGTCCCCTCTGGACCAATCTTACCCTTGGTGTCCCTTCTTACCATGTCTTTCTTCCTTAGGCTTTCCTTGGTTTTCCTTTCTTCACCCAGGAGAGCACAGACAATACACTTCTGGGTAATTATGTTCAAGCCCATTGGAAATAACCAAGCATATTGGGGTGCCTGGGTGGCTCAGTTGGTTAAGCGTCTGGCTTCAGCTAGGATCATGATCTCACAGTTCATAGGTTTGAGCCCCGTGTCGGGCTCTGTGTTGACAGCTCAGAGCCTGGAGCCTGCTTCAGATTCTGTGTCTCCCTCTCTCTCTGCCCATACCCCACTCACAGTGTGTGTGTGTGTGTGTAATATAAATAAACATTTAAAAATTTAAAAAAGAAATAATCAAGCACAAAGTCAACAAAACTTCTAAATAACCACATTTTTAAGACTTTAAATTACCAAGTTATAAAGTAAAATTCTTAGCTTTTTTTTTTTTTTTCTGCTTCCTTTTCTCTCTGGCCATTCACATGGCAGAATGGTCTGATTCAGAAGTTTTCTATACAGTTTGCTTTTTTATTTTGTTCAATTTTAGGCTTTTGGGATAAAGACCCAGAAGGATTGGGACCTATTTCCTATTGAACCCCTTTTTGTTTAACCAGAGATACATCAATAAACTTCACTGTACCTCAGTTTCCTCATTTAAAGTGTAGCAAGAGGTTTTCAAAATGGGAAAATTCTGTTCTCCTTGGGTTAACTCTCCTGGACTCTGGGTAGCATTCTTTCTTCACTCCTGACAGATATTTAGCCACCTGTCCACCTTCAGATCAGACCTTTGGTTTTCTGGTTGTCCTGCACAGAAACCTCTGCTCTCTCATCGATTTGAAAACAGATTCTTGGACACATGCCCCCACTTATACTGCTCTTCACCCATGTTCTCCTAACTCAGTCCTCTGGCATCTATTCCATTTGACCTGCCTCATTTGCTCTGGATCAATAGCAATGATACACAAATCATCTTGAAGTATAGGGCACAGAATGAAATCTTTTATTAATGTGGGTTGCTCTTGAGGACACTGGCAAGTTCTTTCTACTTACTCAAACTCCAGCACCTCCATTCGTGTCATGAGTTATAAAAGCAAATCTGTAGTTTCTGGGAAGCTCAGTTTCTGCATAAGTAAAATGGGAATTATAACAACACCTGGTTCACAAATTTAAGCCAGGCCAAAATGCTTTCTGTTAAATGTTACACAATTATTCAAAAGTATATTTCCTAGGGGGAAAATCATTAGCTCACTCAAGATGGCATTTTGGTAATTCCTATTGTCTGAAACAGATCTATGATTATTAGATGCTAGTGGCTCCACAGGGCTTTAGGCCAAAATCTCACCTTAAAGGCAGAAAGCATCTCCACTCATCTTATATTCATTCATATGCCTCTTGAGGGCAAATGGGATTGATCATGAACTTGGTATTTGCTAGATCACAATTCTGTTTGTTTCCTCCATAGAGGCTCTTCTAATGAGACATGTTTCAACTATTTCATTTCTTCTTCTAAGGTATTTTGACTATTCTTTCTTCTATATTGCTGCATATTCTGAGGTGAGACAGGTCTTTAACATGAAAATTAATGTACCATTTCTTTAGCCTCCATGAAGATGCACAACAATAACTTGATTTTAAATATACTCATTAATGAGTATGCGACTACACCAAACAAGTTTATTAATTTTCTATTAAAGGATTGGAAGCTGATAATATTTCAGAGTTACTCTCCTCAACAAAATTGCTCTAAAGTGTGCAAACAGTTGGAATGTGATGCTGTGGTATTATTTATTGTAGCTGACTGTCCAATTTTTTTTTTGCTATTGTAATTCATTTTGTGTTTATCTCTGATTGATGTCTTCTTGTCTTTACATGTGATAGATATTTTCTCCAATATAATCAGTCTTTCAGTGGATATTCTTTCTCCTATTTATTTCTGTTAGAAATATAACTCTACCCCAGAAGAGTTGGTATATTTGATTTTAATTGCTTATGTTCTTTCTGTTTTGTTGTCATCACAGATGGAAGGAACTTTGAAAAGTCATTTAATCAGTTACTCTGCCTTTAGGCAAAAAGGAGCAAAACAATCATTTAAGGATCTAGTTAGAAAGATCTTCGAAAAGACCATTCTGTTTCCCTTTTGGACAATCCCTTTTTTTTTGAGGGGGGCAATCGCTTTTTCTTAAAAATTTTAAAGTTATTTCTTTTTAGAGAGAGAGCATGTGGGTGCTTGAGCAAGGGAGGGGCAGAGAGAGAGAAGGGGAGAGAGAATCCCAAGCAGGCTCCTTGCTGTCAGCATAGAGCCTGATGCAGGGCTTGATCCCACAAATCTTGAGATCATGGCCTGAGCTGAAATCAAGAGTTGGACTCTTAACTAACTGGGCTACCCAGGGTCCCTCAGGGGGAGAGGGAGGGTGAAAATCACTTTTTTAAGATAAAATTACAACCTTGCTTCAGTTTTCTTTCTTTTGAAAAAAAAAATATGCTTTTCCTTCAGTAGAAGTAGGAATCCTCATTGAATTGCATTTATTAGTCATAACAGGTATAGTTGCCACTTAGCTTTATGCTTTAGATGCTTTTTAAAACATTTTTAACATTTATTTATTTTTGAGAGAGAGACAGAGAGAGCCTGAGAGGGGCAGGGGCAGAGAGAGTGAGATATAGACTCTGAAGCAGGCTCCAGGCTCTGAGCTGTCAGTACAGAGCCTGATGTGTGGCTCGAACTCACAAACTGCAAGATCATGACCTGAGATGAAGTTGGACGCCTAACCAACTGAGCCACCCAGGCACCCCTAGGTGCTTTCTTAAAGTTTCCTTTTATTTCTGTATTTTGTTGACTTTTATCCTATAGTTATTTGAAAAATGTCAGTCCAATTTTTAATTATACCTGTGTTTAGTTTTGCAGGCTTGAAATAAAATCAATGTGTGACTTTCTTCTATGAATTATGAGGAATTTATCACATTTTTAACTTCCTTGTCCTCTCCCAGAATGTATTCTGCTTGGCCTTTGTTAACTGAATCTGAGATTATAAACCAGTTTATTATCAGACTCTCATGATAGCTTGTTGTTCTATGGATTTAGCATACTCCATATTCCTTCTCCAATATTCAGTGCCCACTAATTTTACTCTCATCAAAATCAATGGTTATGTTTCTATAGCCAGAACCATGGAGTTTTCAAACTGGAAACTTCATTTTTTTTCAAATGATGTCATTGTGAACACTTGACATTCTCTGTTCTTGAGGACACACAGATCTGGGTAGTTCTGCAGATGCATTCTTTTCTCTCTTTCCCTTACTGTAGCCGTTTGTTTCCTCTGGGGGCTCTGCTTGTTATATGATATGATAGGAGAGTTTCTCCTCCTGGCTGGTGAGACTAGGAACTATGCCTAGCCATGTACAGTCTCCTCAGATTGTGTTGCCTTATACTACTTAGTAATTTCCCCCCGTGGCCTTGAGTATTTTCCTCAAATGCATGTGAATACAACTACTTAGCTAGGATTTTAGGGGGTTCCCTTTGTAGATCTCCAGAGGTCTCTCTGTAACTCTGTTCTCTCCATTCCCTGCATTGCAAATTCTTCCCACTGTGGCCTCTCTGAATTCTGAACTTCATCTTCTCAACTCAGGGAGACTGCTGAACCAACTGAGCCACCTAGGCACCCATCACAGAGAACTCTGTATAAAAATTCCAAAGAGGTCTTCTTTTGTTGACCCACCAGCATGAATATATGAATTTCACATTGTTCTCTTTCTCTTTATCTCCTTTCCTCTCTGTCTCTCTCTCTTTATAAATATATACACACATATATATACATGATATGTATATATGTATTTATTTCACAGTAATAGACATATGTATTTCACAGTGTAACATACATGTTATATATATTTCATATTGTAATAAAGATTTCTTATATATGTATTTCACACTGTCAGCAGAGTGACCTTTCTCAATAATGCTCCCATCACATATTTCAAATATATGGCTTTCCCCTGTCTCCTCCACCAAATATAGAACTCCTTAAGGTAAAGTGGTAGATTCTCTTACTATCTGCTTAGTAAATTAATAGAAGAATGAAGAAAAGCTCTTTGTATTGCAGCCATCATTCATTCTATGACTCCAATGTCACTCTTAATCATTTGGCCCTTGATAGTTACTCATTCTCATGTCATATGCCTTTGTTTTGTCAGATGATAGTTAATTTAAAAGTAAGATTAAGATTAAGTAGTACCTGCAATAGTACAAATCCTCCCTGAGCATCTTAATCTCTTATTTTTCTAAATATCATTTCCCCCCCACAGTGATTCTGTGAGGGAATATAATTATCATCTCCTTTTTCTGGGCAAGGAATTCAAGGCTCAAGGAGGTTAAGTGAATTGTATAAGATCTCACAGGGCTAGTAAAGGGTAGAGCCATGATTGGAGCATAGGCATTCAGTCATATTAAACTACATTTGAAAACAGCATGTATAGGGCACTTCTTGAAGCTACTGACCATGTCCTACATGTTTTCTAATGTATCCCTGTAGTCCTTTTCCAGGCCCCAGAGTAAGAAATGTCGGTGTCTAAGGATGACTTTGTGGGATGGCCAAGGCTGTTCTCAGGAGAACCGGATCATAGAGAGGCTAACTTCTCTTACCTAGTCACTGCCCAGCATATGGAAAAATTGGCAAAAAGCCCAGCATGAACAGAATCAATCTCCAGAAAATCTGTCATGCAGGAAAGTTACATGCTGTGTGTGAGAAAAATGTAAATGCCAGTCAAACTGAAAAGAGCTTTGTTAGAGAAACTTTGCAACCAAAAAAAAAAAAAAAGTGTTTCTGAAACTATCTTCAGATTGAGGGTTTTTCTTATTTTTTATTTTTTAATTTTAAAAAATTGTTTTTATGTCGTGAGCTTCTTGAAGAAATGGGGCATGTTTTAATAATTTCTTGAGCAATATAAGCCAAGCACTGTGCAAATACTTCTATACATTAATTCATTTAAACCTGTATTTATTAAGTAGTTATTGTGAGCTAGAACCTTTTCTAATACTTGGGATACATCAGTGAATAAAATAGACCAACTTCTGCCCCCACAGAAAAGAAAGCAAGGAATGAGGAATGGCTGGACTATAAACATAATAAATCAGTAAAATATGGCATTTTAAAAGGTGATAAATGCTATGGAGAAAAACAAATAGAGTCAGGGGAAATGGGACCAGGAGTTAAAGAATGAGGGAAAGGGCAGGTGTAATTTTCTGATTATTGTCGATATCCTTCATGGGTGACATTTGAGCAAAGCTTGATGCTGAGAGAGTTATCTATGTATATATGTGTGTGTGGGTGTCCACCAGCACCAATGTGGCTAAACAGTGTGTGGTGTATAATGAACATTTAGTTTAATTTTTAATTTTTTTTCAGTTTATTTTGAGGGAGGGGGAAGGGCAGTGGAAGAAGAGAGAGAGAGAGTAACAGGGAGAGAGACAGAGACAGAGAATCCCAAGCAGGCTCCACGCCCAGCATAGATCCTGAAGTGGGGCTTGATCCTCCAACAACTGCGAGATCACAACTAAGCTGATACCAAGAGTTGGACACTCAACTGACTGAGCCACCCAGGCACCCCCATAGTAAATATTTAATAAATAATAGTGGTGATGATGATGACACATGATTTGGAGAAAGAGGAAAATTCTTTGCTATTGAGTCCTAAATAATCTATATGAAAATTGATTCAGTAAGCAAAGTGCTAATTCGAAGGTGGCTGTTACAGCTGAAAATCTGCCTTTTTGTGAGTGAGAGTGGGTCTAGGGCCCAGGACTGAGATCACAGTAAAGGAATACTGTGGCATTGCTGCTGGTGGCTTATCTTAGTTCTATCTCTGGGGCTGTCAGTGTGGCCCTTTGGTCTCTCTAAATACACGAAATACAAAAAAGCATAAGGAAAGGAGAGATACAGAGCTAGTCTCAAAAACATAGAAATGTCAAGAAGTTTATGAAGGTTTCACTGCAGCATGAACAAAGACAGAAAGTGAGTTTACTAACATTCAGAATGTATTTATGGAGCACTGAGTCTATGCCAGTCCCTGTACTGACCTGTGGAGTTATGGGGACTAATGAAATGAGGTGGTTGTCCTCCAGGAGCTCATAATCTCTGGGGAGACCAACATAAACAGTCACCACTGGGAGGGCTGTGACTGAACTCTGAGCAGTTTTATGCTGGGCACAGAGTAGGTTTGGTTTGTTTGGCTTCATTGTGGTGGTGGTAGAGGCCATCGAGGGGGCTGAACAGCTGTAACTTTCAGACATTGCCTCTTCCTGATAGTTTTAGTTTCAGGAAAGGGAATTCAAGTTAGAAATTTCAGTAGTAAAACATTATCTGCTACCAGTAAGGCTTTTCAGAATTCTTTTTAAAAAATTTTTTTAATGTTCCTTTTTTTTTTTTCTGAGAGAGGGAGAGAGAGAGCATGAACAGGGGAGGGTCAGAGAGAGAGGGAGACACAGAATGTGAAGCAGGCTCCAGGCTCTGAGCTAGCTGTCAGCACAGAGCCGGACACGGGGCTCAAAGCCATGAACAGTGAGATCATGACCTGAGCCAAAGTCGGAGCTTAACTGACTGAGCCACTCAAGCGCCCCAAGGCTTTTCAGGATTCTTGATCCTTCAAAACACTCCGGGCACTAAAGTCAAGATTTGGGCAAGACTTTACAATCTACAGCTTGAATCCATGTATTTGGAAAATGGGACAATAGCAAACCCCATTTCTGTGATTATAAAGGAATCAGCCTCTTAGAACTGGGATTCTGTTTGAGGAAATCACTTAGCCTTTCTGTGTTGCACTTCACAGAGAAAGCAACATCTCTAGGTGTAACAGGAAAGTGGGCAACTCATAGGTCCAGCTTAGCTTTGAGTATCTTATTCAGAACTCAGTAATTTATTTGACAAACATTTATGGACATTTTACTATGGCCCAAATACAGCATGGGTAGTTGGGGTTTACTTCTTAACTGGAGGGAGGTCCCAGCACATGAGGCTTTATGGCATGACCCCAGGTTTGACAATTTGATTCTTCTTTGCCTACTTTCAGCCAAATTAAGGTTTCTTTACTCCAGGCATTAAATCAAGAAAATGAGGCAACTGTTAATGTCATAAAATATGAAAGTGGCAACAACTTCCCTCCACTCAGACCAATACTCTGGGTCCCAGGGCTGGAAACATCATGAGACCATCCTTTTCCTTGGAAGTTGGCTGATGGCAGACATGGGCTTTTGGTTTCCATCTAGGATGTACTGGTCCACTGGTAGAGTTGAGCCTCAGGAGTATGTACAAATTGGAAGCTGTATTTTTCTTACATGACAACTAAGCAATGTTTTCTGTTGAACTAGGGTTCCTGGCAACCTCAGGTTGTGAGTTAATTAAGAGGAAATATCCTCTTTTTAATTTAGAGGCTTGAATAGGTAGACTTTTTTTTTTTTTTTCTGTTGTCCTACCTATTGAAGATTCTTTTTTGGGAAAACATTGTTTATACGTAATTAATTGCCTCAAAGAAATCTGTGGATTTATGATAAAGCTGAAATTTAGTTACTTTCTAGTTTGTGAGAGCCATCATTACTTCAGCTAAGATTCTGAAGGGTTGAATAGTTTCATTTTGACATGACCATTGTTCTGAGAACAATTGTACTGCTTATCTACTTTTATTGAAGCCTATCCTTATATTAGCTTTACATTTTGTTAAATTGTGTGGGTAATAATGACAGTGGTTGCATATGGTTTCAGGAATGAAGTCCTTTCTCATGTAAAAAATGTCATATACTACTATAATTCATGACAGGAAGTCACTATGAATACAGTACTACTTGGAAACGAATATTTTATTCATCATGTGTATGTCAGACATGTGTGAGATGTTGAAGCAGGCTATGATGGTGGTTGATACACAGAGGGAGGATTCTGTGGCTCCTTAAAAAACTTTGCAACTCCCTAAAATCCTTGACCTTCAGGCTGGGAGCTGCAGTACCAGTGCCACATGGCTTCCAGCTTTGTTTTCTTTCTTATTGGAGCTTTTTAACAACCAACAGGGCATGCTGTTAGAGCTGCGAATTCTATGCCAAGGAAAGCATGCTTAGCCATTAGAGGAAATTTTAAAAAATCCAATAAAGCAAGAAATGCAACTTGACCACTTTCGTATAAGCAAAGCAATAACTATTTAATGGCCAGTAAATGTAATTGTGGAGACTTTTTTTTTTCATATATAGCAGCAAATGTGATTACACTTTCCTTCTTTGTTTCCATGGCCAGCTGTGAAAAGCCATTTGTCACTGCCTGGCTGTCTGGGTCACCTGCTCTGTTCTCACTGTCAGAGGCACTGCTAACCAGCCCAGATCCAAGCACACGCTTGATTGACCCCAGTGACGTTCTAACAGGTCACCTTCTCGATAGTTTCTGAGGAAGAGAAAAACATGAAGCTTATTCAAACTTTAAATACTTTGGTTTCACTATATTAGAAAGTAGATACCTGACTTAATTTAGCCTCAAATAATATGAAGTCTTATCTGACTATACAGTTGTTGTTTTTTTATTTAATCCAGCTGGGGTGTGGGTGACCCCAAGCTAGCAGAGTTGACTAGGCATTAGTTCTACTCCCATGCTCAAAATCCCAGAGTGAGAATTTTCTTTTACACAGGCTGGAGATTAAGTTTTATCATACTGTGAATATTCTCATTCTGAGTTATGTATTATGGGAAACCATTCACTTCTATCTTAGTCTAAAGGAGTTTCTTGGGGTCTTTGAGAGCTGAATTTAATTAGGGAAGGGAGCTTGCTTGTAGTAAGTATTGACAGGTATGGAGAAGTTATAGACCCAGACCCATAGGATGCCAAAAGTAAGGGAGCTGGGTAACTAGGGTAGACACAGCCAGAAACTACTGGGCACGCAACATCTCTATGCATACTGCTAGTAGTAAAGTATATTTATATATATATATATAAAGATATACTGCCACTTAGGTATATCTGCGGACATTATGAATCTTTCTTCCTTTTTTGGAGAAAGCCACAGGAATGTGATCATTACAGAGCTAAGTTGGAGTACTACTTTGCCACTTTATACGTGTGTGTGAAATCGTGCTACTTCATAGGAGCATCAGTGTTTGGGAATGCATATGGCCATCATTTTCTGAGCATTCATACTTTTTAAGTGTAGCAAGATAGAATTCTTTGTTGCCCTTGTTCCCCTGTCCCAACCTTTTTTTTTTCTTCTTTATCCCTGGAAGAAAGAAGCCTCTTTAGTAGGGAGATTATGTTTTTAGAAGCATTCACTAAAAGCAAGATACAGATTTTACTGCTTTGAAGATGCTCCACTTTGAAAATTTCATAAAAGCTGTACTTACTGGGGCAGGGAGTATGGTAATTAAGGGAGAGGGTTTTTGTGTCAGATTACCTGAGTTTGGATCCTGGCTTTATCACTTGCTAGTTGTGAGACTTTGTGTCACTTACTCTCTCTGGACCTCATTTTCTGTAAAATGGAGATGATAATAGCATGTCTGTCTCCTTGATTGAGCCTGCAGCCATCTGGAGCTGGTGCATGGGAAGAGAGTTGACATGTAGCAAAGATGAGGGGAAGAAGAAAGAGGGAGGAACACCAGAGCTAAAACGGCCTCTAAATGGCCAATGTGGCTAACATGATGCGGATAACAAGAAATGTATACATCATCTTCTGGAGTCTGTGTGGCCACAATTGGCCCTCTGTTAGAAGGTAGTTTGGGTTAATATTTAAGTTGTTGGTTGAGTGCATGTGGAAAGAGAGCCTGTCTCGGGGCACCTGGGTGGCTCAGTCAGTTAAGCGTCCGACTTCAGCTCAGGTCATGATCTCACGGTTTGTGGGTTCGAGCTTTGTGACCACAGACACTATGCTCCAGGTGTCTGTACTGTCCATTCCTCTTCTAAGCACATTTTCCCCACCAGCTCTTCAAACTAACTGCTTTCCCCCTCATCCTTCACATCTTGCTCAAACATTGTTAGTCTCTTTCAGAGTGCTTTCTCTGAATAACTATGTTAGGACAAAAATTAAGTTAGTTGTTGTAACAATGGATTTCAAAATAGAATATTCTCTCCCAGGTAGCGGTGCAGGTCTGTGGTGCATGTTGGCTCCCTGAGATCACAGAGGGAACTGGCTTCCTCCATCTTGTTTCTCTGCCTTCTCTAGGGCACTGTCCTTGTCCACTTTCTAAACAACTTTAAGCAAGTGAGACAGAAGTTGCACATATCACTTGGACTCCCATCTCACTGGCAAGAACTTAATCACATAACCACACCCAGCTGCAGGGAAGGCTGGAAAATAAAATCTCCAGCTGAGTAATAATGTACTTGATTCAGATGTTATCATTTGAGCCTCCGCTGGGTGGCCCTCCTCCATAGCAGAGGACATTCTTATGCTACTAGAAGTAAGAACTTTATCTGCTATGTTATTTTGCCATTCTGCCAGGAATTATGCTTTATTGGGCTTTTATGTTACCTGGATTCATTTTCTAATTTTAATCATGACACCAAGGGTCACTGGGTGGGTCAGTTGGATGAGCATCTGACTTTTGATCTCAGCTCAGGTCTTGATTTCAGAGTCAGGAGTTCAAGCCCTGCTGAGTGTGAAACCTACTTAAAAAAAAAAATGAAAGCAGTGTTTTGGGTTCAGCCTTTCAAGGATACTCACTGACACACCAGAGCTCTAAATCAAATTACCTGCATTTCTTTAAATTGGGAATCTGGTTGGCCCTTAAGAAATCCAGGAAGCCACTCACTTGTCTTTGTCTTCTACATTCCAAGTTCCTTAGTCAATCATACCTATAACTCAAAATTGCAGTTCTACTGCCTGTATGCTATCCAGTCTGCTTTGCCTCCTGTACCCACACATTGAAGAGGATACACAGTTTTTTTCTTAAGTTGATGTTTTCCAACAGACTTTGCAAATTAGTTTGAATTGGCTATTTGCCATCTACCTCTAACAATGTTAGTTTTGGTGACTTCTCGCCAAGAATGTGTTTTTGGACAGGAAGATGCTTTATTTACTCAGAAGGATTCTAACCCCAGGAATCATAAGCCTGTCTTAGTTTTTGAAGTGTTTGAGGTCAGCTTCAGTTATCTTAACAGCTCATACTCAAACAAATTACAAATAATTCCATTAATACTGGCTCAGCACCTTATATGGCCTGGCATTGAATAAGAACTCAATAAATACTTGTTAGAAGAATTAGTATACGAATAAACTTTATAGACCTATTCTTTTCACTAATTTTTAAATAAATGTTATCTATAGTTTACCATTGCATTGACCACAATGATAGGAGAGCTATATAGCAGTCACTTGTATCATAAACTAGCCTGGGAAAAATCCACCAAGCAACATTCAGGACTATTTGGAACCATTGGCCTTGCCTTCTGAGCATCAAGCTAAATAGTTTACCTCACATGAGGGTACTATAATTTTTCTCTTTCTCTGCTTCTTTAATTCATCAAAACTAAAATTAAAAAACTTAAATGTCTCCAGATGCATTCTAAAGTTCTTGGTGTTTTGAGTATTTCTTTGTCAAGAGCACAGGTTAATTTCATGCCATGAATGACTTGATTGCTTTTTCAAATATAGTGACATTTTGTTAGATTTTGAATGGACTTTAATATTTTGTCTGTTTTTGTATGGAAATAATTGGTCTACTTACATCTGGCTTTGAAATAAAACTATAACCAATGTATGCAAATATCAAGACTATCTGAATGTAAGATTCAGGAAAGAATTATTGAGTGCACCTATAAGAGGTTACATACAAGTTACATGTTGCCAAATACTCTCATATACAGTGTCTGGTTTAATTATGTCAATGACAACCTCGGTGTCTCTGCTTTTCTATTAATTATCCAATTTTTGGACAACTTTTTCAGAAATTATATTTTATTTTGGTGCTGTGTGAATCTGTTTAAGGACATGCATATAATTTGAGAAACTGCTTAATTGCTTCTTCTAGAATTGATTGGTTATATTCCTTAAAGAACTTGTTGAAAACAGGGATTGTTTCCTCCATGTCATTTATTGCTTGGGGTCTGACACAGGGCATTGATCAGAATGTGCCTGCTTAAAGAATGAATGAGTGAGTGGCATGTGCGCACGTGCGCACGCGCACACACACACACACACACACACACACACACACTCATACAGCCTCACAAACAGTCACATTTTTCACTTCATGGTTTCTCTTTATTCTACTAAATTTAGGGAGTACCATGTGCTCCCTTACACCATCTGCCAGGATTTTACCCTACTTAAATAAGTTTGACAGTAAAGTGCTAACAACCACTTAAGCTAACAATTTAGACTTGTATAGTTGCTTGGGTGTTGCTAGAAAATACAAGACTCCTGGGTTAGAGATGAAGGGCTCTCTTACTCACTATAAAATCAGTAGCAGGAATATCAGTATAGTTGAACCAATTCCAAAATCCCTGAATTCCACATGCAACAAAGAGAACCAGGTAGAGCCTTCATGCTCAGTGGGTTGCACCACAAAAAAGCTCTGAGATCAGGGAATATGCTGCTTTTATAGCAAGCAGAAAGCAAACATGTTCTCTGACCAGCAAGAGAGTACATCACAGCATAGGTTCATGTAGTGCATGCTTCACTTTTCAGCATTCCCAACTTCACAAAATAAAAACCCTGAAAAGTAGCCCAATGGCACTTTCACAGAGTGAAAGAATGATCATGATGTAACTTTTGCCTATGCAGTAACACATTGTACAGAGTGCAAGTTGTCCATGGCAGACTGAATCCAACATCAGGAAACTGGAAACTCATTTCATGTAACATGGGTACTTTTCAGAAAAGGCTGAGGCTGAAAGGTGAAATGACTTGCTCAAGAGTATATCTTTGATGTTCCCAGGATAGACACCCATTTCTTCAGACCTTAACACTTCTCATGTCCCTACCCTTCCCCTTTTGTACAATTTGATTCTTGAATAACACAGGTTTGAACTGCACGATCCATTTATACATGGATTATATATATTTTAATATTTGTTTATTTTTGAGAGAGAGACAGAGCATGAGTCGAGGAGGGACAGAGAGGGAAGGAGACACAGAATCTGAAGCAGGCTCCAGGCTCTGAACTGTCAGCACAGAGCCTGATGGTAGGGCTCAAACTCACAAACTGGGAGACCATGACCTAAGCAGAAGTTGGATGCTCAAGCAACTGAGCCACTCAGGTGACCTGTGGATTTCAATTTTAAATAGTACAGTACCATAGGGGAGCCTGGGTGGCTCAGTTGCTTGAGCGTCCGACTTTGGCTCAGATCATAATCTCACAATTCGTGGGTTTGAGTCCTGTGTTGGGCTCTGTGCTGACAGCTCAGGGTCTGGAGCCTGCTTCAGATTCTGTGTCTCCCTCTGTCTCTGCTCCTCCTCTGCTCACACTCTGTCTTTCTCTCAAAAATAAAGGTTAAAAAAATTAAAAATAATACAGTACCATAAATGTGTTTCCTCTTCTAATGATTTTCTTAACATTTTTCCTCTAGCTTACTTTTTTGTAAAACATATAAAAATATAAACACATAAAAAGCATAAAAACATAAAACAAAAATATAACACATATAACATACAAAATATGCATTAATTATGTTATCATTTAGATTTTGGACTACAGTAGACTATTAATGTTTTGGAGGGACTCAAAAGTTATATGTGGATTTTCAACTGCATGGAGGGTTGGTGCTC
The DNA here is from genome assembly GCF_003009895.1 of Hyaena hyaena. Lineage (NCBI taxonomy): Eukaryota > Metazoa > Chordata > Mammalia > Carnivora > Hyaenidae > Hyaena > Hyaena hyaena. Next base: position 980,437 of record NW_024081114.1, read on the forward strand.
CTCATTCCTGTGTTGCTCAAGGGTGAGCTGTATTACTTTTGTTACTTCTATTCCTTCTAGATGTATCACAGTTTTCAGCTGCTAAACAAGATTTTGTTTCTTTGCATTATATCCATAAAAGTTAGTGTTAGGCTCCTATGGTGCAGAACTTCACCAAGTATATGGTGTGTTGGACACTGGTGCAGCAAAAAAGGGTCTATGGAAGAGTATTTAGACCTCAGATACATTAGGAAATGTGCAGTCACTGCCCCACAGCGAGAGATTCATAGCTTAGGGAGAAAATAGCATAAACTTTAAGAGCATGGGATCTGAAGTCAGGGAGGCCTGGGTTCAAGATCCACTCTTTGTGTCTATGATCCTAAACATAGTATTTCAATCTGATGAGTCTTAGTTTTATCCTCAGAAAAATGTTGATGATAATCTATATTTTACAAATTTGATGAAGATATTAAATGAGATAACATGTTTAAAGTGCTTGGCACATTGTCTGATAGAACTTGATATGGCTCAATAAGGCAGCCATAATTAATGCAGAATAAAGGCTCTGAGAAATCCTGCACTAAAGAAACCCACCAAACATTAAATCAGAGTTGCTCAAATGTTGGGACCACAGGATGGTAAATTTATTTATTGCATTACTCATTCAACACCACATGGGTCTATTATTCTGAAAGACTCGTTTAAGGAAAAATTATTGGAGGAGAAAAGGGCTTTGCCTCATTTAGAGATGGTTAGAACAAGGAATTATAAACTGTTATAAATTATATAAACTCTACAGAGCTAAATTTCATGAATAACTCCCCCAATATCCCTGAATTGCTATATATACAAGAAAGTTTGGCTTCAGTGATGTTCTTAAACTTGGGTCAGGTTTCTTGGCAGTTTCTGAGATGTGTTAAAACAGCACTCCTTATTGATTTAACTGTATTCCTTCAAAGACGTTGATTTCATTCTGCCACCACAGGGGAAATTCTTCTGACAGCAGGTTCACTGAATCTTTATTCTAAGGGCATGTGGTTGATAATCTGAACAAACACACCATTCCAGAATGCTAAATACTCTTCATACACCCAGGTAAACATAGGTGGAACTCAGTGGTCAGGCATCTCTGTTCTCAGTGACAAAAGAGCTCTTTGAGCTTAGGTTGATCCAGGCTCTCTGCATGGAATTTAATAAATATTGTGGGTCCTGAGATCCCCAGCTTTCTGGTAGAATCATTCAGTTTAGAAATCTCTTAGCAGAAAGGTCAAATGCATAAGAAAGCTTTTGTCAGTGCTTCTGAGCATCTGCCCTTTACTGCCAGGATGTACTATATTATAAGAGCTGATTACTCATCCCTCTTCTCAACTCTGTGTTCAAGGATGTCTTGTTGAAGGCTTGAAATAGGCCTTTTGGAGTTCTTACACCACAGTAATCAGCAAAAGCTACAAATCAGAATTCTTGCCACCACCCAGAGCCAGTCTATTAGCACACTGCCAGCTTAACTCCTTAAAATGTGTTTGGGTGCTTTCATAATACTTCTACCACCTTATCACACTGGTATCGCATTAGTTGTTGGTCTTGCCTACTAGCCTCAAGGGCAAAAACTATATTCTAATTTCTCCCATGTGTTCAGCATCTAGCACATAGGTAGGCATTTGCCAAAGGTTCTTGAATCTGTAAATGAATTAATGATTCTGTGAACATATTACTTATATGTGTTTGAGTTTTCTATAAGAAATAGAAAGAATTGCATGTATATATACTCTATGCTATTAAACAAAATGGTCAGCTCAGTTGTAGTACTTATTCTTGAATTTATAATACAGTATCTAGAGCTACTCCAAGGATATGTGTCTTATCTCCAGAGCAGAATTCAGTTGATCGCTATAGCATCACCTTGTGTGGCCATTAAGTGAGAAGAAAGCAGAACTAAGTCTAATGGCTTTCCTAGACTACTAACCCTCCTCTTCCCTCAGGATCTTGATGGAAATACTTCCTCCTTAGAAAGAAGTTGAGGTTACAAGTTTTGACAGAATCACAAATTGTTCACTAAGGTAGAATGTCCTGTGTCTGTATAGTGTCAACCAGGATGACCTGTTGAGGACTTTTTCATCAAAAATCGCTGTTCTTAAAATTGAAAAAAGGTGCTGCTGACATTTACTATGACTAGGAACTGGTATTTTAAAGTCAGAACCTAACACAGAAACCACTGCTTTACCCATATTAATATTCTGTTATTGAGTGGAAAACAAAGGCCCAGAGAAGGAAATGACTTATCCACTTGTATCATTAGAATATATGAGTAACTAGGACCACATGGTTCATAGTCCTTTACATGCTAAGGCCAGTGGTTTTGGCCATGGCTTTCTGTGATTGGTGTTGACAAATTTCAATTGATTTTGATAACTTAATTCTGGGTAACAATGCAGAAGTTTTATTTGAAGTAATAAAAGCAATCTTTTATTCTATGCTTATCATGGTCCTAGGCCTGTGCTAAGTGGTCTAAATATTTAATCTAATAAGCACAACACTATAAGGGAGTGATAAATACCCTTATTTTATAATGCAGAAGTTGGGACACCGAGCAGTTGAATTAAATGTCCATGATAACATAGATACTAAAAGGCATGCAAACTGGTGCTTACATCCACATGTGTGTCCCACAAAACTCAAAGCTGTTAACCAATAAGGTATATGTCCTTCCATTTCACCACATAGTCCTTTATATGCTATGGTCAAAGGTCAACAAATGGCAAATTGCATACATGTATGTAGTTATGTATATTATGTATACATATATAGATGTGTTTAATGTGTGCCTATATATCTTACTATGTGTGTTTTTTTCATTTTTCATGTTTAGTTATTTTTGAGAGAGAGAGAGAGAGAGCAAGTAGAGGAAGCACAGAAAAAGGGAGGGAGACACAGAATCCGAAACAGGTTCTGGGCTCTGAGCTGCCAGCACAGAGCCTGACATGGGGCTCAAATTCGGAAACAGAGAGATCATGACCTAAGCCAAAGACAAAGCTTAACTGACTGAGCCACACTGGTACCCCCACTCCATGTATTTTCATTTTTGAAAAACGTGAGGTTCAAGGTCAAATATCAGAAACATTTGAAGAGGTTCTTTTGGAAATTATAATTTTCTTCCAGTCTAGAATTTTCCTCCTATGTGTTAAATATCCTGAGAGTGTACATAGTATGCATTTGGGAGGAGATGTAGGCAATAAGGGAAGCTATATTGTCACTAGAATTAAAGTTGAGAGGCTGATATCTAGATCTTTATCTCTGTGTGAACTTTGGCTTTGTCACAGGAGGTATAAACAAATTTAGTGTGCATAGTGAAAGCAGGGCTTTTTGGAGTCAGACCTAAGTTCAAATCCTAGCTCTGGTATTTACTTTATGTATGATCTTAAGAAATTACTTAACTTCTCTGATCCATAGTTTCTTCATCTACAATATGACAATAGTAGTATCTACCTCATAGTCCCATTATACAGACTAGATGGGATACTTTACATTAAACCTAAATGGAACAAATTTGTGTCAATTTAAACAGACATTCTATGAAAAAACACAGTTGAAATACATTAAAAATTTCCTGTGCCTCTTAAAAATCACTTCTAACTTTTAAGGTGAAGGTGAAGTACATCTTTAGAACACAGGAAAATAACTTTAAAATTATTTCTTTTCATTGCTGATACTCTCAAAAAGCTCCACCTATGAGCTCTTCTCCAAAATGTTTACTGGCTTCTCACTCTCTGATTACAGAATACTTTCTCCATAACCAGCCCATGAGTTTGGTACTCCCATCTTTCCACAGATGGGAGAACTTCTGAGAACATCTTGTCTCTTTTTCAGTAGAGTAATTCTTCTCTGTACCTCTTCTTTCTCCCTCTCCTCCATGTATTCATCCAGATGCTTCTCATAACAGCTAATTATCTGCCTCAGCATAACAAGGCAACACAAAAGAGTAGTAAAGAGTATATGCCATGGAACTATTTAATTCATAATTTCTCAATTTAATTCCCAGCCCTGTCAGTTACTAGCTATGCTTTCTCTTACTCTTTAAAATGGATAACAAAAGCACTTACCCTATAGGTTATGGGAAAGATTCATATATGTGAAGTGGTTGAGACCCATACTTGGCATATAGTAAGCACCATGAATATTAGGTATTATTTTATTTTCTGAAGGCACCTCTGGAAGTACATGAGACGAAAAAAATGTGCAAAACATTCTCTGATGTCACGGGGCAATATGGACCATTGAGGAACTAGAATGATATTTTTCATACACCTAAATTACCAGGGAGACAGAGATTGATCTTTTGTCCTGACTCTCTCCTCCAGGCATAGTGTTTCAGTTTTCTGTCCAACAGTGTGGCACTCTCAGATCCTTTCTTCATTCACCTCAGTAAGTTGCTTTACCTATGGAATGAATCCTGAAGCAATTAGCAGCCACTATCTGCCCTATGAAAGAAAGTACAGAAAAATGCCCAGACAGCATTACCAAGCTCTGCAACCACATCATAAGAATAATAGAAAATTATACTTTAGTCCTTTGACAAGTTACTCAACACATTCACTCATTCATTCATTCATTCAACATGAATTTATTGAGTACCGACCATGAGATAGGCACTAAGGTTCCTCATTTTATACAAGCAGAGGTTAATTTCAAAGATCTATTTATGTTTTTAAAGGCTATTATGCAGGCAGTAGAGCTAGCATGCCAATATGTCCTGGCCAGCCTGAGAACACTGGATTTCTGCCTGCTTTCCTAGGTAAAAGTATCCTGGATTGGATGGTAAATTATATGGCCATCTTAGTGTAGTTACAAAATGTGTAGGCTATGGAACCACACAGCCCGAGTTAATACCCTGGTTCTGACATTTCCTTGCAGTGTGAACTCTGTTCTTTAGTTGCATCATCTCTAAAATGGGTTGTTATTAAATCTATATGGTTGTGTAAGGATTAAATTATCAATATAAATAAAATACATAAAAGGGTACCTGGAACACCACAGATGCTTAATAAATGTTAACTATCATTATTGTATATTTTTCTACTTTCTTTTACTTGAATATTTTTTTTTGAATGAACACCTAGAAACTACTTACTGTGTTCTGTTGAGTTTGTATAAATATTTCTATTTATAATAGAAATATCAAGGTTGGTCAGAGGTCTCTGTGTTATAATGTGGGAAGATGTCAATTAACATAAGCCATCATCACCTCCATGCATGCAACGTATTAGCTCCTCTGCTAAGTGATTTATAGATGGTTTTTTTTTTCCTCTGAACAACTTCTGGGGAACCTGAGCCAATATTAACAGTCGGACACTTAATAGACTGAGCCACCCAGGTGCCTTAAAACTGGACCACTTTCCTAAACCATACACAAAAATAAATTCAAAACAGAATAAAGACTTCAATGTGAGACCTGAAAACATAAAAATCCTAGAAGAGATCACAGGCAGTAACTTCTTTGACATTAGCCATAGCAACATTTTTTCTAGATAGGTTTCCTAAGGCAAGGGAAACAAAAGCAAAAATAAACAAGTAGGACTTTATCGAAATAAAAACTTTCTTCATAGTGAAGGAAACAGTCAACAAAACCAAAAGGCAACATACTGAATGGGAGAAGGTACTTGCAAGTGACACATCTGATAAAGGGTTAGTATCTAGAAAACAAATAATCTAATTAAAAATGGGCAAAAGATATGGACAGACATTTCACCAAAGAAGACCTCCAGATGGCCAACAGACACATGAAAAGATGCTCATCATCAATTACTATGAGAGAAACTACAAAACTACAATGAGATGTCATCCCATACCTCTCAGAATGGCTAAAATCAACAACACAACAGGCGTTGGCAAAGATGTAGAGAAAAAAGAACCCTCTTGCACTCTTGATAGGAATGCAAACTGGCGCAGCCACTGTGTAAAACAGTATAGAGTTGCCTCAGAAATTTAAAAATAGTACTACCCTATGATCCAGCATTTACCATACTGTATATTTACCCAAAGAATACAACAACACTAATTCAAAGGGGCACATGCACCCTGATGTTTATAGCAGCATTATTTACAATAGCCAAGAAATGGAAGCAGCCCAGATGTCCATTGATTGATGAATGGATAAAGAAAATGTGGGGTGTGTGTGTGTGTTTCTGGAATATTATTCCACTATGAAAAGAATGAAATTTTGCAATTTGCAATGACATGGATGGAGTTAGAGAGTATTATGCTACATGAAATAGTGAAAGACCTTTACTATACAATTTTATTCATACGTGAAATTTAAGAAACAAAACAAATAAGGAAAGAGGAGGAAGAACAGAAAAAACAAGAAACAGACTGTTAACTGTAGAGAACAAACTAATGATTACCAGAGGGGTGCTATATGTGGGGGATGGGTGAAATAGGCGATGGGGATGGAGTATACTTGTCATCAGCACCAGGTGATTAAAAAAAAAAAAACTTAAAGAATCATCCAGTGTAACAAAGCACAGTGGAGTTTGATCCATGATCCAAACCATCATATTCCATGCCCCTTGGGGGTCAAGCTTAGGGGTAAGGTAGTGCTTAGTTCTTAGGAGCCAGCCAATGTTCCTAATTCATTTGATTTAACTTACCCCCATTCAGACATACTTATATTTTTCAGTCTGTACCATTAATTGGGGCAAGAGGAGAGAAATACATTCTTTAAGTCTGTCCTCCACCATACACAGTGGGAAGAGGCTGATTTAATTGGCTCTAAACTTCTTCCTCTTATTCTAAGGAGTGTTTTTGACCTTTTCTGTCAGACATGGATGAACCAGTCAGGGTTCTGCTTGTACAAGATAGGATGTTTGAGTTTCCATGCATGTCCTCTCTTGACCTCCTCCCTTTCTTTACTGGAGAGCCATAACCTTTTCCTTGTGTGTTCGTATGTCATTCCCAGCTTCTCAATCCCAAACGTGTCCATGTTGAAAGTATAAAGGTTGTAGTGTATAAAGTACAAGATTGAATAGAAGCACGTTATGCTTTGTACTTGAAAGGTTATATACATGAGAGTATGAAAAGGTTACACTGTGTATGCTCAAGTTGAGAATCACAAAAGCACACTTCTTTTGCAATCACTCTTTAAACTACAGTTTTCACTGAATAAAGTTATTTTTTGTTGGAGTCCAGCAGGTCTAGGGTGAAATCTTGGCTCTACCATTTCCTCACTATGTGTCTTTCTTCAAGTCATTCTGCTCCCTGGGCATATTTTCCCCATCTAGAGACCCACTCAAGGGTGTACTAATGCCTTGTACCCGTGAAACATGGCTTAAATCTTCTTCATAGTCACTCTCTCATTGGCACCTCTTAGTGACCCAATGCCATGGGTATCTTGTAGTAGAATTGGGAAGCCAACTCTGAGCTTGCGTTTGCATGTCTAGAAGCAGCTGGTACAAAGAATATGGGTTTTACAACAAGGCTTACCTGTATTTGGAACCCACCATTAGCATTTTTAGCTTTTTGTAATACCTCCAAGACTCAGTCCTTACTGTAAAATTCTCATACAAATATTTTACGCTAGGGAGCTGTGGGAGCAAATAGTGGCCTCCCAGAATGTCTACATATTAATTCTCAGAACCCATGGATATGTTACCTTACCTTGCAGAGGTTATTGAGTTAAGGATCTTGCAATGGGCATATCATCCTAGATTGCTCTATTAGGCCTGATGAAATCACAGGAGTCCTTGTAATATGGTGCTAGGAGGGTAAGAGGCAGAGAAGGAGATGGGACCATTAAAACAGGATAGGGGGATGGTAGGAGAAGGGCATGAGCCAAGGAGTATATGTTCCTCTAGAACCTGAATAAGGAAAGGAAACATGTTCTCCCCTGGAGCCTCCTGAAGGAACATAGCTGTGCTGGTACCTTAACTTTAGGACTTTTGGCCTCCAGAATTGTAACAATAAATCTGTGTCATTTTAAGCCACTAATTTTGTGGCAGTTTGTTACAGCCACAATAGGAAATGAATATAGGAGATTTATAATAATAACTAATAATACTTAATATGATGTGTATGTCACAGGCATTTTCTTGTCTTTATATATTATATAATATGTATTTTACATATTTTATACGTCTACACTTATACACATTTTATATGCTATATATTAATATAGTCCTCAAAGCAATACTACCAGAAACATTTTATAGATGAGGAAATTGAGGCACAGAGTGGCTGAGTAACACTCTGAAGGCCACACAGCTAGGAATGGGCAAAGCTGGCATTCTAATCTAAGTAATTTTTATTTTATTTTTTAAGTTTTTAAAAATTTTTATTTATTTATTTTGAGAGAGGGACAGAGAATGAGCAGGGGAAGGGCAGAGAATGAGGGAGAGAGAGGATCCCATGCAGGCTCTACACTGTCAGCACAGACCCAGAACACAGGGCTCAACCCCATGAACTGTGAGATCATGACCCCAGCTGAAATCAAAAGTAGGCTCAACGAACTGAGCCACCTAGGAATCCCTAAAGTAAGTAATTTTGAAAGCATCTGCATAGAGCCTGGCCCCTTGTATCTACCCAGTACACAGAGAGTGTTATTTCCACCACATCACACTGCTGCTAAAGCTGTCCATCTGTAAAGGGCTCATTCTGAAGTGATGATGGGCCCTGCTGAAGCTTTCTTCTCCTGAGTACAAATATAGACCCCATAGCTGTGGGCCTACCTGACCCCAGGATCAGAAGGGACAGCTTTACCCCTGCTTTGTGGGGGCCCAGCCAGGACAGAGGACATGTGGGAGGGAGGATGTCCTCAGGCTGTGCTGTTGAATCATACTTGCATTCCTGTCCCAACATCCTTCCTCCTTTGGAAAGCACAAATTGCCCGGCCGAATCCTGGTGACAGGATGATGGAGCTGGGCTGGTGTCTGCAGCTGGGCTAAGTCAATAAAGGTGATAATGAACACTAAGCAGAATTTGAAGAATGACTGGAAAAATTGCTGCTATTGATATTTCTGGCAGCCATCTGCTGCAAAACCAGGCTGAAGTGGGTGGTTTCACATGGCAGATCCCTTTGAGATAAATGATGGCAGCAATGATGAGCATTTGTATTTGTGCCGCTTCCATAAGCATTTTCACATATATTATCTAATTGTATTGCTAGAAAAACCCTGTGAAGTAGGTCTTATTTCACAGATGAGAAAAAACAAATACACAGACACAGAGACGGTTGATTTCATTGCCTGACCTCCTGGTTGGTTGTGACTTCAGAAACACAGTCGTTTTGGAAGTTAAGTGAAGACAACCTCTGTTGGCATGCTTGGAACATAACTGTGAGGTCAAGGTGGAGGATTTTCCCACCTCCTCACCAGGATAGAGGCCGACATGGCTTTTGCTCCACTGACAGCTCCAGGCCAGTGGATCTGTACTCATTCAGGATTGTTCCACATCATTAATGTTAGAGACTGACATGCAACTCTACATCTTTAACCTCCTCTCAATGCTTAGCTTGCTCTCATTGGATCTATCCTTAAGTCCTTTGCACTGCAGAGCAGTAAATGCTCTAAACTGTACAGTTCACTATGCATGACCTCGCTCCAGCAGCATTCTCAGCTTCTAGAAGTGTGCTCTGCCCAAGTAGGTATGTGATATACATTTCTTGAATGGCCAGTTGGTCTGAAGGAAAAAGACTCATGAGATGCAGTTTTCTGCTTATGACTTTGTATGCTTATGGTGATCCATTTCCAAAACCACTCACTAGCTTTTTTGTTTTTCAGTCCTTATTTGTAAGTTATATTTCATAGTTACATAAGAACCCTGAATTATTTATCAGCCTTGTGTTACAGCCACATTGTTCATTATTTTAAAACGATAGCATGTCAGAAGAAAGTCCTAGTATCCAGGTGAGAAAATAGGGACTTAAAAGGGTGAAGTCAAGGTCACACACGGAATTGCTGGTAAAATCAGGACAAGAAATAATAATGTACATTTCTTATACAAAAAGCACCAAACTAGTTCATATTTACATATATTATTATACCTAACCCTCAATAAACCTATAAGGCTCAGAAATATTAAATAACCTGCCTATAATACATTGTTTGTAAGAGAAAGATGAAGAGCTTACTCAGACTCAGGGCTACCTGAGTCCAGGACCTGTACTTTAAGGAAACCGCTTTCTAGACTTTTCCCTATACCTTGAATTATTTTTTATTTTTCTTCATTTACTCCTACATCTTCAGAATCACTCTTTAATTTATGCATCCTATTGGCATAGACCCTTGTCTCACTGGTTTTGTTAAAATGATTTCTACCCAGTAGAAGAGATGATTTATCCCCCCTGGATAGTCACAGGTTTAAAATATAAATTTCTGAAGAATTGGAGGAAACAAATGAAAAGAGTGACTTTTATAACCCTCTACTGTCAGAGCCATACTATACTTGTCACTGGTTGCTGGTTTGGTGCTTTACATTGTACAAGATACTTTCAAATTTGTTATTCTATTGGATCATTGTAACAACTCTCAGAAGCAGGTGTTGTTCTCCCTATTGTCCAAATAAAACAAGGTAGTCTATGGAGCTTCACTGCTCAAGGACACAGCGCCCAAGGTCACAGTGCCCAAGGTCACAGTACTAGGAAACTACAGGGCCAGGGCCAGCCATAGCAGAGTTTCACACTCCATCTTTCTCTGTAGGGCCTTTATTTCTGCACTGGTTCCTGATACAGGTGAGGACAGCAGGAGAAGCAAGTGTATGTTCTAGGGATGGGGAACAGGGAATATGCATCTTGGTGCCTCCATCCACCTTGATGCTGATAGAAGACATGCAGTGCTCTTGCCAAGCCTTTTGGGAAACAATGTAGCACAGAACTACACTCCTCTAAGGTACTGGGTAGGTGGGTGCTTTGGTCAGCCCTGTGTCATAGCAAAATACCAAAGACCTGGGTGGCCTAAACAAGATAAATTCATTTTCTTGCAGAAAATGTTTCTTGCAGAACTTCCTTTCTTTTGGAGGCTGGGAGTACAAGATCCAGGCATTGGCAGGTGTACTTTCTCCTGAGGCTTCTCTCCTTGGCTTGTAGATGGCTGCTTTCTTGCTGTGTTTTTACCTGGCCTTTCCTTTGTGCGTGTATCCCTGATGTTTCTTCCTATAAGGGCACTAGTCCTACTGTAATAGAGCCCACCCTTATGACCTCATTTAACCTTAATTACCTCTTTCAAATATGGTCACACTGGTCATTAGAGCTTCAATATATTAATTTGTGGGGAGGGTCACAGTTTGTCCATAACAGTAGGCATAATAGTCCATAACGCATGGTTGAAATGCATCATGTTCAGAGTTGGTGCCCTTCTTTCTCAATGCCTGTTTAAACATATTCCACAGCTGCCAAATTTGTGGGTTTGGATGAGTTGTTTTTGAAGCTTCATTGCCTTTCCTCCTTAAATATTGTTCTTAAAAGCATACTATTTACAAACTGAAGTGAGAAAGCAAGAAGAAAGAAATGCTGCCATAAACCTTCAAGCAAAAGGGGAAAAAAGACTAGAGAAATGGAAATAAGCCAACTGATAATGCTCTTGGAGCTGGAAAAAAAAATCAATTGTTACCATCTCATCTCTGAAGGTGATCTAGTTGAGCTCAATTCAGTTAAAGTTAATAACACCTGCATGAGTTCCACGGTAGCAGATTGTCAATTTCATTACCAGTCCCTTAAGCGATGGGTGCCAGCTTCCAAAATGAATACGAATAAATGCTGGGATTTCAACCATTACAAGAGTATTTATTAAAAAATAATTCTCTTGTTCTTTTAACTACCTGAGACAGCAGTCAACTTCACAAGTCCTGTCCATCCAAGGAGGCAACTTATTAGAGTCCACATCAGCTGTACTGCTCCCTCTGGAAGCTTGCCCTGCAGCAAATGGACCAGGACTATTTGACTTTGATGAAGGGCACCAACCTTGTGTCACTGTCATCTTGTTATTTGATTTTTGTAGTCTACCAAGGACCTCTTACAAGTGGTAGAACCTTTGCAGGTCATGTTTTGACAAGTGTTTGAGTTGTACTCTGTACCTGAAGTTTGTGGCCAGTGTTCCAGGTTGGCTTCCTGCACAGGTAGAATTGGAAACTACACCTTTGTGATAAAAAAAAAAAAAAAAAATCCTAAGGTTTGTGCCCTATCACAGGCTGCCTCATTTCAAACTGTTTGATTAGTCCTTAATTTTTCATGTCTAAGTTCCAAAGAGCCCAAGGTATGTTGCTTCCATTGCCTGAAAAGGAACCTGAGGCATTGGTTAAGAAAGAAGATTCAGGGGGTGCCTGGTTGACTCAGTCAGTTGAGCGTCTGACTCTTGATATGGGCTCAGACCATGATTTTGTGGTTTTGGAATTGAGCCCCATGTTGAGGTCCACACTGACAGTGTGGATCCTGCTTGGGATGCTCTCTCTCCTCCTCTCTGCCCCCCATCTTTCTAAATAAATAAATAAATAGATAGATAGATAGATAGATAGATAAATAATTTAAAGATGGAAGATTGTGATCTGTAAGATTAGAAAGAATTTGGAATCGTCAAGGCTGGGACAAAAGATTCTTTTAACTAGCATTCCAGAAGATTCTAATGCCTGCAAAAGCTCAAGAACCACTACTTTCTATTACTTCTGTAGGTCCTGTAACACCTGTAGTGTAGAAAAAAGGAAGGGATCTATATTTTGTTCATTTCTTATCACAGTGTAGACTACCAGTTGCTTAACAAGACCCACACTCTCTTCTTCTGAGGAAATACCAAAACCACATTTTCCAGACTCCTTTGTTGTTTTATGTGGGTTTGTGTTATATTCTAACCAATGGAATGTGGCCAAGGATGGCTAGATAAAATATAAGATGGCTAGTTAAATTTGAATTTCAGGTATTTTTTTTAGTATAAGTATGTACCAAATACTACATGGGACACACTATACTAAAAAAAAAATACTGTGAGGGGTGTCTGTGGCTCAGTCAGTTGAGGGTGCAACTCTTGGTTTTGGCTCAGGTCATGATCCTAGGGTTGTGAGATCCAGCCCCATGTTGAGCTACACACTGAGCATGGAGCCTGCTTAAGATTCTCTCTATCTCTCCCTCTGCCCCTCTCCTGCTTGTGCACACTCTCTCTTAAAATAATAAATACATAAATACTGTGTTACTTATTTGGCGTTCACATTAATTAGATAAAATACAGGATGTCCTGTTACTTGGTAAATCTGGCAGTCCTAAATATGAAAGTGACAGTCCCCACTCCCAAGCATGGGCTATAGAGCCTCCTGTATGTGCCCCACTGTGTCCTTCCTATTTGAGCTAGATGGATAGAGACACTACCCAGGAAGACTTTGGAAACCCCACATTGAAGATGGCAGGGCCACAGTCAGTCTGTATTCCTGAGTAACTGCACCACCTGCTACCTCCTTCACTCTCTCTGTTCTGTGAGCACAAAAGAAACATTTAGTGTATCTGAGTTATGATAAATGTTGGGCTCTATTTTCTTTAGCAGTTAGTCTGCCCAGCAAGTGCATATAATATATGACAGGTACCACACAAATGAAGCGGCAATTAATCCTCCCTATGACCCCCCAGACTGGTACTGTCCTCATGGGGTCAGCAAGTCTCAGAGCTGTGAAACAACTCACCAAATACCTTATCACTAATTTATTCTAAACATAATAATTATCAAGATGGTTACTTTTAGGGACTATTTATGGTCATTTGTGAATTTGAATAATTAATACTTATAATCTGGAAGTCTTCATATTTTAGTGAACTTCACTTTTACTTTTTATTCATTTATGTATTTACATTAGTATATTTTTACTTTTTAAAAATGTTTATTTTTGAGAGAGTGAGAGAGATAGAGTGAGAGTGAATGGGGGAGAGACAGAGAGAAAGGGAGAGAGAGAGTCCCAAGCAGGCTCTGTGCCAAAGTGAGACTCAAACTCATGAACTGTGAGATCATGACCTGGGGTAAAACCAAGAATCACAAACTCCATCGACTCAGCCACCCAGGTGCCCCCTTTATTTTTAAATCATTGATTTAATGGTGGTGGGGCATCCAAACTTTCAAAAGAGGAACACAGAAAAATCAGTTTATTATCTACAACCAGTTTCCTACCGAGGAAGCAACATCATTTGTTCTCATGTGTATGCGTGTACTTTTAACTACAGTCTATGCGTATACAAACACATGCATACACTTCTATTTTGTCTCAAGTGATAGAATACTATTGTGGAAATAAACAAAGACCATCCACATAGGGAAAAAAAAAAAAAAGAACAGAAACTGCTTATCCGGAGCTTGTTATAGCAAGAGAGTCCCCATCACTGTTTGACAGAGACTCAAAGGAAGGCAAGAGGGGTGGGAAAGTGTAGTATGAAAGAAAGGGAAGGCTTCAGATGTGCCATGATGGCAGATTGTTGGCCTAAGGAAGCTGGAGGTAAGTCATCCTAGTGATTGGTTTGGCCTGCTCTAGTGGTTCTGAGTTTGGAAGTGGGGACAGAAGGTAGGGACGCTGACAGTTGTCACCACGTCATGGACCATTCTGGGCCAGTTGTTTACAGAGGTTAAGGTTTGGCTTCCTGGCCTGGCTGCTGCAGGGGTAATAGAATTTTATTGTCATAAAATTGTTTATTGTCATAAAAGTTTTATTGTCTGGACTTGTCTGTATATTCTGTCCCTTACTGTGTATACTTTCTGCACATTGATTTTTTTCTATTTCTGTTAGGCTACAGTAATATTGACTTTTGGGTATATAGTTCTATGAATTTTAATGGAAGTAAAGATTCATGTAACCATTATCTCAATTAGGATACAGAACTGTTCTGTTATCCCCAAAACATTCCCTCTTGCTAGTATAAACAAGCCATCCCTGACTTTTCTACAACACCTACTTACTGAATCTGTTATAGTATGTGAGTATCAATTTATTTCAATTTAATAAACATTGAACATATTTTTCTACTTGCCTACTACAGGGTTGTAATAAACAGAAGAAGGATGCTACTAAATAGAATGAAGTAGAGAATAAATATTAAGAGTTGTAATTCCGGAGGCTTGGAATGGCCAGGGCTCTCATGGTCATCATAGATGTATGAGGAGAGAAAAATGGGAATACTTTGAAGAGGGTAAAGTGCCTCCAAATATACATTTCATTGCAGGAGCATAAGCAGATCTGTGCAATTCTGTTCATTTTGCAGTTGTATCAAATATTCTGTGTCCTGCTTTGGTCTAAATGATAAGACATGGAAATTAAGGTCACCTATTTACCTCTATGATTTATATTAGTGATTAAGACTGACAACCAAACAACCAACCAAACAAACAAAGTATGCTCAGTGCTATGACAGATGTACAAAAAGAGTGCAGCTAATCCAGAATGTAGGGCAGAGGGTGTCAGGAAAGAATTTACATGTAAGCTGAATCTTGAAGTATGGTTAGAATTTAGTCAAAGAGGGAAGTGGTATGCATAGCAGGATATGCTAAGGTTAACAGATAATAAAATGTGAAATGTTCAGTGCAAATAATACTAACATAAAAATAATAGTAAAAGGAAACACTGTGAGTTTACTAGGTGTCAGGCCCTGTGCTTAGTTTTTATTTAGATTGCCTCATTTGGTTGTCATCACAACCCTTATGAAATAGGTAGTGTTCTTTTTTTAAGTTTTTATTTCAATTCCAGTTAGATAACATATAGTGTAATATTAGTTTCAAGTGTACAATAGTGACTCAGCAATTCCACACATCATCCAGTGCTCATCACAAATGTACTCCTTAATTCCCATAACCTATTTCACCCCAATGCCCATTCGTTCTCTATAGTTAAGAGTCTGTTTCTTGCTTTGTCTCTCTTCCTCCCCCCTTTTCTTGTTTGTATTGTTTCTTAAATTCCACATAGGAGTAAAATCATATGGCATTGCCTTTCTCTGACTGACTTATATTAGCATTATATCCTCTACCTCCATCAATGTCATTATAAATGGCAAGATTTCATTCATTTTTATGGCTGAATATTCACCCATAAAATATTATTATATATTTTATAATAAAATATATGTTATATAATAAAATATTTTATAATATAATATATAGAATTATATTTTATAATAATATATTACTATTTTGTAATATAAAATAAAATATAAAATACACATATCACTTTTTTATCCACTTATCAGTTGATGGTCACTTGAGCTGTTTCCATTATTTGATTATTGTAGATAACACTGCTATAAATAGTGGACTGAAATATATCCCTCTGAATTACTGTTTTTATATTCTTTGGGTAAATACCTAATAGTACAATTGCTGGATCAGATGATAATTCCATTATCTTTTGGGGGTATGTCGATACTGTTTTTCAGAGTGACTACACCAGTTTGCATTCCCACCAACAGTGGAAGAAGATTCCCCTTTATCTACATGCTTGCCAACTCTTGTTTCTTGTGTTCATTTTGGCCATCCTGACAGATGTGAGGTCATATCTCATTCTTGTTTTGATTTTCAAGATAGGTAGTCTTACTTGCATTTTATAGATGAGGAAACTGAGGTTTAGAGAAACAAAGCAACCTGCCCAAGTTCATCCATACTGTTAACCAGTGGGATCCTAGTAACATCCTTGGTGTAGGTAAAGGGATAGTGTGATGGTAAATTTAATATGTCAATTTGGCTAGGCTATGGTCGCATAATCTAGATGCTGTAAGGGTGTTCTTTAGGTGTGATTCACACTTAATTCAGTAGATTTTGAATAATTTATGTTACCTGTCATATTGTGGGTGGACCTCATCAAATTTGTTGAGTGCTTGAATAGGCTTTTTGTTGGCTGCCCTCAGATTCCAGCTGCAACATCAGCTCTTCTCTGGGTCATCTGCCTGCCTGCAGATTTCAGACCAGCCAGCAGTTCCCACAGTCAATGTGCCAATTCCTTATAGGCCCCCTTTTATATATATATATAAAAATATATCATATTTATATATATAATATATATATTTTATAATATAAATATATATTATATTTTATATATCATATACATAAAATATATATTATATATTTATATATAATAAAATTATTGTATATAATATATATTAAATCTATATACACACACATATATAGACATATTTATATATACACATATATGTACACACACTGTATATGCATTTCCTGTTGGTTCTTTTACAATACAGATATTATTCATTTTACAGAAAAGGAAACTGAAGCTTCAAGTAGAATAGTTAATAAAAGCTGGAGCTTATACCTCAAAATTATTTCTTTCTGATTTCACATCTGGCCCATACCAGTGATTTCTATGTGATGCTCCCTTCTCCAGTTTAATTTTGGAAGAAAAGGAAAGAAGGGAGATGTTAATAAAGGAAGCTTAGTAGAGTAGGGGAAAGAATCATGAGAGAGAAAGAGGGTAGAAGTACAGATTGACACAAAGGAAGCAGCCTTATTTCTAAAGATGTCAAAGTCATCTGCCAAGCTTTCTAGGGGGACTATAATTTGGCATGCCCACTCCCATAGAGCCACATCACATGATGATCAATAGGTCCTCTTTAATTCTATCAGATATATCTTCTTCTGACTCCTAGACGTTCTCTTTATCCCACAGCATGTCACCTTGCATATATCCTTCATGGCCCTTGTAATGACCTCTCAATACTTTATTTAATTACTTGGTTTATTTGTTTATTGTCCACCTCCCCAAATGGAATGTACATTCCATGAAGGCAGGGGTATTTTATATTTTCACTCACTGCTTATCTTTAACACATTGTAAACAATGAATGAATAAATGCTATGTTCACCTTCAGTCTTTACTCCCTCTGTTTTGTTCATTGCCTTCCCAATCTTACCTATGCCTTAAAACCCAACCTAAGCTCCCATATGTTCCCAAGCCTTCCATGGTTATATGTCTTAGCCACATCTGCCTTCTTTCATTGCCTAAAGCAAACTTTTCTCTTCCATGCTTCTGAGCTTTTATGAATGTTCCTCTCTGCCTGGAAGGCTCTCTCTTTGCTCAAATAGACTTGAACCATCCTTCCTTCTCCAGAAAGTCTTTCCAACCTTCAGTATTAATTACCCATATCATACATTGTTGTAGTTGCCTTCCCACCCTCTTTCTAGCTCTTCCTGATTCTTTTCCCCTTTGTAATAGTACACTTAAAATAATTTTCTATTACTCATCACTTTGAATAAATTGTTCAGTGTACACCTCACCCACTATATTTTAAATAATGTAAGAACAGTCCTATTTCTCTCCTTTTGCTGCTATATCTATAGTCACAGATTCTCTGCCTAGAATAGGGATGATGTTTATAAACTACCAGTTGGTTGAATAACAGGAGAGTGCTCACTGATCTGACCATTTGCAGAACTCTAAGAACCACTGTGTGCCCACTGATGGAATATATAACTAGTTGTCAACTATTACATTGTTACTGTGTGCCAGGCACTTTTCTACATGTTTTCCATGTCCTAACTCATTGAATTATTATAAAACTCTAAACAATAGGTAATATTGTTATCATCCCTATGTCACAGTGTAGGAAACTGAGGGACAGAGAGGTTGTGAAGCTTGCCTGAGTTTGTGTGGCTGTTCAGTGGCAGAGTTAGGATTGCAACTCTGGCAATCTGCTCCAGAGGTTAACCTTAACTCTATGCTTTAGTACTTTGTTTTTTGGGGCATCAGAAAAGAGATTAAGGAAATAATTGACAGCCTGAATTTTCATTAGTTTATTTATTCATTTAATTTTTATTAATGATTCATTCATTCAACAAATATTTGTTGAATGCCAAATTCTGTGTTAGATATTGGAAATATAGTGGTAAACCAATTGGAAATATAGTGGTAAACCAAGTCAACATGGTCCCTGCCTTCACTCATATACTTGAGTATGGTGTGTGGTTCTCAAACTTGGCTCACCTTAGAACTACCTGGGGTGCTTTAATGGATTTCATTTAACTAGCTGGCCTAGGACCTGAGCCTCTACATTTTTATTATTATTTTAAAATGTTTTATTTATTTCTAGGAGAGAGAGAGAGAGAGAGACAGCGTGAGCAGGGGAGGGTCAGAGAGAGAGGGAGTCACAGACCAAAACAGAGCCTCTACATTTTTAAACTCTGCAATTGATTCTAACATGCAACTAGGGCTGAGAACCACCTCTGTAGTACTTGGTGCTAAACCAATTCAATATCATAGTCACCTGGGAAAGTTATTTGACTCCAGAATTCTGCCCCACTCCCCACCCCCCACTCCCCACTCCCCACTCCCCACTCCCCACCTTAAGAAGGGAAAGCTTATAGAGGGCTGTAGTAGTTTGAACCATATTGCTTGAACTGGTCTTGAAGGGAGGAGAGGACTTTGGTATGTGGAAAGGAATAGAGGTTTTCACTCATGGTATGCATCATGCACATGCTTTATTATACAGTGTCTTGCTTTAGACATGTTCATTCCATAGCATTTGTACTAAAAATGTGAACTAAGCAACAGTAGCATGTCTGTGTGTTAGAAATGTGGCATTTGAGTTCCACCCCAGAATCTGCACTCTAACAGGTAATTAACATGTATATTGACATTTGAGAACCATGGTTCTCTGTTAGTCTTGGCCCCTCCCATCCACCCAATAAACTAGTCTAAAGTCTTTGAGGGCCTGGAGCATGATTTCCTAAAAGATTTACAGAAATAATTTAGGCACACATTGTTTTACTTAATCTACTCAACAACCCTACAAAGTACATTGCGGTTACACCCACTTTTCAGAAATGCAATTTAAACCTTAGAGAAGTCAAGTGCTGCTTGCTACTTGAAGTCTAGTATTCTTTCTACTTACAGTAGAATTACAGACTAGAATTTCTATTATTCATCACTATCCTCCCCAATGTCCAATACCATGATAAACAATAAGAATTTAGGTTCCTGAAATTCTTTTTTTTTTAAATTTTTTTAATAGTTTTTATTTTTGAAACAGAGACAGAACACGAGCGGGAGAGAGGCAGAGAGAGAAGTCACAGAATCTGAAACAGGCTCCAGGCTCTGAGCTAGCTGTCAGCACAGAACCCGATGCGGAGCTCGAACCCAGGAACCATGAGATCATGACCTGAGCCACCCAGGTGCCCCAAGTTCCTGAAATTCTTAAAAATCACAGATTCTCTAAGTTGAATATAAACTTACAAGAATATGGCCAAACTCTGTCACTTGAAGAAACTAGACCAGAAGCTTCAGGACCCACTCTGTTCAAGGTCACAGAGCTAGTTAGTGAATGACATAATGAAATTAGTGTTCAGATTGTCTGCTCTGCATCTGGGCTCTTTCCTTTACACCTTGGCAACTGCCTTCTCATCATTCCTACCCCTACTAATGGAATAGTAGGAATTTTGGCCATTACAATGATGGCTTCTCAGAATAGCCTAATTTTCAAGCCCATTGTAAGAGCCAAATAAACCCTTTGGGTGGAAAACAGTTTAAAAATAAACCTGAGTGGGACCTTGCCTTCAATAAACTACACTTAGAGTCCGTGTTATTTTACAAATGGAAGAGGATAGGGACCTCCCCTATATAAGTATGTCCCCTGATTGGCCAGCTGTTTGCTGATCTCAGCCGCCTAGATTCTTGCTAGCCTTTTAGTTTTTCACCAGATTGTCTTCCAGGCCAGGATGAGTGGTGAATCTTTGGCCTCTTCCTAGCATGTAGAAAGTTGTGGTCATCACTTTTTTTTTTTCAGGGAACAGACAGTGCTGTCATTTTTTATCACCTTTGATTCTAACCTACCATTAACATCACATATGCATCAAGGGGGGGGGGTAATTACCTAACATAACAAAGGCTGCTTTAGCTGACTGTACAAAGCCAAGTGTTAGACCAAGTCTTCAAAATCATTTAAGAAGTTGCCCTCCGAATCAGTCTGATTCTTAGCTTGTAAGAACTCTGTCATTCCAAATTTTGTTTTCTCCATCTTCCTTGCTTTTCCTTAATGTGTTTTTAAAGCATAAAATCAACTTGAAAGGGCCAACTGTTTAAATTCAAGATAGGATTGAGAGCTGCTGCTTTATCATTTGCTCTGTACTTGAGCAGTTCCCTATACCAGTCTCTTACTTTGCTTTGCTGTTCCTCCATAGCCAGCAAAACCATTCCCAAGTTTTTAATTAGCATTTTGGATCCCTCCTGTTTTCATTTAACTCAAGGTGGAAGTAATTAATATTATTCTAATTGGATAGAAAAATAGGGAGTTTCTTTATGACTGAGCAAGGAATAAGCTCATTATCACTGATACCCAAGCTTGATCCATCTGCTAAAAGTGCCACATGCTTCAAATAACTGCTTGATGTCTTTGATATCAGTCTCTTTAGGGTAAAACCCCATTTATCCAAAAACAAAATTCCAATTCTGAGCTTCTACATGAGACTTGGGGAGAAGAAAACTCTTGCATATATTACTGAGTACTTAAAAATGGTGAAAACCAACAAGGGCATTGAAACCATGATGGTCAGGTCTGCTGTGTTAGTGGGTTTGCTACTTAAGGGAGAAAGGAAAATTCCTATTAGCTGCCAAGTCCACAGAAGGCCAATATTACCAAATAAAGGCTATGAAGGGGGAGAAAGAGAGAAAGAAGCAAAGGAATGTTGAGAAGTGGGGTGAGAATGGCTGGTTTTAGGCATGCAGGGGGATACTGGAGGTTATTAGCTCTAGTTTAGAAGAACCTTCTGGGTTCATTTGGAATGTGTCAATATGACTTCACACTCAATACAACCGGTTTGGTTACCTACTTTCCCAGTCTGCAGGAGTTTCAAAGCAACAAATGAGAAATCATGAAAGAGGCTGTTAGAGACAGGCACACTGAAACTAGCCAGAAAGGACACTGCCAACTATGAAGGCAGAGAGCAGAAATCTGTGACATGCAGGCTGAAGGATCTTAGCACAAAAGTCAAAAGTCAGCTAGTGTTAGAAGAAAATACAATAACTAAGTTCATAATAAAGATTTAGAGCCTTCAATAAATATTAAGTTATTTCTAGTGTACTTTAAGAAGATAAGGAAAGCATAATATTTTAAGAAATGCTTTAAAATGAAGTATTTTGATACTTAGCAGAAGCCTTTTTATCTGGAGGAGTCATTGACATTTCTTTTCCTTTCTGGCATTTTGTTCTAAAATTTAACAAATATTTTTTGAACTCATAGTTCATGCCAGGCATTGTGTTATGAGCTGAGGATACATTGATGCACAGAATAAGATACGGTTCCTGCCCTCATGTTACTAACAGTTTGATGTTCAGATTACATAATTAATGCTTAAATAAAGATCAGTTAATAAGGATTATTCTATTAGAATACAGACAAAGGCAAACTTGTGCCATGAAATAGGGAGGCTTCATTCTATGGGATCCCATAGCACAGGGGATGATATAGTCTGGGGTCAGACAAGGCTCCCCAAGGAACCGATTGTGGAGGATGAGAAGTAATGGGTAAAGAAGAAGTGAGGCAGGACTTTAAAGAGAAAATAGACCCATGTTGGAGGGGGCAATGAGTTGGGATCTGAGAGAATGTGAGTATTGGGGGTACAGGGGAGAGGGAGGGTGGGGAGATCATGGGCTAGTATCAGAGATGATGAACATTTTTAATAAATCCACTGTTTAATTGGAAATCAAAGACATTGCAGGCCAGCCTGATGAGATTTTTATGTTACAAAGATCACTGTGGCGGCCATATGGAGCATGACTTGGTGGGGAGAGGGTTGTGGGCAAGTAAATATGGGAAAAGTCATTGTTATTCAAATGAGTGCCATCAGTTGCTTGTTTTAGATTATGGGTGAGATTGAGCAGAGTCTAAGGATATTTTAAGAGACAATTATGAAAATTACTGATTGATTTCATATGGGGATTGAGGTGAGGGGCTCCAAAGGACTCATCCTAGGTTTCTGTACTCATTCACTGAGACCGGGAGCTCTTAGAAGAAGACTAAGTTTTGGGATTTGGACTTGTTGAGTAGGGAGGCTGTTGAGACACTTTTTTTTTTTAAGTGGCTCACCACTCCCATCTTGGCCTGGTGCTGTGAGTTCCCTTAGAAACTCCTGTGTACCTCTTTCATATACATGTCCCAAGCAGCATGTGAATTCTCTGGGGGAAGGCTTGATAGGCTTTTGTTCCTCATGTGCTGTACATAGTGGAGACTTAACATGTGTATCTTGAATACATGATGAAGAATGAATAACTCCTTATGAGTGTTCCTAGTGGTGGTTCAGAGGTGATGATCTGAGCCTCAGAGAAATTGACAATCCCTTTCAGGGCACACAGCTGAAGTGTTGGAATTTGAACTCAGGTCTGTCAAATCAACTCTAACAGTCTTTATGGAAGTTCACAGGGGAGCTGTATTAGTCAGGGTTCAAACAGAATAGTACATGTAAATTAGGGTTGTTTTTTAACGTTTATTTATTTTATAGGGGAGGTGCAAAGAGAGACAGAGAGAGAATCCCAAGCAGGATCTGCACTGTCAACTCAGAGCCCCAGGTAGGGCTCCGTCTCAGAAGATCATGACTTGAGGGGAAATCAAAAGTCAGATGCTTAACCAAGGTGCTCTGTAAATTAAGGTTTTAGTAGGGACTGTTTACAAAGATATGGGTGGAGTACAGGAAAACACATGGGATATATAATAAACTGGTGAGTGGTAGTGGAGTCACTGTGATAGGATAACTGGCCTGAGGTCACCTCCCAAGGAGGGAGTCAGGGAGTCCCGACCTCATTTTTCCTTCTTCCCAAGCTTTCTTATTGGGGCTCCTTGCTTAGATGAATCCAGTAGGAAGCCAGAGGGAACACTTGGTATTACTGGAAACGGCTGGCCTTTAGGGTGAGGTGCAGGATAGAGAAGTATGGGTAGGGTGGACAGTGGCTCCAGAAGGTAAATGGAAGAGTCTAGTCTAGTAAAGAAGGCAACGTTTAAGCTTAACCTTGAGAGCTAAATATAGTATTTGCCCAATGAGTGTATACAATAAATAGTTTAGTAAACTTATTTACAAGGCTAGGGAGTTTTGACGAAGAATTCCTAGATGAGAATCACAAAATTGTTAAGGATAGAGTGCTGGAAATTATTTGGTCACTTGCTAGTTGTGGACCCTAGTCTCCTCTTGTGGCAAATGGGAATACGATTTCCAAAGGTTCCAAAAAGACCAAAGTGGAAACTGTATATGAAAATCCCTTCTCAGATGTAAAGTGTTAACTTGTGGTAAAGCAGGAAAGACTCTAGAAATGCTAGTTAGTAGCTGATTGTGTAAGTCAATCTGTGCTCCATTACTTACCAGCAATATAGGAGTGATAATATATACATTATAAATATTTTTATGAGCATTAAATGAGATTGTACATACAAGAGAATTTAACATAATACCCCATGAAAGGTTATTATTGTTTTACACCATTTCTCATTCTCATACTTGAGTCACTAAGTTCCCTGAATATACCTAGACTTTACACATGCCCATATTTCCCCTAAAACTTGTTGTAAGACTCCTTCCACTTCCATCATAGCTTTTCAGAGGGAAAGTCCTCTTTCTTGGTGCTTATAAAATGTTGAGGCTTTGAGGACATTTGGATAAGTAACACCCTAGACATTGTGGAAATATTTTGTAGGGAATCCCTAGAGAAGACATGGCCTCCTACTGTCCAAGCCAACTTGGACAAGACCATTAAGGTTGGGCCATTTCTTTAAATGTGGCCATGTTTGTAATACAATGTAGTATTTTTATAATAATATTTGTAATAATATGTAATCAATGTGGCCATGTTTTACAGCTAGGGGGATACTGATAATCTTTATGCTAAGTAGAGAACAAGAAAGAAGAGAGGTTTGGGGGAAGGAAAAGAGAGCATATGGATTTTCTCACTGAGATTAAAAATAGCAAATAATAAATTACTAAGAAATGCTGCTTAGCAGAAGAACCAGAGCCTGAAGTAGGATTAGGTGAGTGAAGAATTCACCTCAAGGACAGAATTGAAGGCAGTTGCCCCCCAAACTCAATAGTCAATATAAATAATATTTTAATACAATATTTTTAAGAAATCAAATCAGCAAACTATAGCCTTACTGGCTGGCTTCTGGTTTTGTAAATAAAATTGTACTGAAAACAAGGCTGGTATCAGGATGAGACAAATAAAACAAGGTTATAGTACAGGGTCAGAATGTAAAAATTCAGATATTTTGTCCATTATAGAATTTTTGCATTAATTTTAATTTTTAAAAGATTACTTTAAAATAGTATTTATTGGGGCACCTGGGTGGCTTAGTCAGTTAAGTGTCCGACTTTCGCTTAGGTCATGATCTCGCAGTTCGTGGGTTCGAGCCCCGCATCGGGCTCTGTGCTGACTGCCAGCTCAGAGCCTGGAGCTTATTTCAGAGTTTGTATCTCCCTCTCTCTCTGACCCTCCCCTGCTCACACCGTCTCTCTCTCCTAGAAATAAATAAAAATAATAAAAAATAAAATAAAACAGTACTTACTTTGGTTACTGGGGGTTTTGGTGCCCCCTTAAACATTGTGCTGATGCAGGATGCCTTACTTGCTTTAACCTAGTCCTGGCCTTGAACAGAACTATCCTTTTGAGAATGCGTTTTATATGCCAGAAATCTAACATATACTATCTTATTTCATCCTATTTCACTGTGAGATAACCACTGTTACCTTCATTCTTTACAAGAGCAAATGAGAGAATGAGGAGATGAGTAACTTGATAAAATGGCATGTCTGATTCCAAAGCTCATTCCTTCTCACTCCTAAGGCATAACTGACTCTAAATGCTTCTCATACACCTCAACTGTCCATATAGGGGCTGGACTTCTTGCATAGGTGGTATCTGGTAATTTCCGGACTCTCCCCTGAATGACCCTGACAGATGACACTACATGGGCCAGAGAATTATATGTCTTGAACTGCCTCCTACTTGGTAGCAGCTAGAAGGAAAATAGCAGATCCTTTTGGCTCTGATGTCCTGGCTGCCAAAGGAGGAAAAGGGAGGCAGCTGTTCCTGTAAGCACTTGCTGTGCTTATTATCCAAATGGACATCAGCAGGCTCTGGGTTGAAGCACAACAGAAATGTTGGTTTTATGGTTTGAAACGAGATTCCACTCTGAGGAGTTGGTTCATTTAACTATTTCAAAGTTCCATGGTGCCTGGGTGCCCTTCTAATGCCCCAACAGCTAGAATATGCCTGAGTGCCCTAGTGGTCTGCCTGTGCCTAAGGAACACTCCAGACACTGGAAGTAGGGATACTAAGAACTGCCTGAATGACCTCCAGTATAACTAATCCCTTAAAAAAATGAAAGTACTAGGAAAAACATCAAAGTCTATGAGACATCCTATGACAAGAATCTAGAAGGAGTTCTAATGTCTATTACTCTAAGAATGATAAAGATGGAATGATAACAATAACTAGTATCAGAATCATGTGTCACTTCATAAAACAGCAGTACCACTGGTCTGAAAGAGGGAGGAACATTCTTTTCCCTTTGTTTTCTGTCTCATTCTGGATCAGAGACCCAGGTCTTTATCATCCAGAAAATTACATCTATGTTAGGGACTGTATGTTTGTGTACACACACACACACACACACACACACACACACACACACACGGAAGTTGAGATATTAAAATCCTAACCCCTAATGTAATAGGAAATGGGGCCTTTGGGTTGTAATTAGGTCATGAGAGTGGAGCCTTTAGAATGGGACTGGTACCCTTATGAGAAGAACCTATAAGACAAAGGGGATTGACCTCTGCTACAGGATGACACAACGAGAAGGGATGGCCATCTGCAAGCCAAGAAGGAGGGCCTTTGCTACACATGGAATCTGTTAGTACCTTGATCTTCTTAGCCTCCAGTACTATGAAAAGTAAAGTTTTGTTGTTTAACCCACCCAGGTTATGGAATATTTGTTACAGAAGCCTGAACTAAGTCACTGCCCCTCATCTAAATGGGTACTATTTTGAGGTAGAGAAAATACTGTCCCCTTCTGCTCACAATTTTTGATCACTTGTTTTAGACTAATGGGACTCAGAAGATAGCTTCTCAGAAAATAAGAAGAGATAAATGCTTTACGCACATAAAGGGCTCAGTAAATATTTGTTGAATAGATGAATAAATGATTCCAAGAGATGCCAGTCTTGTAGTAAAGTGTTACTGCTGGGGGAGTCAAGACTGGGAGAATACTCACGGTAACACAGCTGTGGCTATAAGGTATAATTGTATAGGAGTATAGGAGTGTTGATATGATCCCATCATGCCAGCAGAAGAAAACTTGAGTAAAGCAGACCAGAACAAAAAATTGTGATTGATCTGTTTCCTGATAACAATATGAGAAGAGGATTCCACTAGAATAAGTTCTATGAATTAGGTCAAGCATCACCATGCATTCTGTCTAAAGGCAAACATTAGCCTATGCAGGAAAAAAAAAAAAAAGAATAAAACCCAAACAACAAACAAGCAAAACCTCCCAAATTTATAAAACAGGGAAAGAGGCAATTGACCTAAAGACTCAGGAAGAATATACCTCTGTAAATAACTTATGAAGATTCTCCCAGGTGCTTGGAATACTCTTGCAAAGTTTTGTGAGATACAATAAAAAAAAAAAAACTATAAAATAAGGGCAGAAAGTTAGAACTGAGAAGCTATTAAGATGCTCCATGAGATGAGGATGATTGATAATGACAAGGGAAAGGGATAAAGAAGATAAATGAGGAATAATAATAAAACAAGTAAGATTAGGTAGCAAATTTAAAATACACACTGGAGGAATGTGTATTTCTTAAATATGACAGAAATAAAGATACAAACAAAAGTTAGGGACTTGTATAACAGAATAGAATTGAATCCAAGAGCTATTTCTTTGAAAAAAAAAAAAAAAAAGAATGAATTCATCCTTTAGAAAGTCTAATAAAGAAAAGAGAAAAATGCAAATGGACAAAAGCTGCAAATTAAAAGGGTTTATAATAACAAGAACAGAAGAGTTTAAAATTTGAAAAAGACACTAGAAAAAATTACATGATAATAAATTAGAAATTTCGTGAAATGGATGAACTTAGCCTGACAAAAATGTCTTATCAATGTGACTTAAAAACAAGTAAAAAACTGAATCCATTAATAACCAAGAACTAAATGGACAAATTATTGAAGAATTATCTCCAAAAATGTTTACACCATGAAGCTCCAAGGGAACAAATGATAGTTTTGTAATATATCTTTATCACACAAACTGTATAAAAGCATAGAAAATTGTGAAAAGCTATCTAAATCATTTTATAAAGATAACTTATGCTTATCCTCAATTCAGATTAACATAGCACATAGCAGAAAAAAATGTTTTAAAGGAGTTAAATAAAAACTAGCAGATTGAACATGAAAGACTATTTAGCACATCATTTACTGTTAGTAGTATTTATCTGAAGAACACAAGGTGATTGAATTAGCAGGACATTTATAAGTAAATTCTTCATAGTAACAGTTGATATAACAAAGTATGTGATAATCCCAATAAATGAAGAGGTGATATTGATAAAAACAAACATCCAAAACTTAAAAAAAACAAAAACAGAGGATATCAGGAAACTCCTTCAGAGCACTAAAAGATACCTACCTTAAACCAAAAACAGGTATTCTTTGAGTCATTTATATAACAAATATTTATTGACTGTTTACTACGTGTCAGACACAAGACACAAGACACAAACTCTGCCCTCCTGGAACTTAAACTGGAATGAAGTGATGTTAATACAAAAAAACAAAAACAACAACAGCAAAAAACATAGCATGCTGATACTTAATAAGTGCAAAGATGAATGGGAGATAAGAAATGTTTGGAGTAAGAGGTACTGCAATTTTAAATTTGGTGGCCAGGGAAGGCCTCCTTAAAGTGACATTGGGGTTAAAACTCTGAAGAAGGTGAAGGGATAAGCCGTGTGGGCATCTGGGAAAATTCATTCAATACAGAGGGAATCTAATATATGATAGACAGAGCCAAGCAACCTGCCATGGCAGTAGTATGAAATGATGTCAGAGAGGTAATGGGGTGGCAGGGAGATGGGGAAAGGGGGACAGATCACGAATGGACTTGCAGGCTGTTGAAATGGTTTTAACTCCTACTTCCAGGAAAATGGGCCATTGGAGAAAGCTGGATTGGATCACTCTACCACTGTGTTGAAATTAGGCTCAAGGGGATATGAACAAAAGCAGAGAAACTAAAAGGGGCATTTGCAATGACCCAATGGTAGGGCTTGGATAGGGTTGGTAGTAAAGGTGATGCTGAGAAGCCATTAGATTCTGGATATATTTGAAAGGTGTGACCAACAAGTGTCTGAAATGGGGTGTGGGCTAGGAAAAGAGGATGGAATTGCTGTTTCTTGAGATGGGAAAGGTCTACTGGAGCTCATTTAGGGGAAATATCAGGAACTCTCTGTTGGAAATCTTAGGATTTTCTGTGGTTTTTAGATCTCAAGTGGTTATCTGGGGCTGGAGTTCAAAGGAGAGGTCTAGAGACAGACATTCATGAATTATCAGCATATTGATAATGATATCACACTAATGATACTGAGACAGCCTGCACTCCTGAATTTTATTCTCTCTGTATCTTTTCAGTCTCCTTTGAGATTCATATCAGAGGTGGATTGAATGTATGTGTCATGGTTCCAGAGGATAGCTTTTTCATTTTCTTTGTTTTCAGATCTGTGAAGAAGGGTGGCATTGGGGCAATGTAGTAGTCACTATTGCTTTTCCAAGGGAATATGAGCTTTAAAATCAGACATGTCTAGGTCCCAAGATGAGCTGTGCAATTTGTGTGGTTTGACTTGAATTATGCTTTCAGCCCCATTTTCCTGATCTGAACCATAACACATTTGTAGTGACAGTAATGCTATATACCTCTCAGGGGTGTTGTGAAGATTAAATGGGACAGTACATGTAAATAATTAGGCTCTTGGTAACTAGTAAGACATGTATAAGTGTTTATTAAATAAATATAAAACGAATAAACTGTTCTAGGACTTGAAGAATATAATACTATTGATATCTATATCTATATATAGATATGTTGAGATAGATAGATAGATAGATAGATAAATAGATAGATAGATGTGTTCTCAGGATGACAATTGAGCATATTCCCTATAGTAAGATATAAGGTGGAACATCCCTAGGCTGTCCACTCTGTCTGAAGTGGATCCTCTTGTTCTTTGCCCCAGAGCAGCTGCCTGCCTTTTTTGAAATTCAGAGTTTACGTTCTTAGTGAGGACACCCCAGACATCCACCTCTGCTGGGATAGATGGCCCAAACTCTGAAAACAAAAGATGAGGCTTCTGTGGAGAAAAGGAGTTATGAGCCTGCTGCCTGAGGGAAATATTCCCTTTTCCTTGGGTTTTATGGCTAACAATGCCTGCGAGTCTCATTTCACATTGTGAGTCTCCTGAGCAGACATAATGTTTCCCTAAGTCTTTCAGGATGTAAATTAGGCTGTCTGCACCACATGGTTTATACATGAGTTCACGGTTTATAACACAAAGACATAATTGGAAACAGAACAATTCTTGGTGGGCTGTTTGCCCAGGATCCTTCAGTGTCCTAGATGAAGGGGGGTAGCAAAATTCCCCTGATAATGGAAGCTATACATTCATGTATTCATTCAACAAACACTTGCTAAGCACCATCTGGCTAAGGGAAGATTACCAAACTATTGTCATCAGCACAGCCTGCTTCTTCAAGGGTTTTAAAAGACAAATTTTCCTTTGACTGAAGCCTCATGACTAGGGATGACAAAGGTGTTTGCTATTCTTCAACATTCTTAACCCCTCTCCTACCTGAGAGCTGACGATGGCACAGTCAGGCTCTGCTTAACACCTGTGCATTCTTTCATTCCTATAACTGGAGACACTAGCAAGTTTACTAGTACATAATGTATCTGTTATCCAGCTGAAATCATAAATTATATAGTTGTGTCTCTTTTTTAGTATTCATTCATGTGCTAATACTAGTGACTTGAGCTTGGAGAAGTGATGAATTTGCTAAAGAAAGATGGGCACTTTGCTCCATATATATGCATATGTTTGTGAATCTTGAATGATTGCATTATTTTTGCTATTTCTTTTAAAATTTTCACATGTGAAGATCTCTGCAATCCCAACTAGGTTGATTCTCTTCATGAATCTGTATCTTACTATAACCTCACAATTTTTGGTACCTCCTACAGTTATGTGTATGGAGTACATTTAGCTGAATGATCATATTACAGTAGTTAGAGAAATACCTATTTAATAAATAGATCAAAACTTGATTAAACAGAGAAAGGAAAGATAGAGAAGGGAATGAGATACACTGGATAGATGGACAGAATGAGAAGTGATCACATGAGCTCTCAATTAGTGGATAGGGGAAGGAGAAACATTTTTTTAGTCTTTGTAAGCCATAGCTAAGATTGCTAAGGTTGTGAAACTGAGTTCTCTGGAAGAGAAGTATATTCTCAGAGATCTGGGATTCTAATATACCAATAATTTCAGCTTAAAATCTAGGATTCTCAGATCTTTTTTTTTTTTAAATGTTGTTTTATTTATTTCTAGGAGAGAGAGACAGCGTGAGCAGGGGAGGGTCAGAGAGAGAGGGAGTCACAGACTAAAACAGGCTCCAGGCTCTGAGCTGGCAGTCAGCACAGAGCCCGACGCGGGGCTCAAACCCACAAACCGCGAGATCATGACCTAAGCGAAAGTCGGACGCTTAATCGACTAAGCCACCCAAGCGCCCCTAGGATTCTCAGATCTTAAGAGGCCATGTTATGTAAATTTAAGATGCTACCTTCAATAGGACATTGCCTGTCCCTATTAATGGACCAAGTGTGGAGTCTTGGGCAGGTGGAGGGAACTTTCAGGTCTATAGTTCCTAGTACATGACTGCTGTTCAGTCAGTTCTTTATTAATGGGTGGATCAGGGGTTTTAAAAGGGTGGTGGTGGGTATGAAAGTGCTCTGAAAGCAACTTTAAATGTTATATTAAACCAACTGACTCGGGTAATTATAATTACCTGTACTTAATGATAGCCCACCAGTATTTACTGAACACCAGTGCTATGTGCTAAACACTACCACATAATTGTCCTATTTAAATGCTATAATAACTTGGTAAGTTAGACCATTTTTAGATGAGGAAAATGAAGTTTAGCAAGGTTAAGTGGCCAACATCACCTATTTGGTAATTTGTAGAGGTGAAAATACACAATCTCTATATTGTGCTGCCTCTTATATTTACTTAGCCCTGAGAATCATACTGAGCCTCCTCTGTGCCTATTGATCAATCAGAATGTACTATGGGTTAGGGGAAGATCTGAAGACATTTCCACATATTCCTCCACTGTCATTCTGTTGCATTAAACTAGTTACCACCGAGGTATGAGCCAGTATGCTGAGCACTTAATACATATTTTGCATCCTATTGTAAGATATGTGCTGTTACCTGCATTATATAGAAACAGATAAACCCACAACCAATGCTCAGAGAGAAGGAAAATAATTTTTCATCGTATCTTGTAAGTGATATAGAACCTGTTGAGAGACAATTCTCCATGGATTTCTCATGTTTTTATTCAACTTGTGAGCAGAGCCACTGATTACCTTTGTTTTAGACTATCTTCTCAAGTATGTTTTCATGGTGAAGAGTCTGAAAAAATTAGGATAGTATTCCTTGGGGAAGAGGTTAATCAGGCTTAATGTCTAGTCCAATCAAGACAGTAATATAGGTTCTTTGAAGCATAGGACAGGCATGTTGACCACTTATTATAAAAGATTTGGGTTCCCCAACCTCATAGTTCCTCTTCAGGAACAGCCTACTGTGTGTGTGTGTGTGTGTGTGCGCGCGCGCACATGCCAGCTAACCCCATGGGATGTATATGTTTGCATCATGCCATGGGAACTGGGGCTTAGAGAACTGACAAAAATGCTTATACTGTGTCTGTTGCTATTTCTGTGAGTAATAAACTGTCCTTTGTCTCTGATCCATGAGTGTTATGTTTAATACCAGCATCCTTGAAACTGTGATAAGCTAACTAATAGCTTGCAAGTAGATAGAGTACAAATCTCAGCCTCTTCTAGCTCTCAAAAGAAACTAGTTTTAAACTCAAGTCAGTCTAACTCCAAAACCTATATTATTTACCTCTGCACTCTTGAACCAGAAGTTGTGTGTTGAGAGACTAAATGATTTAAGTACATCTTGCTTCCTTCCTTACTGGGCCATCTTTTCATTTAAAGTATTTCTAGGGGAAAATGGCAATTTTGACTTTTATCGCAAAGTCACTTCACTTTATATTTTCCTGACAATTTAGCCATTTTTAAAAGGTGTTTTGGACTCTTAACAGTGAACTCCTCCTTCAGTAACTAGGTGGGGTGCAGAGGAAATCTGTGGGTCTGCTGACTCAGTCAGAATAAGACAGGGGACTTTATCTGGGGCTAAAACAGGAAAAATAGCAAGAAATGTATCTCACTTTTTTGTCTGTCTTACTTGTCCTCACAACATAGAGGGAAGGATAGGTCTAAATTAAGCAGTCATTGGCTTCTTGTGCCTAGTAGTTTATTGTCTGTTCGTCTGTCTGAACTTGTCCTGCTAGCTGATTTTACTAATGATATGCTGTATACAGTTCTTTACAATTTATAAACTACAAAAAGATAAGCAATAGTACCTACTTGATCACAGTAATAATTTTTGAAAGATAGAAAACTATGGCTCAGAGAGGTTAAGTGACTTGCCCTGAGTCCCAAAGTTCCAGAATTAGAATGTGAATCCAGATCTATTGATCTCCTGCTCAGCACTTTCTCTGCAACAGTCTTAGTCATTGAATTTTTTTCAGTGAGAACTAGCCTCCATACCCTTTTTTAAGGATGTCCATGCTTTCACAAGACATGAGCCTTTCTCTAACTTCAAATGAGCAGTAATCAGGATAATTCCAGTCTACATGGGAGTGGTTGAGTCTTTGCCTCTCCATTGTCCCAAACTAAAGGAGAGCATGGAGGTGCACTTGGGTGTCAGTGAGCACATAGCAAGCATTTGAGATGTATGGGAGAGCTACAAATTAATGTGATTTCTCCATAGAATTATGCATATCATCTATGCCACCTTCTTATTATTAGGTGGGCACATATTTCATTAGCAGCTTTATTCCTACCACATAAGGATGTTATTAGATAATTTTCAGAGTATCTCCAGTGTCTTGAAATTTTGTTTTTCCTTTCTAATTTCCTCAAATCTTTATTATAGAATATGTAAAATGTACTATGCTGGTGGTTGAGGGGACAATAATGATGAATAACAAGTAATGACAAGTAATAACCGTCTTCTGGAGTATTTGTGTTCCAAAGGTGATTTTGGATATACATACAACTAGCTCCAACTCAAGAAAGAATGAAATAATACTATTGTAGAGAAAAGGGTAAGTCATGTTACTGAGCACAGAAATGTTGAATGACGTTCTATTAGTGCTACTGGTAACAACTTGAATAAGCAGATGTATTTGACCCGAGTCTTCCTGAGTGAGTAGGATTTTAGTAGGTAGAAGTATACAGGAGACCATGCCTAGCAGAAGGAACAATATGGACATAGGGATAAAAACTGAAAATGTTACATTTGAGGAAAAGGCAGCAATATAGGATTCATGGAAAGATATAAGAGGAAATGAAGATGGAGAAGCAGGATAGGGCTAAAGAGCTTTGAATGTCACTGAAAGACAGTATTCATTAATTTGTAGGCTTTGAAGAGTCACTGAAGAAAGTTCCTAGGTAGAGAAATAGCATGATTCATAATCTATTTCATATTTTACTCCTGATCTAGTGATACTCTTAATTACATGACTTGGCTTCATTTTGCAGAAGCAGAAGTGCAAATTTAAAAAAAAACATAAGTAACTTTCCTTGTGTCACAATATGGGTGACAAAGCGAAGCTTGCAGCCCAAGTCTTTTTCCTGTTCTGTGGATACCCAGCATGGAAAATGGCCACCTTAATTGTACTTTCCATCACTATTAAGGAATGAAAACAGTGTGTTGAAGGTAAATGGCCTGTTATAATTATAGTAGGGATAACTGGCATTATCTTCTCATTTTCTAAATCAAGGATTCTCAAATTTTAGGATGCAATACAGATGACCAGATTCTGACTCAATATCTGGGAAAGCATCTGAGATTCTGAACGTCTAATAAGTTCCGTGGTGATCAGATGCCTTTGATCCTTGAACCAAATGTTGCATAGTAAGGCTCTCTGACATGACTCTTGCCTCCTAGCTCTATGTTTGAAGACATACTTTTCTTCAAATTTAACATACTGTCTCCAAATTAGCTCAGTAACATATTCCCTTTAGTGTTACTCCACTTGGGTTGTTTCTCTGTATGGGGAAGGAGAATTGAAATTGAATATGCAGAAGCACCTAAGAGTATCTGACCCATTCTAGGGGCACAGTAAGTTTGGCTAACTCTGTTCTTATTGATGATCACTCTTTTCCTCTACAATTATTCTTTTCTCTCACTCCTTCCAGATGAAAATATGGATTAAGTATTTTGGGGACAAAATCAGTAAAAAATTAAGATTTTCTTTTTCCTGAAAGAAAGTTAAAATTTAAAGAACTTTAGAATTACCACTTCTAAGGTGAGCTCAGTTGGTGATTTGGAAGTTCAGAAATTAAGCTATGATGCTCTAGGCAGTTTCTGCCTTGGAAGATCTGAGCCCTCTTCAAAGCAGCCCCCAGCCCGGACAGGTTTCAATCCTTCCTCTATTGTCTTTATGAATTCTGATGAGCAGGTTCTCACCTGACAGTGCCAACAGCAACACAGCTCTCAGCCTTATTTGTTGTCTACCATTAGCTTCCACTTCTTTTCCATTCCCTGCCTTTCTTTTTCTTTATTCTGTCTGCACTTTGAAATCTGTCTCATTATTTTCCTTTGATCTTTTGTTTCCCTAACTTTTTTCTATTGCCTTTTTGTTAGTTGTCACAGGAATAGTATTAGTTGGGAGGGTGGAGTCATGAGGCTATAGGCAGACCTACTCTGTATTCACAGACACATGGAATGTTTATTGCATCTGGAGAAAACTGATCCTTTTGTCAATCTCTCATGAGACAAAGAACAATACACCCTGAGTCTCAGACACACACTGACTTTTCCAGATAATCCAAATCTCCTGGCCCTATTAGACACATGAACTTTCCCTATCTAAGACCCGTTTTACTCCTTGATATGGGGAAGGGGAAGGACAATAGCATAGAGCCCTTTCTACATTCCAGATACTGTATTGGGTAATTCACATTTATAACTACTATAAGTCTCACAAAAACTATGGAAAGTAGGAATTATGGTCCCTATGGTTACAGGTGAAGAAAGTAAGTTTCAAGGAGGGTAAGTCCATTTCTTAAGCCTGTTCAGCTAATCAGTGGCAGAACCAACATTAAAACCTAAAGCTATCTGGATGCCTAGGTGGCTCAGTCAGTTAAGCATCTGACTTTGGCTCAGGTCATGATCTCATGGCTTGTGAGTTTGAGCCTCGTGTTAGGCTCTGTGCTGACAGCTCCAGAGCCTGAAGTCTGCTTCAGATTCTGTGGGTCCCTCTCTCTCTCTCTCTCTCTGCCCCTCCTCTCCTTGAGCGCTCTCTCTCTCCCTCTCTCTCTCAAAAATGAATACATGTTTTAAAAAAAACCCTAAAGCTATCTAATAGTAAATCCATGGAAGTGGTAAAGATTAGAGTGGAGATTAATGAAGAAAAGGAATAAAGAGTAGAAAATATCAGCAAAGCAGAAGTTAGTCCATTAAAAAAAATCAATAAAACTGATAAACTTCAAGCTAGACAAGTCATGAAAAAATGAGGGAAAACACAAATTATCAGCATGTGCAAGTGCAGTATCACTAGAAATCACACAGTCATTGAATGCACAGCATAAGTAGAATGAACAACTGTAAACCCATAATCTGAATTCATTAAATTGGTTAATCCCCTACCAAAACTGACCAAAAAAATAATCTTAAAAGTACTTTTTATTCACTCAATGTGTTGGTTTTATAGTTAACAAACTGCCCACCAAGAAAATTCTAGGGCCAGATGGGTTCACTGGTGAAATCTATCAAACATACAAGGAAGAGGGGTCCTGAGTGACTCAGTTGGTTAAATGTCCAACTTTGGTTTAGGTCATGATCACATGGTTCATGAGTTTGAGCCCTGCATTGGGCTCCATGCTGAAGGTGCAGAGCCTGCTTGGGATTCTCACTTTCTGCTTCTCCCCCACTTACTCTCTCAAAATAAATTTTAAAATTTTTAAAAAACAAGAACAAAAACAAAACATTCAAGGAAGAAATAATACAAATCTTATATAAACTCTATTAGAAAATATCTGAGGCCTGTGCTAACCTGTTACCAAAATCAGACAAAGATTAGAACAGAAAACTATAGACCCATATACATCATGAACAGAAATGCAAAAATCTTTGAAAATATATTGCCAAATAAAATTGAACAATATATCAAATGGATAATGGATCAGGAGCAAATGGAACTTCTTCTGGGAATTCAGGCTTGGCTTAATATTCATAAATAAATCACTGTCATTTAATATATTAACAGAATAAAAGAGAAAGTATCATTTCAGTAGATGAAAAATATATTTAAATATTCAGTACCCAGTCATGATCAAAATAAAACACAAATAAAAACTCTTAGCAAATTAGGATTCACAGAAGCTTCCTCAACCAGATGAAAGTCATCTCTGTCAAACCTACAGCTAACATAATACTTACTGATGAAATATGTAAGATTGTGAAAATTTAAGGATGTTCACTCTTATCACTACAATTCAGTATTTTACTAAGGGTACCAAACAGTACAATAATACACAGAAAAGAGACATAAGGAGTAAAAATGAAAATAAAAATTCAGACCACTTGCTGGTTATGTTAAAATACTAATGAGTTAAAAAGTAAGTACTAGAACAAGTGAATATATCAAATATCCAATATATACAAATCAGTAAACAAGAATCAATTTTATTCTATGAACTAGAAATAGTGAAATATGGCATTAAATAAAAATACAAATTACTATAACTTAAAAATACGAAATATTCAATTAAAATATGCATTAAAAGATAAAACACTATTGAAAAAATTGAGAACTTCCCATATAAATCTTATAATCCTATAAATCTATTTTACTCAAGAGCAAAAACAAATGAAAACAAACATGTGACAGGTCCAAAGAAAACACCTTGTATTCACACAAAAATATTTGTATACATAAGTTCAAAACAGCTTTATTCATAATTACTGAAATGTGAAAAGGGCTGAGATATCCAGCAGTAGGTGAATGAATAAATTGTGGTTTGTGCACACAATGAAATACTAAGCAATAAAATGGAGCAGTTTCTGATAAATCCAACAACAGGGATGAATCTTGAAAATAGAACCAAGAAAAGCCAGACAAAAAAAAAGTACATATAATTCCATTTATATAGAATCCCTAAGTAGGCAAAACCAGTTGATGTGGGTGGAAATCAGAGTTAGTGGTTGCTTCTGAAGAGGTTATAGTAACTTGCTTGTAAGAGACACCAGGGACTGTTCTGAGGTAATGGAAATGTTCTTTGTCTCAACTGGTGTGTATGCTGCACGAGTTTGTAGTTCTATCAGCTTCTTTCTACACATGCACTTAGGATCTGTGTATTTCACTATATGTAATTTATACCTCAGTAAAAAACTGAATAATGTTATTTCAGCTAAAATGTCTTACTGGCCTGCTTAGGAGAGCTCTCTGATTGCTAAGGGGATGAAACACACAATAGGCTCACTGCTAAGCATATCTATTGAGACAACTACTTCCCAGGTTACGAGAAATGTGGATGGAAGGGATGAATCAAGGGAGTGAGGAAAAATTAGATATGAGAAGAAGGAGATTGAATAAAGGCAAATAGAACTCTGGAGAATTTTAATATTTTTGGATGTGTTTATTTTCCTATCTTTAGGACTTGGTGTCCTTTCTCTAAAAATATGGTTCCAAACTGGGTGAATCTTCCACTTAGTTCATCTATCTCATGATGAGGAGGGAAAGGGGTGATTCGTGGAATGCCTCTTGCTTCACAGGCTTAGGGGATTCCTCCCCCAGATTTTGTTCACTGGTCATATATTACTTAGGAGAAATTCTATTCCTTCAGTAGATATCTATCATATTGCTGTTACATGCACAGTGCTCATCAAGGTGTTAAGGATGCAACATCAACAAGTCAGGTTAGGGGAGGCTGGCAGTCTCAGTCAGTTGAACATTTGACTCTTGATCTTGGGGTTGAAAGTTTGAGGCCCACACTGGGTATAGAGATTACATAAAAAAATAAAATCTCAAAAAACAAATTAGATAAAGTCTCTGTTCTCATAGGGTTTACATTCCAGTGTAAAAGTAAAGTCAACAGTCAGTAAACAGGTTAATATATACAGTCTGTGTGGGGTGATAACGTGTAAAAAAATTAAGTGGAATGAGGGGGACAGTAAGTTCTGGGAGAGGACAAGGGACTTTATATATAAGGTTGTCAGGAAGCCATTGCTAGACACACTTGTTTTGAGAAGACACCGTAAGTAAATAAGAGAGTATATGACATGGCATCTGGTAGGAAAGTATGCCAGGTAGAGACAACAATGAGTGTAAAGGCCCTGAGATGGGATCCTGTTTGGTGGTATGAGAAATAACAAGGAGATCAGGGTGGCTGGAGAAGTGTGACTAAGGGAAAGGGTGGTAGGAGTTGAGGTCAGAGAATTAGCTGGGCAGATCGTGTAGGCCTAGGCCATTAGAAGGACTTTGGCTTTTACTGAATGGAACGAGGAGACTTCATTTCATTTAATTTTGTTTTTCATCAGAGAGAAATTGGCTTAGGTTTTAATAGTATAATGACGACTGCTGTGGGGGTAATAGACTGTACTAAGCAAGGACAAGATTAGGGAGTTCATTTGGGAGACTTCTGCTTCTCCAGGAAGGACATGATGGTGGCTTGGCCCAGGCTGATGCATGTGCATGTGGGGGATGTCTGGAGTGTAACTTCTATATAATAAGTCAAGGTCTAATGAACTTCTTGTCAAGAGTCATTTATCCCCCGATGATTTCTCTTTCCAAAGTAATCCTCCTTTCTTATGGTCTAATGTCCTACAAGGGACATTTCCACTGTAGGTGGGCTCCGGAGGGCCTTGCTCAGCTGCCCCAGAGGGTCTGCAGTGCAATGGCCATGCACAGTGCAGGGATGATCCAGGCCATGGCATGTTCTTCCCTTGTCTAGTCTCACTCCCACTAGCCTGGACTTACATTTTATAACTGGGTGCATTCATACCTTCATTTAGAAAAAAATTTCTTCCAAATAAATATGATGAGCTCTCATTATGATAGTTCAGGCCCATTTACTGAAGGAGTATTATTGGAGTGAGGGAGAAGTAACAGTATCCACAAAAGGCTGATTCTTCCTTTGGAATGTAATGAATGATAAACCCCTAAGGGAGCCTTCAGGACTAAAATAGAACCTGAATATTAAAGTGTGAACTTTGGGATATACTGAAAATGCCTTTGCTTTTAGTCATTCCTGTCTTAAAAACACTGACTGATCTTCTCAAATTTCTTGATGCCATCAGGAGAGAAGTGTCTTGATCACATTCAACTATAAGAATACATCCACTTTGATTATTAAGCCTCATTTTCCATTATAAAGAAATCCTGTCCAATATACATAAACACTTCAATCTCATGCCTAATTCAAACTCCCCTCTGTTCCTACCCACAACCTTTCTCACCCCACCTCTTGCTCAGCTCAGCAATGCTGGAGGTTTTAGCAAAATCCAATTATTAGCATCTCCTCCTACTCTGAATTCAGTGATGTGTTGGGGGATGAACAGCAGCCATGGTGGGAGGATCTGTCCCATGGAAGTTGCTCTTTGCTATAAATCAGGTCTTCCTCTGGGAGACAGTCAGCAGCAGACTCCTGCTCCTGTTTCCTTATTTAAAAGCCCCTTTTCTTGGATAGTGGCCCAAGCCTGCTTCCTTCTATAGCACCAACCTGGACTCTGGGAAAACTCAGGCATCCTGGTGACAACAAAAGATAGGAGTTCAAACTACCCCATACCTGTCCTCTTTATTTACTTCCTGCCATCCACCAACTGCTCCAGCCATCTATGTTTAAAATTCTCCAGGCCAGGACACCTGGGTGGCTCAGTCGGTTAAACGGCCAACTTCGGCTCAGGTTATGATCTCGCGGTTTGTGGGTTTGAGCCCTGCATAGGGCTCTACGCTGACAGCTAGCTCAGAGCCTGGAGCCTGCTTTAGATTCTGTGTCTCCTTCTCTCTCTGACCCTGTCCTGCTCACGCTGTCTCTGTCTCTGTCTCTCTCTCTCTTTCTCAGAAATAAATAAAACATTTTAAAAAATAAATAAAAAATAAAATTCTCCAGGCCAAGAACAAGCACTAACTCTGGGTTCACATGTACCCCAATTGGATATGGTCTTGTCTGGCTTTTAAAAGTAACTTCTGCACTATGATCCTGGCTGCTCTGATGGCAGCCCCACGTCCTGCATCTCAGGTCTCCAGGGAATGAGAGACCGATCTTGCTTTGGAGGTACCATAGTGTCGTGGATAGTTGACTTAGAGCTTACCTTCCCTCAGCCTGGGCTGTACAAGGTGTCACAATTTCACAACCCACCAGACTGACAACACACAACTCAAATCCTTGTTATTTTTATCTTTCTGTTTTTATGCTGGCTCTAGAATTAGCAGTCCTGTGCATGTTTACTATGTAAGGGATATGTGAGGTGAGCAGATTAGCCTTGTCATAAACACAATAACTAACTAAGGGTGGCTCGCCCTCAAAGCATCCTTAACTTCAGTGGTTCAAGTTGTGGGGAGGAGAAGAAAGGCTGGATGGGGGACAAGTGGCAGAGATGCCCCCAGAGTGGTTGCTGGGGGGTATCTGGCAGTGCCTTTGTGCTGCCCAAAAGGGGAGGGTAATCTCAAGGGATTAATAGGAAATGTACCATCCAAATGGGTCCAATCCAGGGGTGAGATGAGTAGGAGGAATGTTCAGGGATAGCCTCCTGAAGTGAGTCAAGTAGAAATCTGTCTGTTTAGAGTTACTGTGGTAATAGGAACAGCAGCAGCAGACTTTTCTTTCACCAGTGGATTTAGGGAACATCTTGCTATGTGCCAGGCAGTGCAGTAAGCCCTTTTGTGCATTATCTCATTTACTCTTCCCATCATCTCCATGAGTCAGTACTATTACTATCTCTGTTTTACAGATGAGGAAACTAAAGCACAGCAAGGTTAAGTGACTTACCCAAGATAACACAGTTGTTAAGGCCAGGATTTGGTCCAGTGTGGTCTGGCCCCGGTGCCCATGTTCTTCCTGACCTACCTCTACTGCTCCTTGGGTTAGGGCTTAAAGCGTATGTCTGGAGTTCACATGAGATCTGAGTTTCTAATCAATCTCATCAAGTTGTTTAAAGTATAAATGTTAGTAATAATTACTGTCTCCACAGGGAAGGAAAGAGAATGGTAACTAACCCAAAGTCCTATGCTCTACTGTCCATTTATTTATCTCTGTATTTATTTACATGTGAAGCTATTTACTCATTAATACCTACTGAGCGCTTACTATGCCAGGTGCTGCATGGAGCACTTTACATAACATCTCAGCAATCACAATTCTCTGAGGTAGCAACTATGGATCACTCAATTTCAGAGCTAAGAAAAATGCAGAGGTTATATTTTTATGTACACCCAATTCCAAATATGCTTTTTATGATAATGTGATGTTGAAAGATAAGGATTTGATTTATGTGTTTTCAGTGCTGTGATTCTAGGGGGCTGTGTTGTAGGGAGGGAAGAAACTGGACAGGCCCCCACACAGGGAGAGACTCTATTAGCACTGACAAGGTAGGAAAACACCTGGGGAGCCTGTCTGGAAAGTGAAAGGTGAGTATGATAGATGACAAGCTCCTGAGCCTTCGCCAAAGTCTGTGGAGAGGTTGGTGCAAAAGCCGGGGCAAGGTGAGTTCCCCAAGCCACCCAAGTTTCTGCTACATCAGTCTGTCAGGCCCAGCAGGAGGGAGAGAAACAGAAAGAAGTCAGACTTCTC
Organism: Hyaena hyaena; assembly: GCF_003009895.1. Lineage (NCBI taxonomy): Eukaryota > Metazoa > Chordata > Mammalia > Carnivora > Hyaenidae > Hyaena > Hyaena hyaena. The sequence continues at coordinate 1,023,539 of NW_024081114.1, forward strand.
AAGGTTCCCTGAGGTCCATAGGCAGAGCTCTGAGCTGGCATGGATGCATTTTACAAGGACTCAAGAATGTCAAAGGATGGGAAGCAGACAGAGTCAGGACTCCTTTTCTGCTTCCACAGTGGCACTTAAGTGCAGAGATGTGGGAAGGGTCCAGGGTGACCATTGATCCCAGAAGTAGGTGTCCAGGTGGGGAACGGGTTGGGGGATGTGGAGAGGCTTGTGTCTGCCATGAGGATATACCTGATTGTTAGGTAAGCCCCTCACTCTCTGAGAATCTGGAGTGTCACAGGAACATGGCTTCTGTGACCTTTCTGTCCTCTCACTTCCTCTCTCTTCTCTTGTGCTTTTCCCACTCAAGGCCCTCTCAAAACTGTCTTCCATTTGTGCTCTGCATAGCTCTGGGAAGTCCCCAGAATTGTCTTCATGGCTGCAGGAATGACCAGTGAAGGGAGGAAAGAGAAGACCCAAGAGGGCCTAGCCATCACTATCACTTAACAGAGAAGCTTCATTCTTCTTGATAATGATACTTGAGGGTGCTGATGCTCAAGTTTGCTGATGTTAGGGACACAGATGCATTTCTCTTGCTATCTATGAGAAGCTGTGTTAGGATGTGTCCACTCCTTATTCTCCTTCAAGAAGGCATTGTACATTCTTGCTTTTCCACTGGAATCTGCATTCAAACAGAGCCCCTCTTATCCAAGGAGCAAATAGTCTGTGATAAAGATGAGACCATGGATGTCAAGGTGCTTTGTGAATTGTAAAAGGCTGGAAAAATCTGTGGTGTTGTTACCCTTATGATATTTTTATGAAGAAATAGAGTCATAATGAGCACTACTAGTGGGAATTTGGAAGAATTCCCGGAGCAGACAGACTAGAGTTCTCAAAAAGAGCATATGTTCCCCACGCACTTAGCTCTGGGGCATGGAAGGAGAGGCTAAGAAGCCTGTGTGGCAGAGTCTTTCATAAAGAGAGCCTACAAACAAACAAACAAACAAAACCTCCATTAACCAGAACCACGTGCTGGTAGCTTCAATTACATAGAATGTCATCATTTTTTTTCATCACACTTTTATGAGAAAATTAAATGACAAAAAAACAATATGACATTAAATATTTATTTTTGCAAGCATTTATTTTGCAAAGGTAGATTTAGGGTATGCCTTGTGACAGTTCATTCATGCACATTTATAAGACTGACCTTGACCACTGCCCAGGTTATAGGGAGGGAGGCTGCAGGGAGAGGAGAGGGGAAGAAGTGAACTCACACCCAGGAGTGGTCCTTGGAGCAACACAAACATGCAGGAAGATGACTTGAGTGCAAAGTGATGACAAGCGACATATGGGAACTAGAGAGCAACCAGAGAAGTTACAGGAGCAGTTTCCTCCTGGCTGGGGGATATGAGAGTGCAGCAGCCCTGCATTTACAGGACTCCTGACTAAAACTCATTTCCATTGGTGCCATTTGTAGCCTTGGGCAAAACTGGGAAATGAGAAAACTTTTCATAAAAATCCTTTCTTCCACTTTTTTTTAATTGGCCACAAACAGTAGTGCCCTTGTGCTTTCTCTCCACCTCCCTCTAACTCAAAAAGACTCTCTGGTCCATTGGGCATTTGCCATCAATTAATGAATTAATTAAATAAACAAATAACTACCAAGTGCCTGTTCTGGGTACTGGGTACTGCTCTTCTTCACCCTTGAGAAACCTCAGAGAATGAGACAGACAAGTTTCCCTGCAAGTAGAAATAAGAGCCATGCAGAGAATGACTTTAGGATGTTGGAAAAGATGAAACGGCTACTTTAGATAGGTGGTCAGGAAAAGCCTCTAGGAAGAGGGAACATTTGAATGAAGACCTGAATACAAAGATCTAGGACCCAGATATATACATAGAAAGACAGATACATCTACCTATCTTACTTCCAAAACAAAGGATGTGCCTGGGTGTTTGAATCCTACCTCAGTTGCTAGGCACATACCAAGTGCTCAATAAATAGTGCTCATCCACTGTGCAAGTATCAGATCACCAACCAAATTCACGAGGTCCTAATGGTAGAAAATCAGGCATTTCAGCCTAGAGGTGAAAGGATCTGAGGGGTCTTCCAGGTATCCTGGCAGAGCATCCTGTGAAATGGGCACTGTCCCTGGATCATAAAGACGTTTGCCTTCTCCCTGGCTTTCCTTTCCTCTTTTGAAGGTCTTAGGTATTGGGGTTTTTTCTCTTCCTCTTACATCTGCCCCCCATCCTTTGGGGTATCCCCACCAAAGTCTGTTAGCAGAGTCTCCACTGGTCTCCATCCTGCTGGTGCTGTTGAAGTACACAGGACTTGCTTCACTGCATACAACTGGTAAGCACTACAGGGAAAATAACACAAACAACAAGCCTGGAAGTGTTGTTACTGGTCTTTCCAAAGCTTTTGTTCCCATTCATCTTGATAGATTTAGGAGCCAATTCTTTCTACAATTACCCTGGCCCTGAAAGGGGGATACCTTCTAATTTAAATTCTGTTTTTTATTAAATTATCACTGAGGGAGATTGACAGAGGACTCAGGCTGTTCTTGACTCTGTGTTCTGTGAGCGAGGTTAACCATGCTGAAAATCGCCCCCATGTGATTATATGGTAACAATTCACACTTTTATTTCATAAGCCTGGTGAAAGTGCAACACTCTTTCTGGACTGTAGGCAGTCATCATAAAATTCACCTCTTCCTATCACTGGGGGAAATGGTGGGGTGGGGGTGGTTGGAGGACGATCATTAAAAGCAAAATCTCCCAAATTAGAACACCTTTCCACAAAGGTTAGAAGACAAAGCCAACAGCCTTACTGTTGAGTAAGTATTAAAGCAGAATGTGATGCACATTACAGTCCATCCCCTAAAGAAATTACAAAGACAAAGAAATCACTCTATTATATAGCAAAGTAGGTACAACTCATTACATTCATGTCTTCAAGATAAATTCGCTAGTTATCTCCTACATGTACGACTGGAAATAGGTTTTGGAATTTGGAGTCAGGTGATTGCTGAAGCTTGGCTCAGTTCTTTACAAAAACTGGGAGATTGGGCATTTTATCTTCTTTGGTAACTACATTTCAAAACCATGGCTCTCTGGTCCTTGAAGAAAGGTCCCTGAGTTGTGATATTGACAAAAGGCTTATGTAGCATTTGCCCGTACTGTAGGCATCGGGGATACAGTGTGACCCAGAGTCTCGTAGGTTAGAGTATAGGGCCCATGGACTCAAACTCAAAAAGTGGGTGTTGTGGGCTCAGACAGCTGATCTTTCACACCTTGCCCAGAGTCCAAAGCTTTAGTACTGTCAGAGTTATTATGGCACAAGTCTCAGCTAGTAATATATGATTCCTTTTTAGAACCACTTCTAGAAAACATATTAAAGAGATGTTATCTGCCTTATTCATTAAGATGAAGTTGACTAAATTTCTTCCCTCCTCTGTCCTCCCCAGCTTAAGAGGAAAACCTGAGGACAATTGCTCCCAGACAGGACTGAGCAGATAAGGTGTACACCAAGTCTCAGATGGGAATCTCTGAGTACCTGTACTTTGAAGGACAGGAATCTGGATCCTGTCTCTTCTCTCATTAGTGGGTTAATTAATCCAATGGGGCTTCACTTGCACTATCTGTCAAAAAAGATAATAACTGTTCTGCCCCTCGTATCTTCTCCATCTTTGCCCAGGCAATTCCTGTTCATAATATATACTCTTATAACACCCCACAATTTAAGCTCATTGCACCTATAGCTATTAGCATGTCTGTCTTGCCATACTATAAGAAGACAGGACTATTTTATTCATTGTATATCATTAAGTAGTGCTTATAATAGGGATTTTTTAAAACTGTGAAATGCCTGAGTAACCTGCCCCTATGGATGGCTGTAATAGAAATAAGCTTCCCAGCATAAGCTCCATCCTCTTTGCCCTTTTTTTCTTAGTTTACTGTCAAGTTGGTTTACATATAATACCCAGTGCTCATCCCAGCAAGTGCCCTCCTCCATGCCCATCACTCCCCTTCCTCTCTCCCTCACCCCCATCAGCCCTCAGTTTGTTCTCGGTATTCAAGGGTCTCTCATGGTTTTCCTCCCTCCCTCTCCCTATTTTTCCCCTTCTTCTCCCTCATGGTCCTCCATTAAGTTCCTACTAATCCTCCTATATGTGCAAACATATGGTATTTGTCCTTCTCTGCCTGACTTATTTTGCTCAGCATAACACCCTCAAGTTCCATCCGTGTTGCTACAAGTGGCCAGATTTCATTCTTTCCCATTACCATATAGAATTCCATTGTATAAATATACCACATCTTCTTGATCCATTCATCAGTTGATGGACATTTAGGCTTTCCATGTTTTGGCTATTGTTGAGAGTGCTGCTATGAACATTGGGGTGGATGTGCCCCTATGTATCAGCACTCCTATATCCCTTGGGTAAATTCCTAGCAGTGCTACTGCTAGGTCATAGGGGAGTTCTATTGTTAATTTTTTGAGGAACCTCCATACTGTTTTCCAGAGGGGCTGCACCAGTTTACATTCCCACCAACAGTGTAGGAGGGTGCCCATTTCTCCACATCCTCGCTAGCATCTAGAGTCTCCTGATTTGTTCATTTTAGCCATTCTGACTGGAGAGAGGTGGTATCTCATTGTGGTTTTGATTTGTATTTCCCTGATGATGAGTGACATTGAACATCGTTTCATGCGTCTGTTGGCCATCTGGATGTCATCTTTGGAGAAGTGTCTGCCCTTTCAGAGAGGCTAAAATTCATGGAGCTGGGCTTCTTTCCCCAAGAATAACCTTTGAGCCTTTCCTCAGCCTCCATTATTGCCTTTATTCTTTAGATAATGAGTATGCTAAGACACACGTTTTCCCAAGTATTTTTGGCACTGAATCAAACACTGGATGTAGAAGGAAATTGGGCCCTTTTCTTTAGGAAGATATTTTTAGCCAGGATCTGGGGGACAAAATGGATTCTTACCTATTGATTTATTTGCCAAACAATCCAATTAACAACACCTTTGGAAAAAACAGATGAACATTTGCATAACTTTCCATGTGAAGACAGCAGCCACTGCTGGTTTTTAATTTATCTTCCCCGCAGAGTAAATATCTCTTGGTGACTCTTGGTCAAACAGACAGTGAAGGTTCAGTAAAATCATTTAGGAGTCCAGAGAGAAAAAAGTCCAAAGGTTCTGAAGGTGAAGGGAAAGCAACATCTAGAAAGAACTTTTTTTCACCCTTATACTTAGGTGTGTAAAGAGCATAGAAAAGAAGATTTTCATTGTAGACTTTTTTTGAATGACATCAGCATTTTTGAATGTGCTGAATTGTCTCTCTTACTTTTGTATAACACCATTTGTTATGGACTGAATGTTGTGTCTCTCCCAAATTCATATGTTGAAATCTAGTCTCAGGTGTGGTGGTATCTGGAGGGTGGAACCTTTGAGAAATAAGTAGGTCATGAGGTGGAGCCCTAATGCACGGGGTTAGTGCTGTTAGAAGAGACCAGAGAGCTAGTTGGCTATTTTTTGCCTTGTGAGGGATACAGTGAGAAGTCAGCAGTCTGCAACATGCAGGAGGGCTCTCCTCAGCAGCACTCAACTATGCTGGCACTCTGATCTCAAACTTTGAGCCCTAGAACTGTGAGAAATGCATTTCCATTGATAAGCCACCCAGTCTATGATACTTTGCTTTAGCAGCCTGAACTAAGATACTATTCCACTGCTTATTTAATTAAAAAGGAAACTTTAATAATAGGTTTTTAATTACTTCAAGACATATTGATAGTGATCTTTCCTATGTCTTGTTATGTAAATTAGTTCAGACTTTTAAAATAGAATAATTAAAAGAATAATCCACAATTTTGGCCACTGGGTCAGCGCAAATGCAGGAGGAATATTACACACTAGGCTTTATCTTGGAAATTTTCAATATATTACTACCTTACTATTAATAGAGCCATGAAAATATTAATGACCAAAATTTGCATAGTTTTAATCATTTAGAATATATGCTTGTTACTATGTTTACCCCTCTTAACAACATTATAAGAAAAACATTATTTCATATTGAGGAAATAATAATAAACAGTAGAAAGAAGATAAGGAGATAACGACTTGCCCAATATCATACAACTGAGGGCATAGCTGGGATATAAACCAATTTCTTCTGATTCCATATTGAACGCTCTACTGTGTTTAAGAATTAAAGATAAATGGGTGAATCTGATTTCAACAGGGGATTCTTAATTGTGGAGTTATGAAGAATCTTAGGGATCACCTAGCCAAAATTCCCTTAGAAAGATAAAGATGAACAGAATTGCTGCTTGCGCCCAGACCTTTAGTGGGAGAGCCCAGTCTTTAGGCAAAACTTCTGACATCTGGGTTAGTGTTCTTCCTTATTGCACTCTCTGCTTTCCATTCATGGCACATGGTAGTACATGGTATGTATGTATTATCTATTTGCATTCTTGCTCATTTTCCTTCTTGGTTGGTTATCTTCTAGAGAGCCAAGGTGACATTTTCCAATTAAGAGATGGCCTAGAAAATTTTCATCTCATGTTTTAGAATGCTGCAGACTTAGGTTTTATGTTGGGACAAACATCATTTTCCTATTATTGCTGAAACTATGAGGTGTTAGGATTCTACTAAATAAGATAATTTTATTTCTGCCCTTTTCTTCCTCCAAATCCCTTTCTCAACTTTTAAACTTTTATTCTGCTGAAATTTCTAGTATTTTCAAATAAGTTGTGTAAAGTGCCAGATGTGAGTTTGTAGATATTGTTATAAAAATAAATATATGGAAAACTGGCCAATTTGTGGGGTAAATAAACAATGAAACGCTTTCCTTTTGTTGTTGTTTGGTAATTAGATCAATCCACTCCAATGCTGTTCATGACCTTTCCCCAGCCAAGTAAGTCAATAAATTAGTCAAGTTAAGAACATTGATTTATTGGAATGGACATGTTTCAATATGAGTTTGGATTTAGAAATCGTTGCTGCCCTGTACTGTTGCAAAACACCCTGTGTAAATTATTAAACTGGGTGCTACAGAGATTTCAAAGAGGTAGAAAATGAGATAGTAGTTTCTATCATAGGCCAGGGACGTTGGGGGCTGAAGAGTTACTAAAAATCCATAACATTTCCAGAGACTGAAAAAATAGTAATCATGCATCAATATGATGGGCTTACAATGTGTTCAGGCTGCTTTGCACTACCCCAGCTTCTTCACTAAGAATTCTTGTACTCTGAAGGTTGCTGACCCCTGGCCACTGTTGTTCTACTCAGGAAAGTGGGTAGAGCTATAGCCTGGAAAGGGGCCTTTTAGAGAATGAATTGAGAAGGGGGCAGCTGGTGAGAGTGAGACAGACACAGCACCTTGGCTGAGTTTGGAGTAAATTCAGGGGAGTCTATACAGTAGGACTAGAAAGCTAAGGCAATAACAGGAAATGAGGAAGAAGCTGAGGCAGGAGATTTTAAGACTTTGTGTAATCAATGGTCCTCTTTTTAACTCCTTTCCTGGAGGCTTTAGATATGACATAATCTTTTTTTTTTTTTTTTTTTTTAAGTAGGCTCCATGTCCAGCATAGAGCACAATGTAGGGTCCAAACTCATGGCTCTGAGATCAAGACCTAAGTTGAGATCAAGAGTCAGATACTTAACCTACTGAGCCACCCAGGCACCCCATGATTTAAATTGTTTTTAACTGTTTTTTTTTTTTTTTTTACTTTTCAAAATACTTACATTTCAAATCTAATACTGTATTTGAATGGACCACTAAACATACAGGTTGTGACCTATCCACGTTTTTACTGAAGTATAGTTGACCTACAATGTTACATTTGCTTCAGGTGCACAGCATAGTGACTAAGTCAATGCCTTATATTATGCTCACCACTAGCATAACTGTCATTTGTCATGATACAATATTATTACATTACCATATTTCCTATGCCATACCTTTTCATGATTTATTCATTTCATAACTGGAAACCAATACTTCCCATGCCCTTCACCCATTTTGCCCATCCTCCTATCTCCTTCCTTTTTGGCAACCATCAGTTTGTTCTCCACATCTCTTTATGAGTCTGTTTGTCTTTAATCATTCTTTTTTCCCCCCACATAAAAGTAAAATCATGGGGTGTTTATTTTTTTTAACTTATTTCACTTAGCACTATCCCCTCTGGGTCCACCCATGTTGTCACAAATGACAAGAGCTCATTCTACTTTATGGATGAGTAGTACTCTATTGTGTACATATACCATTTCTTTATTGATTCATCTATCAACAGACACTTGGGTTGCTTCCATGCCATGGCTATTGTAAAGTAATACTCCAATAAACATAGTGATGCAAGTATCTGTTTGAATTAGTGTTTCTTTTTCTACGGGTAAATACCCTGTGATAGGGTATTTATATGAGGAACTTCCATACTGTTTGCCACAGTGGCTGCACCAATTTGCAATCCTACCAATAGTCAATGAGTGTTCTTTTTTCTCTACATTCTCTCCAACACTTGTTATTTTTTATTTTTCAACTCTACCCATTCTGACTGCTGATATCTCATTGTGATTTTGATTTGTATTTCCCTGATGATTGATGATGTTCAGCATCTCTTCATGTATCTGTTGGACATTTATGTATTTGTTGAGAAAAAAATATTTATTTGGGTCGTCTGCCCATTTTCAATGAGACTATTCCTTGATTTTGGTGTTGACTTATAGGAGTTCTTTATTTTAGAGTTCTTTATTTTAGATATTGACCCCTTACCATTTACATCACTTACAAATATCTTGTCCCATTTGGTAGTTTGCCTTTTTGTTTTCCTGATCATTTCCTTCACTGTGAAAAAGTTTTTTATTTTGGTTTAGCCCCAACAGTTTATTTTTGTTTCTGTTTCCCTTGCCTACAGGGACATATTTAGAAAAATGTGGCTAAAGTCAATGTGAAAGAAATTACTGCCCATGATTTCTTTTTTTTTTTTTATCATTTTATCGTTTCATGTCTATAACCCATTTTGTGTTTATTTTTGTGTAGATATAAGAAAGTGGTCCAGTTTCATTCTTTTGCATGTGGCTACCCAGTTTTCCCAGCAGCATTTATTGAAGACATTGGTCTTTTCCCCATTGTATATTCTTGCCTCCCTTGTCATAGATTAACTGACTACATAAGCATGGATTTATTTCTGGGTTTTCTATATCAATCTTTCTTTTTGTGTGCCAGTACCAGACAATTTTGATTACTACAGACTTGCAGTATATTTATTTTGAGATCTGGGATTGCAATACCTCTAGCTTTGTTGTTTCTCAAGACTGCTTTAGCTATTCGGGGTCTTTTGTGGTTTCATATAAATTTTAGGAATATTCTAGTTCTGTGAAAAATGCTATTGGTATTTTGATAGGTGTGGAAATGAATTTGTAGATGGCTTTGGGTAGCATAAATCTTTTAACATATTAATTCTTCTACTCCATAAACATGGAGTATCTTTCCATTTGTGTCATCTTCAGTATCTCTTCACCACTATTTTATAGTGATTTTATCTATTTGATTAAGTCTATTCCAAGGCATTTTATTCTTTTTTTTTGGTGCGATTATAAATGAGACTCTTTCTTCATTTCTCTTTCTGTTATTTCATTATTAGTATATAGAAATGCAACCAATTTCTGTGTATTAATTTTGTATACTCAAACTTTGCTAAATTCATTTATTATAATTTTGTGGTGGCCCCTTTAGAGTTTTATATGTGTAGTATCATGTCATCTGCAAATAGTGACAGTTTAACTTCTTCCTTACGAACTTGGATACCATTTATTTTTTGTGATTGCTGTAACTAGGACTTCCAGTGCTATATTGAAAAAAAATGATGAGAGTGGACACCCTTGTTTTGTTTCTCAGAGGAACAGCTCTCAGTTTTTCATGATTGAATATGATATTAACTAATCATATTGATTTTTATTATGTTTCCTTGAAACCCACTTTGCTCAGAGTTTTTATCATGAAACAAGGTTGACTTTCTCAATTCCTTTTTTCGCATTCAGATCATGATTTTGATACTTCGTTGTGTTAATGTGGTGTATTATATTCATTGATTTGCAAATACTGAACCATCCTTGCATCCTCAGTATAAATCCTGCTTGATTATGATGAATAATCCTCTTAGTGTATTATTTGGTTTGCTAATATTTTTGAGGATTTTTACATTTATTTTCATCAGGGATATTGGCTTATAGTTTTCCTTTTTCATATTGTCTTTCTCTGGTTTTGGCATCAGAGTAATACTAGTATTCTGTATTTGAAAGCTTTCCTTCCTCTTCTGTTTTTTTGGACAGCTTGTGAAGAGTAGGTATGAACTCTTCTTAAAATGTTCAGAAGAATTCTCCTGTAAAGCTGTCTGATTCTGGACTTGTCTCTTGGGAGATTTTTGATTATCAGTTCAATTTCCTTACAGTAATTGGTCTCTTCATATTTTCTCTTCATCACGATTCAATTTTAGAAGATTGTATGTTTCTAGGAATTTATCCATTTCTTCTAGGTTGTCCAATTTGTTAGCATATAATTACTTACAGTAATCTTTTATAATCCTCTGTGATATGGCTGTTACTTCTCCTTTTTTTCTGATATTTTTTATTTAGGTCTTTTTCTTTCAATAAGTCTGGTTAAAGGTTTATCAATTTTGTTTATCTTTTCAAAGATTCAGCTCTTGGCTTCATTGACCTTTTCTATTTCTACTCTGATCTTTATTATTGTCCTCCTTCTACTGGCTTTGTATTAGGTTTATTATTCTTTTGTAGGGTTAGAATGTTTGAGGTAGGCATGTATATCCTCTAAGCATTGCAAAAAATACTGTTGTATATTCATCTTTATTTTTCTCCATGTATTTTTTAATATTTTTTGATTCATTGACCTATTAATTGTTTAGTCCTCACCTTTTTGTGGTTTTTGCCATTTTTTTTATTGTGATTGATTGATTTCGAGTTTCATACTGTTGTGGTTAGAACATATGCATAATATGACTTCAGTCTTCTTAAATCTATCAAGACTTGTTTTGTGGGGTAACATGTAATCCATCCTGGAGAATGTTCTATGTGTACTTGAAAAGAATGTATATTCTACTGTTTTGAAATAGAATGTTACATATCTATCTAGTACAATGTGTTTTTCAAAGACGTTTCTTTATTGATTTTCTGTCTGGATGATCAATTGATGTAAATAGGGTGTTCAAGTACCCTACTATTATTGTAGAGCCATCAATATATCTATTTATGTCTGTTAAGATCAGGACATGGGAAGGAGTCCATGACCTGTTTCTGTGGAGAACTCGAGCACTGCTTTTTCCTTGTGTGCCTAAGTTTCTCCAGACTATAAAACTTATTCTACATATGGTGTGGGAAGAGGCCCTGGATAGGTGATTTTCAGGCCCATGTCTTACTATAAGACTTCACCAATACTTTACCTTCAGTTCCTAAGCCTCTCTGACTTTTGCTGGGAGAACTGACTTCCTTCTACATACCAGTCACGACTTCTACACCAGCACTCTTTTGTCAAAAAAATTCTATTAGCTGTTCTCTGGTCTCCTATTTTATTCTTCATTTATTGGGTTTTTAGGGATTACAATCCATGAGGCACACAGACTACTGACAAAAAAGTGTGCTCTGAATTATTATCAGGAAGTGCAGGCTTACTTATAAAGGCAAAACCCACAAGATTACATAACTTGTTTTGAAAGAATTATGATTGGTGCTGACAGAATTAAACTATCTAATACATTGGCTGTTTTAACAGTTTTTACATTATGTCTATTCCAGTCCAAAGTAGGAGGTGTTCCAGGAGTCAGTCCTGGTGCAACTGACAAGTTGTGATTGACAAAAGTCCAGAGTTCTTGGTGTTCTAAAAATTCAAACAGGGGATGTGCATAGGCTCTGCTTCCTGAACATCTTCCCAGCCCTATTTCAAATGACTCTCTTAGCAATGCTTATACTTACTTCACTTTGGAATCTTCTTTTACTGATCCTCCTTTGATCAAGATCCTTCTGGCAGAAAAGCATGGATGATCAATTGCGATGGTTGTGTCGACCCATTTCACTACTAGAGTGGTTGGCAACCTGCTTTGGGTACATCATGTCCTGCAGAGGAAGGAGTTTTGTAGGTTGTTGATACTTGATATGTTCAACAAGCTTGATAGTGATATGGTCACTTTTGAGAAACAAGGAGGTTTGAGGTAATAAGGTGTATGTATCAACTTGGTTCTCATCTTTAAAAGATACATCTGATTAATGTTTTTTTTAGTCTGAAATGTTAAGTATTAGGACAACAATAACCAGATATGAATAGCGTAAGCAATTTGAAAATAGCAAATAAAGCACAAATTAAAATAATAATGAACAATATAATTTGAAAACCTGAATGCAAGACAGCTACAAGCCAGTGAAAAATGCAAAAAAATCTAAGTCTGCATGTGATCCTGGGGTAAAACTTGTAAAAGTAATAAATGTAAACCTCACTATATAAGAGATACAAAAAGGGGGGGGCCTATCACCCAATGTTAATTACAAGCCCCAATAGGGAAAGATGTACAATTGCATCTCCTGTGAGAAATCAAAATCAACTACCCCTGAAAGTCAGTCAGTGAAAAACCATCATCATCCTGAACTTTTTTCCCCCCATGGACTTTCAGTCAAAACAAACTTTCCCAACTTCCTCCTTCTTCTCCATAAAATAATGTTCCTTTCCGTTGTTGAACTTACTTTTGGCTTTGCTATAGCTGCTAGTCCTGAATTTCAATTTTCTTATTCTTTAATAAGCCACCCCCCCTTTTTTTTTTTGCTGGTAAAATAACTTTTTAGGTTAAAATGATGTAATTATTAGAAATAGGATTCAGAGGCACCCTCCAACAACTGTGAGGCTGGTGAGCAAATAGGAAATTGTATTCACAGAGCTAATTGGGCTCACTGCTAATTTTTGTTGACTCTGGAATTTGAAGGTTAATTTTATCCTGGGTTTTGAGCTCTCTCTGTGTTTCAGTTCTTCAGGCTTTCTTCAAGACTGTTTTATGGACTTGTCCTTTCTGAGAGTACTAATTTGGCCTTCAGTTGATTCATTTTGGACCCAGACTATTCCTATTAGAACTGTGCTGGCTTTCAGTTTGACGCCTGTGCTGGCATTTGGTCTGATTTCTTTCAGAACATGCTGTTCCTGTTAATACTGTACTGTTGAGGAATTTTCCTTTTGCTCTAGACATCAAAATGTTTTGAGTGCCACCTACCCCTCTGTCCCTTCAACAACTAGACCCTGTGGTACAGAGATAACCCCTTTGCCTTAGAGCCATTCCTGTCACTTTTAGTTAAGGTCACTTAAGAAATAATCTGAGATTCCCTTTAACTATCCTGGTAATTAGGCTAAGTGCAAAACTGCAAACATTTATATTTATAGCCAGTATGTGTTTTGGATAGCTTGTGACTTTAAAATGTTATGGAAATAATGAAAATTTTGTTGTTGTTTTACTTCTACTAGGGATAAAATTAAAAATGGCCCTTATGTCCAAAATTTATTAGATGCCATACTTTTTTTAAATGTTTATTTTTGAAAGAGAAAGAGAGGAGGGGAGGGGAAGAGAGACAAGGACACACAGAATAAGAAGCAGACTCTAGGCTTTGAGCTGTCAGCACAGAACCTGATGTGGGGCTCGAACTTACTAACCATGAGATTATGACCTGAGCTGAAGTCATATGCTTAACTGACTGAGACACCCAAGTGCCCCTTGATGCCATACTTTTAAAGGTGGGTCTGCTATTATTGAGGCCTTGGACCTTCGAGATTCAACTCCAGAGTCGAAAAGAAACCACCTCAGTGACATTTCTGCCTGAAATGCTGCTCTCAAGGAAACCAATAGCCAAATCTCTATAATGATCCAAAGAGGTGTTCTTCCAAATGATAATTAGGAAAAATTGACAAGAGATATCTAATAATTGCTAGTTTAATAAAGATAACTCTAGTTTTGACCAAAGAAATGTTTTCACTGTTTACCACTATAGCTGCATTCAGCCATTAGACTCCTAACACAATGATAGCATTCATAAACCAATATTGGTAGGGAAATATTAATAAGGTCACACAGTGTCCACCTCACTTGTGGATTCAATCCAAGGAAACTTGTTCACAAAGGTGGATTTCAGATGTACCTGGGTGGCTTAGGAAGTTGAGTATCTGACTCTTTTTTTTTTTTCCCTATTTATTTATTTTACAAATAGTTTATTGTCAAATTAGTTTCCACATAACACTCAGTGCTCATCCCCACAAGTGTCCTCCTCCATGCCCATCCCCCCCTCCCCCCCACATCCATCAGTCCTCAGTTTTTGTCAGCATTCAAGAGTCTCTCATGGTTTGCCTCTCTCCCTTTCCCCCACCATTTCCCCCCTTCTTCNGCATTCAAGAGTCTCTCATGGTTTGCCTCTCTCCCTTTCCCCCACCATTTCCCCCCTTCTTCTCCCCCTTGTTCCTCCATCAAGTTCCTCCTAATGAGTATCTGACTCTTAATTTCCACTCAGGTTATTGTTTCATGTTTGTGTGATCAAGCCCCACATCAGCCTCCACAGTGAGCATGATGCCTGCTTGGGATTCTCTCTTTCCCTCTCTCTGGAAATAAATAAACATTTAAAAAAATAGATTGCATATAGATTTTCCATGTCATGGATGTTTTAGTCCTTGTATGGTTTCTCACTGGACTGAAGCTTTCCCTTATATTCAGGCCACTGCTGCTTCTACAGCTAAAAAGTTCTGTTAAAAAATTAACTTTACTTGGGAAGTCCTCTCTCAAACTTCACAGTGATAGAAAAAGTCATTTTACTGGTCATGTGCTTTGATAGGTCTATTCTGTTTGTCTGGTTTTATAACACTTTGTATGTGTAGGCAGATCATCCTCAATCTTTGCAGTTAGTTGAACACACTAATGGAACTACTAAAACAGTCGGCAAAATTTATAGAGATGCTTCAAATACCTTGGCCAAAAACACCACTATTAAAACCACTAAACCCCACCCCCTTTGAAACTCAGACTCTTATCCTTTGAGATGGTCACCAGGGTAACCATTGCACTTAGCCCATAGCTTCTCTGACTCACAGCTAATAAAAACAGATATATTTCTGTATTCTAAAGACCTAATTACTTGTATTAAAAATTACCATGCTTTGGTAGAGAAACCCTTTCACTCCTGGGAGATTACCACATTGAGCATCATACCATGCAACTGGGAAATTTCATCTCTTGGAAAAGATACTTCCAGAAAGACTCTGTTCAATTTTGCTAGAAAAGCTGTTAACAGAAACTGCTAATTAGTTCTTGTGCTGTCAAACTCCAAGGAATAGACTCATGGATTCACGTGACACATGTAAAGAAAGCACTAAACTCTGACTGGCTGTGCACACCAGCTGGTGACCCAAAACTAAAGATTTCCTGGAATTAAGCAGATGACATCTGATGAGATACCTCTCCCAAGATGTCCAGACTAGGCTTGTATAAATTTACCTCACTGTTTGCTTCTACTGCCTCTTTCATGGAAATAAAATGCTTTGTGTGCATTTTCCAAACTCCTGCAAAAAAAGGAAACCTCTTTTGATTACGGCCTTTTGGATATAGCCTCATTATAATCCCAGGACAAATTAATTTTTTACTTCATTTTTTTTGAAAAGTTATAAAAGTTCAGAATTCACAAAAGTCTTTCATCTAAACTATTATCTGACTCTGGATTCTTAATCCAAATCTATGGTCTCCGAATTTGCAACCTTATAGATTGTATCATTAGGTAACATCTATTTTCGAACCGTTCTTTTGAGATAATACAGTTTTAATACATTTTTTTGTAGTTTCAACTTAGTATTTTGTTCTTTTTTTAATAGTTTATTGTCAAGTTGGTTTCAATATAACACCCAGTGCTCATCCCCACAAGTGCCCACCTCCACCAGCCCTCAGTTTGTTTTCAGCATTCAAGAGTCTCTCGTGATTTTCCTCCCTCCTTCTCCTCCATGGGCCTCCATTAAGTTCCTCCTAATCCTCCTATACATGCAAACATATGGTATCTGTCCTTCTCTGCCTGAATTATTTTAGTCAGCATGACACCCTCGAGTTCCATCCATGTTGCTACAGATGGCCAGATTTCATTCTTTCTCATTGCCATGTAGTATTCGATTGTATAGATAAACCACATTTTGATCCATTTGTCCGTTGATGGGCACTTAGCCAAAACATGGAAAGAGCCTATTGTTGAGAGTGCTGCTATGAACATTGAGGTACATGTGCCCCTTTGCATCAGCACTGCTGTATCCCTTGGGTAAATTCCTGGCAGTGCTATTGCTGGAATAGCACTTTTTGAGGAACCTCCACACTGTTTTCCTGAGGGGCTGTACCAGTTTACATTCCCACCAACAGTGTAGAGAGTGCCCATTTCTCCACATCCTTGCCAGCATCTAGACTCTCCTGATTTGTTCATTTTAGCCATTCTGACTGGTATGAGGTGGTATCTCAGTGTGGTTTCGATTTGTATTTCCCTGATGATGAGGGACACTGGGCATTGTTTCATGTGTCTGTTGGCCATTTGGATGTCCTCTTTGGAGAAATGTCTGTTTATATCTTCAGTTCATTCTTCACTGGATTATTTGTTGTTTGGGGAGTTCCTTATAGATTTTGGATAGTAGCCCTTTATCTGATATGTCATTTGCAACAATCCAAATGCTATGGGATGCAGCAAAGGCAGTCCTGAGAGGAAACTACATTGCACTCCAGGCCTATTTCAAGAAATTAGAAAAAGCGCTAGTACAAAATCTAACAGCGCACCTAAAGGAACTAGAAGGAGAGCAAATAGAGCACCCCAAACTCAGTATAAGAGAAATAATAAAAATCAGGGCAGAAATAAATATAGAATCCCAAAAGACAGTTTAACAGATCCATGAAACCAAGAGTTGGTTTTTGAAAAAATAAATAAAATTGACAAACCTCTAGCCAAGCTTCTCAAAAAGAAAAGAGAGGGCACTGAGATTGACAGAATCATGAACGAAAATGGATTTATTACAACCAACCCCTCAGAAATACAAGCAATTATCAGGGAATACTATGAAAAATTATAGGCCAACAAGCTGGACAACTTAGAAGAAATGGACAAATTCCTAAACACATACTCCCTATGAAATTCACACGGGAAGAGAGAGAAAATCTGAACAGATCCATAACTAGAGAAGGAATTAAATCAGTTATCAAAAATCTCCCAAAATATAAGAGCCCTGAGCCAGATGGCTTCCCTGGGGAATTGTATCAGACATTTAAAACAGAATTGCTACCCATTTTTCTCAAGCTATCCCAAACAATAGAAATCGAAGGAAAACTTCTGGACTCATTTTACGACACCAGCATCACTTTGATTCCCAAGCCATACAGAGGCCCAGCAAAAAAAAAAAAAAAAAAAAAAAGAGAACTACAGGCCAATATCCTTGATGAATACGGATGCAAAAATTCTCAACAAGATACTTGCAAATCGAATCCAACAGCACATAGAAATAATTATCCACCAAGGTCAAGTGGGATTGTTTCCTGGGTTACAGGGCTGGTTCCATATTCGCAAATCAATCAATGTGATACATCACATCAACAAAAGAAAAGATAAAAACCATATGATCCTGTTGATAGATGCAGAAAAAGCATTTGACAAGATACAACATCTCTTCTTCATAAAGAACCTCGAGAAAGTTGGGATAGAAGGAACTTACTTAAACATCATAAAAGCCATCTATGAGAAGCCCTCAGCTAATATCATCCCCAATGGGGAAAAACTGAGAGCTTTCCCCCTGAGATCAGGAACAAGACAGGGATGTCCACTCTCACCACTGTTGTTTAACATAGTGCTGGAAGTCCTAGCATCAGCCATCAGACAACAAAAGGAAATCAAAGGCATCAGAATTGGCAAAGAAGAAGTCAAACTTTCACGTTTCGCAGAAAACATGATACTCTACATAGAAAACCCAACAGACTCCACCAGGAGCATACTAGAACTGATCCATGAATTTAGCAAAGTTGCAGGATATAAAATCAACGTACAGAAATTGGTTGCATTTTTATACACCAACAATGAGGCAACAGAAAAAGAAATCAAGAAACTGATCCCATTCACAATTGTTTTAATACATTTTTAAAGACTTGCAAAAAAAAATTATTAACTATTGCTTCATGTTTATATCTGCACTGTATCTTCCCAAATTAACTTAGTTAATTCTTTTAGTGTGCTTTTGCAGTATTCAGTACTTTGGGTTCAAGGCTGCTGTAAGTGGGGACTTCCAGAAGTCACACGTGACTCTGGGTTTGCCCCTGTAGGGAGAATTTTTCTCCCCTACGTTGGAATAAGCCAATAAATATTTTTAGTTAGCTACTTCAGATCTAGGGTCTTGGTTTAGAACCATCATACCATTTGGAATTGTTATATATTTTGTATATTTTTAAGTTTTGGATTTTCTTACTAGCCAAGCTTTTGTAATGTACCCAATAAGGAGATGGTCTCCAGCATTGATGACCTTGGGAAGATATGGATGTCAGATAGGAAGTACCTAAGAATTTTCCATCCTGAGCTTTCTCAGTACCCAAATGAGGACTTACATGGTTTAGAACTGTTATGCATGTTCCCTCTGACATAGGATATGGCAACCAGGAAGGTATCCTGGCAGTTAGGGATAAAACCATTGAATATAGAAAACCTGACTCTTGATCAGTAATACTTGGGAGGAAAAATCTTGATCAAAAAAGATCTTGATTACTAAAGTGGAATTGAGATACCAGAAGTGGGAGTCATACCACTCAGTGTCAATTAGAGGAAGAATTGTCAACTGCAGACTCCTAACAGAAGAATGGTCAATGGGAAAGAATGATTATTTACAGGCCCTAACAGGAAAAGATGTACATTGCTTCTCCTTTGAGAAATCAACTATCCCTGCAACTCAGCAAATGAGAAACCATCATCATCCTAAACTCCTGCTTTCTCCAAAGGACTTTCATTTAAAACTACCCCTCACAACTCCCTCCTTCTCCATCAAATAACATTCTCTTCTGTATTTGTTGAAATTAACTTGTCCTAAGGTTTTGCCATACCTTCCTTATCCCATTGCTTATCTTTGTTGTTAAATAAACTCACTTTTTGCTGGTAAAAGAAGTGATTGTTTTATTAATTTACTATTATTTTTTAATATAATTTATTGCCTAATTGGCTAACCTACAGTGTATACAGTGTGCTCTTTGTTTTGGGGGTAGATTCCCTTGATTCATTGCTTATGTACAACATCTGGTGCTTATCCCAACCTGTGTCCTCCTCAATGCCCCTCACCCCCACCAACCCTCATTTTGTCCTCTATATTTAAGAGTCTCTTGTCTTTTGCCTCCCTGATTGTAACTATTTTTTCCCCTTCCCTTCCCCCATGGTCTTCTGTTAAGTTTCTCAAGTTCCACATATGAGTGAAAACATGTTATCTGTCATTCTCTGATTAGTATCACTTAGCATAATACCCTCCAGAAGAAATGATTGTTTTAATGTTAACAAGCTCCTATGTCCCTTAAAGAATCTCGCTAGTTTGAGTAACTTAGTGGTTTCTAGTTCTACTTGCTGTGAAGTATTTATTCAAGTATAGCAAGAGGTATTACCTATGCCAATAGCCCTCCTGGACTGTTAGTAAATAATTAAATTAATCATTTCGTTAAGGAGCACCTGAGCTAGGGAATCTGGAGGTCTTTGTTAGGCTCTGGAGGTGGAGTGAGCTCTTCTCTTAACAATTCTGGTAAGATTTATTGTAATTTCAAAGCCTGCTTTGCCTACCTACTCTAAGCCTTGAACCTATGATTCTAAGATATTAAACTGATCTCAGGTGGAATATCTGGCAGGAAGTTAGCAGCCTTGGCTATGACCATAACTGCTGTCTTCATATCCTGAAGGTTCCTCATCAAGGTAATTATCAACTGTTAACAAGGCCCTTTTTCTAGTGTGATACTTGGCAGTAGTGACTGTAGTCATTTTGAGAATAGTGAAAGAAGATACCACATTCTCCCCAAAACACAAGTTACCAAGGCCTCTCCAACTGTCAAGATATTTATAAGCCCAAGATTGATAACTATATCCACAAACAAAAATATATCAAGTGCACAGAGCACGCTAGACATGCTGATGGTATTTATAGATTCATTAATGAATGAATGAAGACAATGAAGAGGAAGCAAACTCAAGTCAGGGATCAGTCTTAGGGAGTTGCCCACAAGTTTCATTAGGCTGGCAAGCTTGAGAAGGCGTAATCAAGGGAATAGGGCTAGGTAAGCAAGTGATGAATTATTATCAGGAAAAGATGGGTCTGTGTATTTGTTTTGCAGATACAAGTAAGGACATTGAATCTGTCTTCTAGGAGTTTAATAGTCATTACTGGGGGGGGCGGTGGAGGGGAGAAAAGGGAGATTGAATATGGGATATCAAAAGAAAGCATGGACTAGGAATTTAGGGCTGAAAGCTTGGTCTCTGTAGCTTATAGCAGAAGGCTCCTTATCAAAAGTTATGGTAAAGTTGGGAACATCTGAGAAGTTAAGAGATTGGCATACTACTAGTTGTTATTTATTTATATATTTTGCAAACTCTTAGTAGAGGAATGATGGCCGATCCACTAGTGATTGATACATTTGAACAATAACATCACACTTTCTAGGTACCAAAGGAGATGAAACCCGGGAGAAAAACCAATAAGATTAAAAAGTTCAGGGGCCCCTGGGTGGCTCAGTTGGTTGAGCGTCCTACTTCGGCTCAGATCATGATCTCACAATTCGTGGGTTCGAGCCCTGCGTTGGGCTCTGTGCTAACAGCTCAGAGCCTTGAGCTGCTTCCAATTCTGTGTATCCCTTTCTCTCTGCCCCTCCCCAGCTCATGATCTGCCTCTGTCTCTCAAAATTAAATAAATGACAATAAAAAGATTTTTTTTTAAGTTCATGTTGGGGGATGGGGCAAGATGGTGGAGAAGTAGGGAGCTCTGTACATTTCGCCTGCACCCATCTCTCAAACAGAGAAGGCCTGTGTGTGTGTATGTGTGTCATAGGACACTGAGCCACAGGAGTTTGGAAGAGAAAGAGACAGAATATACTGGGAAGGAAACCTCATAAGGCTGCCTCAAGAAACAAGCGAAACTACACATGGTGGAGAGTCCCAAATACCACTACCAGTAGGGAAACAAAATAACCAAACACTCAACAAGAGAAACCAAGAGACGCCATCCAAAGAACACTCCCTGAACAGAACCAAAGAAACAATTGAACAGATCCGTGAAACCAAGAGTTGGTTTTTTGAAAAAATAAACAAAATTGACAAACCTCTAGCCAGCCTTCTCAAAATGAAAAGAGAGCACTCAAATAGACAAAATCATGAATAAAAATGGACTGATTACAACCAATCCTCAGAAATACAAGCAATTATCAGGGAATGAAAAATTATAGGCCAACAAGCTGGACAATTTAGAGGAAATGGACAAATTCCTAAACACGCACTCACTCCCAAAATCACAAGGGAAGAGACAGATAATCTGAACAGACCCATAACGAGTGAAGAAATTGAATCAGTGATCAAAAATCTCCCAACAAATAAGAGCCCTGGACCTGATGGCTTCCCTGGGGAATTCTACCAGACATTTAAAACAGAATTAATCCCAATTCTTCTCAAGCTATTCCAAAAAATAGAAATCGAAGGAAAACTCCCGGACTCATTTTATGAAGCCAGCATCACTCTGATTCCCAAGCCAGACAGAGATCCAGCAAAAAAAGAGAACTACAGGCCAATATCCTTGATGAATACGGATGCAAAAATTCTCAACAAGATCCTTGCAAATCGAATCCAGCAGCATATCAAAAGAATCATCCACCAAGATCAAGTGGGATTCATTCCTGGGTTACAGGGCTGGTTCAACATTCGCAAATCAATCAATGTGATACATCATATCAATAAAAGAAAAGATAAAAACCATATGATCCTGTCAATAGATGCAGAAAAAGCATTTGACAAAATACAGCATCCCTTCTTAATAAAGACTCTCGAGAAAGTTGGGATAGAAGGAACCTACTTAAACATCATCAAAGCCATCTATGAGAAGCCTTCAGCTAACATCATCCTCAACGGGGAAAAACTGAGAGCTTTCCCCCTGAGATCAGGAACACGACAGGGATGTCCACTCTCACCACTGTTGTTTAACATAGTGCTGGAAGTCCTAGCATCAGCCATCAGACAACAAAAGGAAATCAAAGGCATCAGAATTGGCAAAGAGGAAGTCAAACTTTCACTCTTCGCAGATGACATGATACTCTACATAGAAAACCCGACAGACTCCACCAGAAGCCTACTAGAACTGATCCAAGAATTCAGCCAAGTTGCAGGGTACAAAATCAACGTACAGAAATCGGTTGCATTTTTATACACCAATAATGAAGCAACAGAAAGAGAAATCAAGAAACTGATCCCATTCACAATTGCACAAAAAACCATAAAATACCTCGGAATAAACCTAACCAAGGATACAAGAGATCTGTATGATGAAAACTATAGAAAACTTATGAAGGAAATTGAAGAAGACACAAAGAAATGGAAAAACATTCCATGCTCATGGATAGGAAGAATAAATATAGTTAAGATGTCATTACTACCTAAAGCACTCTACACATTCAATGCAATTCCAATCAAAATTGCACCAGCATACTTCTCAAAACTAGAACAAACTATCCAAAAATTTGTATGGAACCACAAAAGACCCCGAATAGCCAAAGTAATACTGAAAAATAAAACCAAAACGGGAGGTATCACCATCCCAGACTTCAGCCTCTACTACAAAGCTGTCATCCTCAAGACAGTATGGTATTGGCACAAAAACAGACACATAGACCAATGGAACAGAATTGAGAACTCAGAAGTGGACCCAAAAGTATACAGCCAACTGATCTTTGACAAAGCAGGAAAGAATATCCAATGGAAAAAAGACAGCCTTTTTAACAGATGGTGTTGGGAGAACTGGACAGCAACATGCAGAAGAATGAAACTAGATCATTTTCTCACACCATGCACAAAAATCAACTCAAAATGGATAAAGGACCTGAACGTGAGACAGGAAACTATCAACACCCTAGAGGAGAAAGCAGGAAACAACCTCCTTGACCTCCACCGCAGCAACTTCTTACTTGACACATCCCCAAAAGCAAGGGAATCAAGAGCAAAAATAAACTGTTGGGACCTCATCAAGATTAAAAGCTTCTGCACAGCCAAGGAAACAACCCAGAAAATTAATAGGCAACCAACGGAATGGGAAAAGATAGTTGCAAATGACATATCAGATAAAGGGTTAATATCCAGAATCTATAAGGAACTCACCAAACTACACGCCCGAAAAACAAACAACCCAGTGAAGAAATGGGCAGAAGACATGAACAGACACTTCTCCAAAGAGGACATCCAGATGGCCAACAGACACATGAAACGATGCTCAGCATCCCTCCTCATCAGGGAAATACAAATCAAAACCACACTGAGATACCACCTCACGCCAGTCAGAGTGGCTAAAATGAGCAAATCAGAGAACTCTAGATGCTGGCGAGGATGTGGAGAAACGGGCACCCTCCTACACTGTTGGTGGGAATGTAAACTGGTACAGCCCCTCTGGAAAACAGTGTGGAGGTTCCTCAGGAAACTAACAATAGAACTCCCTTATGACCCAGCAATAGCACTGCTAGGAATTTACCCAAGGGATACAGAAATGCTGAGGCATAGGAGCACATGTACCCCAATGTTCATAGCAGCACTCTCCACAATAGCTAAAACATGGAAAGAGCCTAAGTGTCCATCAACAGATGAATGGATCAAGAAGATGTGGTTTATCTATACCATGGAATACTACATGGCAATGAGAAACAATGAAATCTGGCCATGTGTAGCAACATGGATGGACCTTGAGGGTGTTATGCTGAGCGAAATAAGTCAGGCAGAGAAGGACAAATACCGTATGTTTACACGTATAGGAGGATTAGGAGGAACCTAACGAAGGACCGTGGGGGAGAAGAAGGGGAAAAATAGTGGGGGAGAGAAAGGGGGGCAAACCATGAGAGACTCTTGAATGTTGAGAACAAACTGGGGGGTGATGGGCATGGAGGAGGGCACTTGTGGGGATGAGCACTGGGTGTTATATGGAAACCAACTTGACAATAAATTATTCAAAAACATAAAGTTTGTCATCTTGGATATATATACATATAAAAGCAGGGAAGGAACAAAAGTAGGTATACAGAAGTCTTTGAGATTTGGCTACCACAAGGGAAGAGGTCTTCCTGAGTATCAACAGCAAAAATCATAAAAATTCCTACCCAGGTAAACAATAGAACAAAGATCTCAACTTATTTAAAATCTTTCATTATACTTTTGGCAAATATTAAAGAGTTATTGTACTGACCTGAGTCTTAAGAAAGCAGTCTATTAAGATGTCATCTGCTTTATCTTTCAGAATATAGTCAATTTGAGGTCTCCAGTTGATTTAGTAGTCCAGCCGGATATTAGAGCCTTTTTTTAAAAATAAGTAACATTAATCCATGAATCAATGCCTTCTAATTTAATGGTATAAAAGTTGACTAGCAATACCTTGTATGGTCCCTTCCAGTGAGAATGGAGAGAATCTTTGTGCAAGTGTCTTTTCCAATTAATCATGTCTCCAGATGAAGGTTGTAATGTTCAATGTCTTTGTCTCTAAAGGATTCTGTGGAAAGACTTTTCTACTAAAGTATAATTAGTCTCTATGGATTTGATCAGACTTTTATAAAATTAAAGTGTATCCCTTTTTATCACTTGTGGATCAAATGAAATAGGGGTAGGAATATTGGGCCTACTACTATAAGAAGAAGATTCTCATTAAACTTACATCAGAATTTTAAGACTTTCATATAATTTTTGGAACACTTACCATACACTTATGCAAATACAGCATAAAGAGGGTTGAGTATGCTTATTTGACAATGATTCCCCTGTAATTTAACATATCAAATAAACTTAGTTTAATGGAAATTTTGAATATTATAGGGACCCTCTAGAAAAAAAGCCCCAAAGTTTCTTACACGTCAAAAAGACTTGATTTAGAATTTGATTTGGGAAAGTTTGTCAAAAATATCAAAAGTTTTATTAGATGATGACTATTTTAATGATCTACTTCACTGAAGTGAGAAAAAGATTTCAACAGTTACAGCTACAAAAGCCTTAGCTCTTTTTGAATAGAGAAAGCTCAGTAGGTTTTTATTGTTGGTTTTTTTTTACTAATCAAAGATGTGATGCAGAAAAAAAACAGAATTTTTGTTACCCAAGCAGATTACATTAACAGTAAAGAAAACATGGGGCGCCTAGCTGACTCAGTTAAGCATCAGACTCTAGATTTCTGCTGAGGTCATGATCCTACAGTTTGTGAGATTGAGCCCCACATCAGTCTCTGCACTGACAGCATGGAGCCTGCTTCTGATTCTCTTTATCCCTCTCTCTCAAAATAAATAAAGTTAAAAAAAACAGTAAGGAAACCTTGTTTACAATTTCTTATTAAGCATATTTATAATCTAAGAAAATTTGGTGTTTTTTATTGAAGTATAATTAACAGAGTGTATATTACTTTCAGGTGTACAATATGATTCAAGAATTTCTATATTTCTCAGGGCTTGTTAATATAAGCATACTTTTAATCTCCTTTATTTCATTCATCCCCCACCCACTTCCCCTCTGACAACAATCAGTTTGTTCTCTGTATGTGTTAGTCTGTTTTTATGTTGGTTTCTTTTTTCTTCATTTGTTTTGTTTCCTAAATTCCACATGTGAGTAAAATTATATATTTCTGTCTTTCTCTGACTTATTTAACTTAGCATTATACCCT
This sequence comes from Hyaena hyaena, assembly GCF_003009895.1. NCBI lineage: Eukaryota > Metazoa > Chordata > Mammalia > Carnivora > Hyaenidae > Hyaena > Hyaena hyaena. Next base: position 1,049,464 of record NW_024081114.1, read on the forward strand.
CTAGGTCCATCCCTGTCACTGGAAATGGCAAGATCTAATTTATTTTTTATGGCTGAGTAATATTCTGGTGTGTGTGTGTGTATATATACACATATATGTATATATATACACACACCACTTTATCCATTCATCTGTGGATGAACGCTTGTTGGTTTCTATATCTTGGGTACTATAAATCATATTATAAAACCATAAGGATGAATACATCTTTTTGAATTAGTGTTTTACCCCCTTTGGGTAGATACTCAGTAGTAGAATACCTGGATCCTATGTAATTGTTTTTAATTTTTTGAGGAACTGCCATATTGTTTTCCACAGTGGCTGTACCACTTTGCATTCCCACCAACAGTGTACAAGGGTTCCTTTTTCTCCACATCCTCACCAACACTTGTTTCTTACATTATGGATTTAGCCTCTCTGACAGGTGTGAGGTGATAGATTTCATTGAGGGGTTTGATTTGAGTGTCTCTGATGATTAGTGTCTGATAAATCTCGAGAAAATCATGGCCCAACAGGTTAATAGGAGTTGTAGGGATGAGAAGGAATTAAATGAGAGCTGAAAATGTGTAGACAAGAATTAAACAACTGTCATGGGGTCTACTAATACCCACCATTTACAGTGTTTCTGTACTCTATGGAAGGAAAAAGAGAGATCAGTACACAAGAAGAATGTTATTTTCTTAGGGGAGTTCTACAGAACAAGCCATGTAGATATACATTCAGTATTCAGGATGGCTGTTTGTGAAGCCCAGGGCCAAGGTGGATCCTACCTTGCAGACTCACCAGGAACTCTGTAATAAAGACAACCCAAGGATGCAGCTCTGTGGTCCCAAGAGTCTACAAAGCAAACACTTAGAATACCTTCCTTTCCAAATGAGTGAAGATGGAATCCTCCTCTCAAAACTGAGGACAGGAGCCAACAACAGAAGACACCCAAATAAAGGCCTGAACCTCAACCAAAACACATTTGGAACAAGGAGGACTTACCACCATGACTCAAAGCCAGAGCAAAGATGACAGAGTGCAATGGGCTCTTGTGGTTACCTTGCCCAAACAGTGGCAGTGGTATAGATGGTAGTCAGGCACTTTGGGCCTGCAGATTAGGCCATGTAATGTTGCCCAAGAAGACCATGAGGCTGGAAAGCAAACAAAAATATTACTTTAAGGTCTTAGGAAGTCCAACTCCGAAAACACAGAGTCTACAAAGTCAATTGAAATCAAAAGTGTGCTCTGAATTGCAAACAGGAGTACAGACTTGTAAAGGCAAAATTCACAAGGTTACATAACTTGTTTTGAAAGAATTATGGTTGGTATCTTACACAGTATTGGCTGCTTAGCTAGAAGTTGCTCCATTATCTCTATTCCAGTCCAAAGAAGAAAGATGTGTTGGAGGTGGTCTAGGTGCAACAGACAAGTTGAAATTGACAAAAGTCAAGAGTTCTTAGTATTTAAAAATTGAAACAGGAGATGGGCATAGGCCCTGCTTCCTCAGTATCTTCCTGGCCCAAATGAATGATTCTCTCAGCAATGCTTACTTTGGAATCTTCTTTCACAAATTATAATAGTGACCATCTAACAAAATTGCTATGAAGGTTGAGTTATTGCATGTCAGGTACTTAAAACAGTGTTAGTACCTGCAAACTTCTAAGTGTTTGCTATTATTAATTAGTAGTATTATTCAATATTTCATATAGCCTATAGGGCCTGATTAAGTGTTTATACATGTTAGGAGTTCCTGAAGGCATAAAGGTATAAGTTAAGTTACAGCAGATTGAGCCTAACAGATTTTGTAGATAGCATTAAATTGAGCTAAATACAGATTTTTAGCCAAAATTTGTGTGGGGCAGACTCAAAATCAAAATATTTTGAGGAAACATTTTTATTACTTCATTTCTATTTCATGAATGTCATAAAATAAGTCATCCGGCAAAACACTGCATTTTGTATGCTGCAATTCTTTGTTTATGTTTCATGTATTTCTTTGGATTAATTTGTTTCAGTGCTGCTTGCTCATCATGGTATTGAATTTTTCTTACATTAATTCTCCTTACCAAATTCAAGTCTGTGACAATGCTGAAATGTTTACTTCTAAGCTTTTCTGAGTTGGAGCATTAAATCAAGATTCTTCTCTTTTTCTTAGGAAATGAATACTGCTTTAAATTCCAGATCAGTACACAAGAAGAATGTTATTTTCTTAGGGGAGTTCTACAGAACAAGCCATGTAGATACACATTCAGTATTCAGGATGGCTGCTTGTGGAGCCCAGGGCTAAGGTGGATCCTACCTTGCAGACTCACCAGGAACTCTGTGATAAAGACAACCCAAGGATGTAGCTCTGTGGTCCCAAGAGCCTACAAAGGCAAAAAACCTAAGGCTATGTGCTAACATATGAAGACTTGGAAAGATGGATTAGCCTTTATTTCCCTGATGGACTAACATGCGTACTTTTTGCTTCCCCTTTTCAATGTAGGCAAAACATATATCAAAAAAATTCTCTCTTTAGAATCAACAATGTCTAGACATACTTGGGTTGGTTTTTTTTAACTGATTTCTTATGGAATTGTATTTGAAAGCTATTTTAAAGTGCTTGAGGTCGGGGCGCCTGGGTGGCTTAGTCGGTTAAGCGTCCGACTTTCGCTTAGGTCATGATCTCACGGTTCGTGGGTTCGAGCCCCGCGTCGGGCTCTGTGCTGACTGCCAGCTCAGAGCCTGGAGCCTGTTTCAGATTCTGTGTCTCCCTCTCTCTCTGACCCTCCCCTGCACACGCTGTCTCTCTCTCTCCTAGAAATAAATAAAAAACATTAAAAAAAATTAAAAATAAATAAATTGCTGAGGTCATAGTCCTCTTGTCTTGATTGCTTTTCATGTCAAGTAAGCTGAAGAACAACTGATATGCAGAAGCTCATACTTGGGAGAGACTTTACTAAGATTCAATAAACTTCATTCTAAAATTTGTTAAAACAGCCCATATCCAAGCGTTTCCCCACTAGCTTTAAAAAATTTTACCAACATATGTGTGTTCCTCTGCACCAGTGATCTTTTATTTCTTCGTTCAGTATTTCCCAAGCAAACTTCATGAAATGTGAGACCAAGCTGTCCTAGAAACTCTTGGACAGACATACTATCATGTGAATCCCCATTTCTTCCACTCTGAGGGTGTCTTTTGGCCTAGAGGAAATAAAAAATAAATTAAATAGTTGAAACATTGGTTGTGAGACCCTTTGAGAGAACCAAATCTATTGTGAATCTAATGAAACAACTCATGCTGATTTTAAATTAGACGAACTTGACCTTTTCTCATGGAGCCTGTAACACTCCCCCACCCCAAACAGCAGGATGCTAGAAATACTTTGAGTTTCTGGAATCAATCCTAACTTTAAAACATGGTATCAGCATTGTAGACAGCTGGCAAAGAAGGAGTGTCCTTGTAACTTACTGGGTCTTTCTCTGGAGAGTTGATGGACGACTTTAAAAAAAGTAACCTAACAACCTGAGCAAAAAGGCTGAGTGGGATACAATCACAAAGCTTTATTTATTTATAGGCCTGGGCAGTTATGCAAATATTTGGCACTTTTACTCTCCTTATAATGTATATCAAAAATGTTGCAGTACTTATCAACACAGAGCATCAATCAGACACCTTCAGTTGGGTAAGAATGGCATACAGGAAGTAACCTCAAGCCATAACTAGCAGAGCTTGCATGCTCAGAGGGAAGGCTAGTTTGTTTTTAATAGAACCATTGGTCCTTTTTGTAGATGTATGTCTTAGAGGGATCTGAGGGGAGTGATGGACCCAGGCAAGAAGCAGAGGCAACATTCTATGACCTCAATAAAAGATGAAGCCAAATGAACTCTCATATTCTGACTTTTCTTTTTCCAGAGATTGGTTGTCTTAAAATTATAAATTACAGTAACATTCCCAAACAATGATTAGTGTATGGGACTTGCATATATTTTCTTATGACATAAAGAATTTGAACACTCCATGTTAGGGATAAACTACTATAAAATCAGGGACACATATCCAAACAATATATGTCTAATAAAGATTATCCATTGTATTTTAGATTATTTTAGAATCCTCTTTTAAATACTAAGCAACTTCTCACTCTTTAGAATGGCTGGAGTGTCTTCGTATTTTCTAGTTTCAGTAAGAAGTACTTCATTCTGCATGTGTCAACTCATCACTGGTGGCTATAAAAAAGAAAAAAGACATGCTCTGGATTTCACTCTGTCACTCAAGAAAAGGTAAGCAACAACAACATCTTTCTTCCTCTGCAGAAGTTTTTTTTTTTTTAATTTTTAAATATTTATTTTTGAGAGCAAGAGCTAAAGAGAGAGCGCATGAGTGGGAGAGGAGCAGAGAGAAGAAGACACAGAATCCGAAGCAGGCTCCATGCTCTGAGCTGTCAACACAGAGCCCTATGCGGGGCTTGAACCCATGAACCATGAGATCATGACCTGAGCTGAAGTCAGATGCTCAACCAACTTAGCCACCCAAGTTGCAGAAGTTTTTGTTTTTTTTTAATGCCAATATCCAAAGATTACTCAGCCATTCCATGAGCATTCCAAGCAGTAGAAGAATTTGTGCATATACTCAATATTCCTAATCAATGTGACACTTGAATTAAGCTAATTTGTTCAGTGCAAACATGACCTTGAATTATAGAGTAGTATTTTAATGTTGCACTAAGAAACTTTACCTACTGGGAAGAATTTTAATTAGAGTATGATAAGAAAAAAAGTCACTTAATTTGGCTCATTGACTCATCGCTGTTCAGAAAATAATTGGCACCATTTGGAAGCCACATGCAGGGTTTCACATTAAAGAATCATTTGGACAAATGGATAACCAGGTACACTTTGGAGTGGGAGTAAGTGAGGTCTGAAGTTCATCGTTCTCATGTTCATTCATGAATGAAATTAAACAATGCTGAAGGTTAAAAAAAAACTTCTTTACTTAAAAACATATCTTTTGTGGGGGATTCAAGTTCTTGCTGTTCTTTTTTCCCCTTCATCACCTTTAGGACATTCACATGCAATGAGATATTTAAAAAAGAGTTCAAATGTCTGTTATTTTGAGCCTATCCATTCTTTCAAACACATTTATGTAGGGTCTACCAAGTGCTTAGCAGGGTGTTGGTGTCTACAGCACAGAACTTAAGATACACCTTTGTTTTCCAGAAGGTTTCAGCCTATTGGAAGAGACTGACATATAAGTGGGCATTACCATGTAGAATCACGACCCCAGTAACAGGTAGGCCAGAGTGCTGTTGTCATCTCAACACAACTCAAGTGAAACAAAGTAGTGGATCCAAGGTTATTTCAAATATCTCATTTACTGTGTTTTTTAATATAAAAAATTAAGATTATGGAATATAATGTAAACCTGGAATACCACTGAAGCTGCATCATAAATGTTAATGACTCATAAATTTAAGCATCACTTTTTAATATCCTTTTCAGTTCTCACTGACCTTTTCTTTGACTTCCAGTCTAGAAGGAATAAGAAAAAACTCTTATAAGAGCCTCTATCACAACACTATGAAACTTTTCCTTCAGTGCTCTTATTATTGGAGACTTTCACATTAGTCTGTGAAAGTGTTTGATTGATGTCTATTTCCCACATTACATTATATAAAGTTCTATCAGGGCAAAGACACAATCCTTTAATTCATCTTTGTATCCAGTGCACCCTGAAAAGTGCTTGTCCCACAATATATATGTAATAAATATTTGTTGGGTGGGTGAAACAAGTATCCCAAGTACAATTCTTTTGGAAAAATGAAGGTGACCCGGATTAAGGAAGTAATATTGGAACTGAAAACAAAATGGATAGATTTAAGAGACAGGAAAGTAATAGAGGACCTGGTTATTGATTAAACATATGAAGTGAGGGAGAAACAGGTGACAAGGACAACATCCTGATATCCTGTCTGAGTAATTGGTAGGATGGTAGTGCCATTCTTTGAGACATTAAAGTTCTTTTAATGCACTGGGATATAATTTAACAGATATAATCAGAAAACAACTTTCAGTAACCAGTGAGAAATGAAACAAAATGAGAGAGGCACTAAAACATGAATGATCAGGTATGTTCTTAAGAGTTTTCAGGAGAATTATTAAGAAACTCTGAATCTTAATTTAGTGAGACATTTAATAAATTCATTTGTAATTATTTTCTAGGGCTGACATAACAAATTATCACAAAGTCAGTCATTATTTCTATAATTATATATCAACCACTTTAAATAAATAACTTTATATGCCAAATGTTATTATTCAATTCACTTTGTAGATCAGAAACTTGAGGCATATAGGGGTTAAGGAAATTGCCCAGGGTCTCAACTTGTAAATAGTAGAGACATCTTTGGAGTCCAGCCAGTCTGCACTATTAACTACTAAAGAATAAAGCACTTCTCACTAAATTAAAGCAAACAAAAAAAAAATAGCAAGGTTATAGAAAATTTGAAAAACATAATAGTTTGATCTAATGTATATATACTAACTTTGTGCTCAAAGGTAAGAAATATATTCCTTTTGGGGTGCCTGGGTGGCTCAGTTGGTTAAGTGATCTCATGGTTCATGAGTTTGAGCCCCACGTCAGGCTCTGCCCCTCCCCTGCTTGTACTCACCCTCTCTCAAAATAAACATATAAATTTAAAAAATATATATTCCATTCACATTATGCATGATTCATTTATGAACATTGATCATGTTTTCAGGTACAGAATGAAACTTAATGAAAATCAAAAATCAGGATTTTACAGACCATGTTTTATGAACACATTATAATTACATTAAGAGTCACTTTTATGGCAGAGTAACATCCCATTGTATATGTATACCACATCTTTATCCATGCCATTTGCAACAACATGTATGGTCTTAGAGGATACTATTCCAAGTGAAAGAGAAAGACAAATATCATATATGTGAAATCTATTTAAAAAGCACAAATGAACAAAAAAACATGAACAACAAACAACAACAAAAACCCTCATAAATATAGAAAACAAGAGGGGAGGAAAGTAGAGTGGTAAGCAAAACAGGTGAAGGTAAAGAAGAGGTATAAATATCCAATTATAAAAGAAGTAATAAGAATGAAAACTATATCATAGGCAGTATAGTCAACAATATTCTAATAACTTAGTGTGGTGACAGATGATAACAAAAAAACTAACATTGTATTATGTGTCAACTATAAATTGAAACATCAATAAAAAACTAAAATAGAAAAAGTTCATAATTTAAAAATATCCCCCAATACAATTGTTTTTTTTAAAATACATATTACTGGGGAGGGGCAGGATGGTGGAAAGTAAGGAGCTCCGTACTTGCACTCACGCCCATACCTCACAAGGAAAAGATCTGAAGCCACTGGAAACCTTACAAAACCTGAGAGATTGGTAGAAAAAGGACACAGAATCCACTGAGAAAGAGTTCTAACGTGAGTGCGAACTGGGGAAGATAAAACTGGGTCGGGATGGGAGACTCCAGGGTCGGAGGCGATCCCCCTCTGTGGGGACTGATGGGGAAAAAGAGAGAGTCCGAAACAGAAAAACCTCCGCTCGGGGCATAGAAAGACCGTACTTGCCAAATAGGACCCAGAGAAGGAAGCAGCAATTCTGACTCCACCCCCAGAGCTAGGCAGGAGGCCTGGAATTGCCCCCAGGGAATCGCCTGGGAAGTTGTGTCTAAGGCGCTTTCATCGGGCACGCTGACTGAGATTTGGAGGTTGGGACTGGCCTGGGTTGAAGAGAGCAACCAACTTTGGCTGCGCCCCCGGTACGGGGAGTTTACACACCCAAAAGTGAGGTGCAGTGCTTGATTCAAGAAGGGACTGGAGCACCGTCACTCTCCTCCCCACAACCGCCAAGGCAGAGCTCCCGCCTGAGACACTGGATCACGCCACGCCCATCCCTGCCTGAGAGGTGCCCTCCTCCCTTCCCCTCCCCTTTTTTTTCCTTTCTCTTTTCTTTCTTCCCCCCCTCCCCCGCCCCGAACACTGACCAGATTAACTCCAGTCACCGGCTTGCTTAAACAATCACAACTAGTCCATTCTGTAGATGTAAATCCTACACCTCCTGACCTTTTCATCTCTTTCTCTCAGGAGTAATAAGACTATATAGTCTCTCTGGATAATACCAATCATTCTCTCACCTATCCAATCATATTCTACCCTTTAGCTCTTTGAAAAAAGCTTCTTATCCCTTCTGCCTGTTCATTCTATTTCCAATTGTGCCTCATCCCCGCCCTGTCTTCTCTCTCTTTCTCTGTGGTCTTCAACCAGCACTGCATACACACAGCTATTTAACTGTAGCTGGGAAATCCGGTTATATGCTTTAAACCATTCTTTGTCCATCCGTTTTCTTCTTTTTTCCTTTCCTTTTCTCCTTTATGACCCTTTTATTATTTTATACTCTCTATTATCTGCCCTCTCTCCTCCGTCTTTTCTCTTAACTTTTTCGTTTTCCCTCTTGGTTTGCATGTTAGTTGAATTCCTCTGTGCGTTTGTGTGCCCCTGCTCCCTGTGTGTTTGTCTGTCTGTTTTCTTTTCCAGGCTACCTCAAGAAACAAGCCAGAGTACACAAAGTGGAGAGTCCCAAATATCAATACGAATAGGAAAATAAAATAACCAAGGTCCCAACAAGAGAAACCAAGAGATACAATTCAAAAAACATTCTCTGAAAGGATAGGCCCTGGACAGTCAGAGTCTTCTTGGATACAGCAGCGCTCATAGATACAGAGAGCACACCAGGTCTTTAAAACCAACAAGAGCCAGAAAGCTAACTAAAATGACGAAACAAAAGAGCTCTCCTCCAAAGACACTCCAAGAAGAAATGACAGCTAATGAACTGGCCAAAACAGATATCAGCAGCATAACTGAACAAGATTTTAGAATAATAATGGTGAAATTATTAGCTGGGCTTGAAAAAAACATAGGGGACATCAAAGAAACTATGGCTACAGACAGAATGGAAAATAAAAATAGGCATGAAGAATTAAAAAATGCGATAAATGAGATACATAATAAATTAGAGGCCTCCAATGCACGGATTGAAGAGGCAGAAAGGAGAATCAGTGATTTAGAAGACACCGTTATAGAAAAACAAGAAGCTGACAAAAAAAGAGACAAACTGATCCAGGAACAGGAAAGAAGAGTTCAAGAGCTCAGCGATACGGTCAAACGCAACAATATCCGTATCATAGGAATCCCAGAAGAGGAAGAGAGAGGGAAAGGTGCTGAAGGAGTCCTGGAACAAATTATAGCAGAGAACTTCCCCGACCTGGGGAAGGAAGTAAATGTGGAAGTACAAGAGGCTCAGAGGACTCCCCTCAGACGTAACCTGAATCGATCTTCTGCACGACATATCATAGTGAAAATGGCCAAATACAAGGACAAAGAGAGAATTTTGAAAGCAGCTAGGGAGAAAAGGGCCCTAACATACAAAGGGAAACCTATCAGAGTGGTGACAGACCTATCTACTGAAACTTGGCAGGCTAGAAAGGAATGGCAGGAAATCTTCAATGTGATGAACAGTAAAAATATGCAGCCAAGAATCCTCTATCCAGCAAGCCTGTCATTCAAAATAGAAGGAGAGATAAAAACCTTTCCAAATAAACAGAAATTGAAAGAATTTGTCACCACGAAGCCAGCCCTACAAGAAATCCTGAGGGGGATGCTCTGAAGGAAAGGTTGCAAGGAACAAAGATACCAGAGACACCACCACAAACATGAACCCTACAAAAGATACAAAGACTCTAAACCCACATATTTCAATAATAACACTGAATGTAAATGGGCTGAATGCTCCAATCAAAAGACATAGGGTAGCAGAATGGATTAAAAAACAAAATCCATCAATATGCTGTCTACAAGAAACTCATTTTAGACGGGAAGATACCTTCAGATTAAAAGTAAGGGGATGGAGAAATATATATCATGCTACAGGAAATCAAAAGAAAGCCGGAGTAGCGATACTTATATCAGACAAACTGGACTTTAAATTAAAGACAATCACAAGAGATGAAGAAGGGCACTACATAATAATTACAGGGTCCATCCATCAGGAAGAACTAACAATCATAAATGTCTACGCACCGAATATGGGAGCACCTAAATATCTAAAACAATTAATCACAAACAGAAACAAGCTTATAGATAAGAATGTGCTAATAGCAGGGGACTTTAATACTCCGCTTACAGCAATGGATAGGTCAACCAGACAGAAAATCACTAAAGAAATAATGGACTTGAAAGACACATTGGACCAGATGGATCTGACGGATATATTTAGAACTTTACATCCTGAGGCCAGGGAATTTACTTTCTTCTCAAGTGCGCATGGCACATTCTCCAAGATAGATCACATACTGGGACATAAAGCAGCCCTCAATAAATATAAAAGAATAGAGATCATACCATGCACACTGTCAGATCACAATGCTTTGAAACTTGAAATCAATTACAGGAAGAAGTCTGGAAAACCGCCAAAAACATGGAGGTTAAAGAACACCCTTCTAAAGAATGAATGGGCCAATCAGGCAATTAGAGAGGAAATTAAAAAATATATGGAAACAAATGAAAATGAAAACACAACAATTCAAAATCTATGGGATGCGGCCAAGGCAGTCCTAAGAGGAAAGTACATTGCTCTCCAGGCCTATTTCAAGAGATTAGAAAAAGCACAAGTCCAAAATCTAACAGCTCACCTAAAGGAGCTAGAGGCAGAGCAACAAGAACGCCCTAAACCCAGTAGAAGAAGAGAAATAGTAAAAATTAGAGCAGAAATAAACAACATAGAGACCAAAGAAACAATTGAACAGATCAATGAAACCAAGAGTTGGTTTTTTGAAAAAGTAAACAAAATTGACAAACCTCTAGCCAGGCTTATCAAAAAGAAAAGAGAGAGCACCCAAATAGACAAAATTATGAATGAAAATGGACTTATTACAACCAACCCCTCAGAAATACAAGCAATTATCAGGGAATACTATGAAAAATTATATGCCAACAAATTGGACAACTTAGAAGAAATGGACAAATTCCTAAACACACACTCACTACCAAAATTCACACGGGAAGAAATAGAAAACCTGAACAGACCCATAACGAGTGAAGAAATCGAATCAGTGATCAAAAATCTCCCAACAAATAAGAGCCCTGGACCTGATGGTTTCCCTGGGGAATTCTACCAGACATTTAAAACAGAATTAATCCCAATTCTTCTCAAGCTATTCCAAAAAATAGAAGTCGAAGGAAAACTCCCGGACTCATTTTATGAAGCCAGCATCACTCTGATTCCCAAGCCAGACAGAGATCCAGCAAAAAAAGAGAACTATAGGCCAATATCCTTGATGAATACGGATGCAAAAATTCTCAACAAGATCCTTGCAAATCGAATCCAGCAGCATATCAAAAGAATCATCCACCAAGATCAAGTGGGATTCATTCCTGGGTTACAGGGCTGGTTCAACATTCGCAAATCAATCAATGTGATCCATCATATCAATAAAAGAAAAGATAAAAACCATATGATCCTGTCAATAGATGCAGAAAAAGCATTTGACAAAATACAGCATCCCTTCTTAATAAAGACTCTCGAGAAAGTTGGGATAGAAGGAACCTACTTAAACATCATCAAAGCCATCTATGAGAAGCCTTCAGCTAACATCATCCTCAACGGGGAAAAACTGAGAGCTTTCCCCCTGAGATCAGGAACACGACAGGGATGTCCACTCTCACCACTGTTGTTTAACATAGTGCTGGAAGTCCTAGCATCAGCCATCAGACAACAAAAGGAAATCAAAGGCATCAGAATTGGCAAAGAGGAAGTCAAACTTTCACTCTTCGCAGATGACATGATACTCTACATAGAAAACCCGACAGACTCCACCAGAAGCCTACTAGAACTGATCCAAGAATTCAGCCAAGTTGCAGGGTACAAAATCAACGTACAGAAATCGGTTGCATTTTTATACACCAATAATGAAGCAACAGAAAGAGAAATCAAGAAACTGATCCCATTCACAATTGCACAAAAAACCATAAAATACCTCGGAATAAACCTAACCAAGGATACAAGAGATCTGTATGATGAAAACTATAGAAAACTTATGAAGGAAATTGAAGAAGACACAAAGAAATGGAAAAACATTCCATGCTCATGGATAGGAAGAATAAATATAGTTAAGATGTCATTACTACCTAAAGCACTCTACACATTCAATGCAATTCCAATCAAAATTGCACCAGCATACTTCTCAAAACTAGAACAAACTATCCAAAAATTTGTATGGAACCACAAAAGACCCCGAATAGCCAAAGTAATACTGAAAAATAAAACCAAAACGGGAGGTATCACCATCCCAGACTTCAGCCTCTACTACAAAGCTGTCATCCTCAAGACAGTATGGTATTGGCACAAAAACAGACACATAGACCAATGGAACAGAATTGAGAACTCAGAAGTGGACCCAAAAGTATACAGCCAACTGATCTTTGACAAAGCAGGAAAGAATATCCAATGGAAAAAAGACAGCCTTTTTAACAGATGGTGTTGGGAGAACTGGACAGCAACATGCAGAAGAATGAAACTAGATCATTTTCTCACACCATGCACAAAAATCAACTCAAAATGGATAAAGGACCTGAACGTGAGACAGGAAACTATCAACACCCTAGAGGAGAAAGCAGGAAACAACCTCCTTGACCTCCACCGCAGCAACTTCTTACTTGACACATCCCCAAAAGCAAGGGAATCAAGAGCAAAAATAAACTGTTGGGACCTCATCAAGATTAAAAGCTTCTGCACAGCCAAGGAAACAACCCAGAAAATTAATAGGCAACCAACGGAATGGGAAAAGATAGTTGCAAATGACATATCAGATAAAGGGTTAATATCCAGAATCTATAAGGAACTCACCAAACTACACGCCCGAAAAACAAACAACCCAGTGAAGAAATGGGCAGAAGACATGAACAGACACTTCTCCAAAGAGGACATCCAGATGGCCAACAGACACATGAAACGATGCTCAGCATCCCTCCTCATCAGGGAAATACAAATCAAAACCACACTGAGATACCACCTCACGCCAGTCAGAGTGGCTAAAATGAGCAAATCAGAGAACTCTAGATGCTGGCGAGGATGTGGAGAAACGGGCACCCTCCTACACTGTTGGTGGGAATGTAAACTGGTACAGCCCCTCTGGAAAACAGTGTGGAGGTTCCTCAGGAAACTAACAATAGAACTCCCTTATGACCCAGCAATAGCACTGCTAGGAATTTACCCAAGGGATACAGAAATGCTGAGGCATAGGAGCACATGTACCCCAATGTTCATAGCAGCACTCTCCACAATAGCTAAAACATGGAAAGAGCCTAAGTGTCCATCAACAGATGAATGGATCAAGAAGATGTGGTTTATCTATACCATGGAATACTACATGGCAATGAGAAACAATGAAATCTGGCCATGTGTAGCAACATGGATGGACCTTGAGGGTGTTATGCTGAGCGAAATAAGTCAGGCAGAGAAGGACAAATATCACATGTTTGCACGTATAGGAGGATTAGGAGGAACTTAACTGAGGACCTTGGGGGAGAAGAAGGGAGGAAATGGTGGGGGAAAGGGAGAGAGGGAAACCATGAGAGACTCTTGAATGCTGAGAAACAAACTGAGGAGTGATGGATGTGGGGTTGAGGGGGGAGATGGGCATGGAGGAGGACACTTGTGGGGATGAGCACTGAGTGTTATATGGAAACCAATTTGACAATAAACTATTTGTAAAAAAATAAAATAAAATGCTAATAAGTGTTAAAAAAATAAAAGTAGTAGAGGTTGGTCTTCAAAAAAAATTATAAAATTGATGTTATTTACTTTATTAGCATATCAAATTATGTAAAGTATAACAGATGCCAAAAAAAGCTTTGATAAAATCCACAATTCATTTATGATGAAATGGTTTAGCAAAGTCAAAATTAAGTGAAACTATAACTTGATAAGGGGCATGTTTCAAACTCTAAAGCTTATATAATTATAAAATGACTGAATGGGTTCCTTTAAGTCAGAAACAAGTTAAAGACAGTTGTTCTTACTACTTAAGATTAACTACATTGGAAGTCATAACAATTTCAGTAAGAGGAAAAAGGAATAAAAACTACGAATTAGAAAGAAAAAACAAAAAGAATATTATTATTGATGATATAACTCTACATATAAAATATCCAAGAAATCCTAAGGAAAAAAATATTAGGACTAAATAGACTAGTACGTTTAATACACAATTACACAAAACTATAGCAGACCCTTAACTCGGATTTGAACTGTATGGGTCTACTTACACATGCATATTTTTGATAAACGCAGTAGTGTTGTAAATGTATTTTCTCTTTGTGATGACTTTAACATTTTCTTTTCTCTAGTTTATTGTAAAAATATATCATACATATAACACACAAAATATGTTAATTGTTTATGTTATTGGTAAGTCTTCCAGTTGATAGTAGGCTATTAGTAGTTAAGTTTTGGGGGAGTCCAAAGTTATAAACAGATTTTCAACTTTTGGGGGGACAGGCACCTTTAATCCCCATGGTGATCAAAGGTCAATTGTAATTGGATTCTTAAGCACACAAAAAGAAATAATTCAAAAATATAATTTATAAAATAACCATAATCATAAAAAAGATATAGGATTTGATTTAAAAAATATACAAGGTCTTTGTAAGGAAAGTATTGATAAAATAATTGATAAAAATAAGTCACATTAAATTCAAAGATAAATCATGGATGGAGAGACAATGTTATAAGTCCAGTAATCGTCCTGAAAATCAAATAGGAACATTAAAATTTCAATAAAAGTATACAAAAGGATTAGTTTATTTGAAACTAAGTAAATGTAAGAATGAACAGATGTAAAGGTCAGGGCAAACATGTCAAATCTTGCTAACATAATTTAGTCAGTAAGACAATGTGATTTTGATGCAAGATAAATAGATGACTTTATCAGAAAAAAAAAGCACAGAAACAAAGCCACGATATAAAAACTATAGGTTGAGTAAAAAGCAGTAGAAAGAGGATATATTATTCAACAGGTGGTCCTGGAAAGAACTAACTGTAGAAAAATAAAATTAGATTTCTACTTCTTGCACTGTGTACAAATGACTTCCAAGTGGACTACATACATAATTATGAAGAGCCAGACCAGAATACATAACATAGAAAATAGTGAAAACAAGAATAATTTTTGGTTTAAAGTTTATTTTTATTATCTATTTTGAGAGAGAGAGAATCCCAAGCAGGCTCCATTCTATCAGCATGCAGACCTGCATGGGACTCAATCCCACAAACTGAGATCATGACCTGAGCCCAAATCAAGAGTCTGACACTCAGGTCACCTGTAGCCCCACATTGAGCCCCTCATAGGGCTCTGAGCTGACAGTGCAGAGTCTGCTTGGGGTTCTCTCTCCCTCTCAAAATAAATGAATAAACTTATAACAACCCACATTTTTAAAAAGTCAGATACTCAACCAACTGAGCTACCCAGTGCCCCCCAAGAATTTTTTTTATAAACAGAACATTTAACAAAACCCAATAAATTTGACTGCATTAAAGTTTATTCTTTTATGTGACCAAGACCTCTAAACCAAGTGGAAGATAAACCACAGACTTGAAGAAGCTATTTATAATATATGTAGCCAAGAATTAGTATTTAGCATGCATATGTAATAACTATAAGTAAAATTTTATAAACAACCAAAAGACAATTGGTAAAATGGATTGAAAACTCCTGAAAAAGGAAAAACCCAGGTCTGATAAATGCACAAAACACAGATCAAATTCATTAATTATCAGGGAAAAACAACACAATTAAGATATACTATGTTACTTCAACAAACTGGCAAACACTAAAATGTTGAAAATACCAAGTGTGGGCAAGTATATGAGGAATGGAAGCCCCTATTCTTTGCTAGTGGTAATATAAATATATATAACCACTTTGGGTTTAGCAAGAACTAGAGGTTAATAGTAGCACATACCCTACAGCAGAGTGATTCCTCTGTGACTACAGTGTAGATTAGAAACATTCACACATGTATACATGGTTAGCTATATAAGAATATTCATTACAGCCTGGCAATAATATACATGCAAAGCAATAATAAAAACTGATTTCAGGATACTTTCTGGGATAGACAGGAAGGAGAATAAATTCAGAAGACCTTAACCAAATTTGTTATTTTTTAAATAAAAATGTCTCAAGCAAATATAACAGCTGGTATATTGATATATTTCACAACAAATTTTAAGTTTAAAAAGGAACTCTAAGTTTACTAAGTGAATATAACAATGAATAATACAGGCTTCAAATGTGGATGGGATTTTAGCAGGTTGAAAGGGGAATTACAGATTAGAACTCGGACAAGGGCCAAGCCACAGAGATGGTGATGTCTGGGTACTTGGAAAAATCAGGGAGAAACCACATGCCCCAAAAGAGACAGAGTGGTGCAGTGGTGAAGACTGAGGCCTTTGGAGTCAGAGAGAAGGCTTGGTTCTATACCCTGTTCTAGGGCAGGCTCCATGAGGCTATTTGAGAATTGAATCAGGAGTACAGAAAAGGTTGGAGCACACCACTTGCCCCTAGCACTTTCTCTACAGTGACAGCCCTTACTTACTTCCATGGTCATGGGAAGATGGAGTATAGTTCACAAGGGAAAGACAGCTTGTAACTAGAGACTCACACACCTGAAAAGTCTTAACTTTATCCTGAAGATAGTGAAAAGTCATCACTGCTATTTTCTAAGAAATTAGGTTTAGAGTTTGGGGGAAAATGAGGGAGGGTGCAGCTAATGCCATTTTAAGAGGCAAGTTTATAGCAATAAAGGCCTAGCTGAAGAAACAAGAAAAATTTCAAATAAACAATCTAACCTTAAACCTAACAGACCTAAAAAAAAGGAAAACAAACAATGCCCAAAGTTAATAGAATGAAGGAAATAATAAAGATCAGATGAGAAATAAATTAGAGATATAAAAAATTTAGAAAAGCTATGTGAATTCAAGAACCAGTTCTTTGAAAAGAGCAACAAAATTGATAAATCTTTAGTCAGACACATCAAGAGAAGAAGAAAAAGTAGTTGAGTAGTATCAGAAACAAAAGGGAAGTAACAACTGACACCAGAGAAATACAAAGAAATATAGGAGACTGCTTCAAAAAAAAACTATATATCAACAATTGGACAATCTATAACAAAAGGATCAATTCCTAGGAACATACTATTTTCTACCTAAATCAGGAAGAAATAACATATTTGAACAGACCCATTACTAATAACAAAATTAAATCAGTAATCAAAAAACTGTCAACAAATAGAAGTCCACAACCTGAGGGTTTCACTACCAAACAGTTAAAGAAGAGCTAATTCCTAGTATTCTCAAACTATTCTGAAAAATAGAAAATGAAAGAAATGCCCCCAAATTATTCTATGAGGCCAGCATTACCCTGATACCGAAGATAGACAAATACACTATGCAAAGAGAACTACAGGCCATTATCCTTGATGAACATAGATGCAAAAACCCTCTACAAAATATTTGCAAACAAAATTTAAGATCACATTAACCATTATCAAATGGAATTTATTCCAGAGATGCAAAGATGTTTCAATAATCACAATCCTTCAGTGTGATACATCACATTAACAGGAAAAAGAATAAAAACAATATGATCCACTCAACAGATGCAGAAAAAGCATTTAACAAAATGCAACATTCATTAATGATTAAAAAAAACTTGTCTATAAAGTGGGTTTAGAAGGAAAATGCTTTAGCATAATAAAGGCTTTCTATGACAAAACCACAGCTAACTTCATACTCAATTGTGAGAAACTTAGAGAAACTCTAAGACTAGGAACAAAACAAGGGTGTCTGCTGTCTGATTCCACCAGAAGCCTACTAGAACTGATCCATGAATTCAGCAAAATCGCAGGGTACAAAATCAACATACAGAGATCGGTTGAATTTTTATACACCAATATTAAAGTAACAGAAAGAGAAATCAGGAAACGGATCCCATTCACAATTGAAAAAAAAAACAAACCACAAAATACCTAGG
The DNA here is from genome assembly GCF_003009895.1 of Hyaena hyaena. Classification (NCBI taxonomy): domain Eukaryota; kingdom Metazoa; phylum Chordata; class Mammalia; order Carnivora; family Hyaenidae; genus Hyaena; species Hyaena hyaena. The sequence goes on from NW_024081114.1 coordinate 1,067,581, forward strand.
AATAAACCTAACCAAAGATAAAAAGACATCTGTATGATAAAAACTATAGAAAACTTAGGAAGGAAATTGAAGAAGACACAAAGAAATGGTAAAACATTCCATGCTCATGGATTGGAAGAATAAATATAGTTAAAATGTCATTACCACCCAAAGCAATCTACACATTCAATACAATCCCAATCAAAATTGCACCAGCATTCTTCTCAAAACCAGAACAAACTATCCTCAAATTTGTATGGAACCACAAAAGAGCCCAAATAGCCAAAGTAATATCGAGGAAGAAAACCAAAATGGGAGGCATCACCATCCCAGAATTTAACCTCTACTACAAAGCTGTCATCATCAAGACAGTATGGTATTGGCACAAAAACAGACACATAGACCAATGGAACAGAATCGAGAACTCAGAATTAGACCCTGAATGTATGGCCAACTAATCTTTGACAAAGCGGGAAAGAGTATCCAAAGGGAAAAAGACAGCCTCTTTAACAGATGGTGCTGAGAGAACTGGACAGCAACATGCAGAGGAATGAAACTAGATCATTTTCTTACACTATACACCAAAATAAATTCAAAATGGATAAAGGACCTGAATGTGAGACAGAAAACCATCAAAACCCTAGAGGAGAAAGCAGAAAAAATCTCCTTGACCTCAACCACAGCAATTTCTTACTTGACACATCCCCAAAGGCAAGGGAATCAAGAGCAAAAATGAACTACTGGGACTTCATCAAGATAAAAGGGTTCTGTACGGCAAAGGAAACAATCAATAAAACTAATAGGCAACTGACAGAATGGGAAAAGATAGTTGCAAATGACATATTAGATTAAGGGCTAGGATCCATAATCTGTAAAGAACTCACCAAAGTCCACACCTGAAAAACAAATAATCCAGTGAAGAAATGGGCAGAAGACATGAACAGACACTTCTCCAAAGAGGACATCTAGATGGCCAACAGACACATGAAATGATGCTCAGCATCCCTCCTCATCAGGGAAATACAAATCAAAACCACAATGAGATACCACCTCACGCCAGTCAGAATGGCTAAAATGAACAAATCAGGAGACTCTAGATGCTCTCGAGGATGTGGAGAAATGGGCACCCTCCTACACTGTTGGTGGGAATGTAAGCTGGTGCAACCCCTCTGGAAAACAGTGTGGAGGTTCCTCAAAAAGTTAACCATAGAACTCCCCTATGACCCAGCAATAGCACTGCTAGGAATTTACCCAAGGGATACAGGAGTGCTGATGCATAGGGGCACATGTACCCCAATGTTCATAGCAGCACTCTCAACAATAGCCAACTCATGGAAAGAGCCTAAGTGTCCATCAACAGATGAATGGATCAAGAAGATGTGGTTTATCTATACCATGGAATACTACATGGCAATGAGAAAGAATGAAATCTGGCCATGTGTAGCAACATGGGTGGACCTTGAGGGTGTTATGCTGAGCGAAATAAGTCAGGCAGAGAAGGACAAATACCATATGTTTGCATATATAGGTGGATTAGGAGGAAGTTAACAGAGGACGATGCAGGAGAAGAAGGAGAAAAATAGCTGGGGAGAGGGAGGGAGGCAAACCATGAGAGACTCTTGAATGCTGAGAACAAACTGAAGGCTGAGGGGGGTGGGGGAGAGGGGAAGGGGGTGACAGGCATAGGGTAGGGCACTTGATGGGATGAGCACTTGGTGTTATATGGAAACCAATTTGACAATAAACTATTTTATAAAAAAGCAGTTCACCAAACAAAAAACATTGGAACTACTAAATAAATTATTTAAGGTTGCAGAATACAAAATTAATACACGGAAATCTGTTGTATTTCTTTGCACTAATAATTAAGTTGCCAAAATAAAGAAGGAGTATAAAGAATAGTGGTTATATAAGTATAACTCATAACAGAAAAATCTAGACTTTAAAATAAAGATTTTAACAAGACAGAGAATTGAATTATATCATAATTAAGGGGTCAATCCACCAAGAAGAACTAACAGCTATAAACATTTATGCTCCAAATGTGAAGCACCCGAATATATAAATCAGTAAATCACATACATAAACTCATTGATAATACCATGCATATTTTCAGACCACAACGTGATGGTACATAAGAGATATGAAATTCTAAATCAACCACAACAAAAAATGTGGAAAGATAACAAATACTCGGAGAATAAATATCATCCTCATAAAGAATAAATGGATTAACCACATTCAATTAAAGAGGTTAAAGAGGAAATTTAAAGGTACATGAAAGCCAAGAAAATGATAACACCACAGCACAAAACCTCTGGGATACAGTAAAGGCGGTTATAAGAGGGAAGTACAGGGGCGCCTGGGTGGCTCAGACGTTAAGCGTCCGACTTCAACTCAGGTCATGATCTCACGGTTGGTGTGTTCGAGTCCCACGTGGGGCTCTGTGCTGACAGCTAGCTCGGAGCCTGGAACCTGCTTCAGATTCAGTCTCCCTCTCTCTCTGACCCTCCCCTGCTCACGTTGTCTCTCTCTCTCTCAAAAATAAATAAAATTAAAAAAAAAAAAAAGGAAGGAAGTATATAGCTATCCATGCCTTCCTAAAGAAGGAAGAAAGGTCTCAGATACACAACCTAACTTTACACCTGAAAAAGCTGGAAAAAAGAACATCAAATAAAACCCCAAAGCAGCAGAAGACAGGAAATAATAAAGATTAGAGCAGAAGTCAATGCTATTGAAAACCAAAAAAGCAGTAGAAAAGACCAATGAAACCAGAAGCTGGTTCTTTGAAAGATTTAACAAAATTGATAAACCCCTAGACAGTTTGACCCAAAAGGAAAATGAAAGTACCAAAATATTAAAATCAAGAATGAAATAGGAGATATAACAACCAACACAGTAGAAATACAAACCATACTAAGAATATTATGAGCAATTAAATGACAGTAAAATGGACAATCTGGAAGAAATGGACAAATTCCTAGAAACATATAAACTAGAAAAACTGAAACAGGAAGATAGAAAATTTGAGCAGACCCATAACCAGTAAAGAAATCAAAATAGCAATCAAAAATCTCCCCTAAAACAAGAGTCCAGGGCCTGATGGCTTTCCGGGGGGAATTCTACCAAACATTTAAAGAAGAGTTAATGCCTATACTCTTGAAGCTGTTCCAAAAAATAGAAATGGAAGAAAGACTTCCAAAACTTTTCTATGAAGCCAGCATTACCTTGACACTAAAGCCAGACAAAGACACCCCAAAAAGGAGAACTACAGACCAATTTCTCTGATTCACATGGATGCAAAAATCATCAACAAGATACTAGCCAACCAGATTAACAATACATTAAAAGAATTTTTCACCACGACCAAGCAGGATTTATATCTGGGATGCAGGACTGGTTCAATATCTGCAAAACAATCAATGTAATTCATCACATCAATAAAAAGAAAGGACAAGAACCACATGATCCTCTTAATAGATGCAGAGTAAACATTTAACAAAATACAGCATCCTTTCTTGATAAAAATCCTCAAGAAATTAAGGATAGAAGGATAATACCTCAAGATCATAAAAGCCATATATGAAAGACCCAATGCTAATATTATCCTCAATGGGAAAAACTGAGCTTTTCCCCTAAGGTCAGGAATAAGATAGGGATGTCCACTCTCACCAGTGTTATTCAACATAATGTTGGAAATTTTAGCCTGAGCAATCAGACAACACAAATAATCCAAATGGGCCAGGAGGAAGTCAAACTTTCACTCTTTGCAGATGACATGATACTCCATATGGAAAACCCAAAAGATTCCACCAAAAAACTGAATGATGAATTCAGCAAAGTGGCAGGATATAAAATCAATGCACAGAACTTGAGTGGATTCCTATACACCAAGAATAAAGCAACAGAAAGAGATATCAAGGAACTAATCCCGTTTACAATTGCACCAAAAACCATAAAATACGTAGGAATAAATCCAACCAAAGCAGTGAAAAATCTATACACTGAAAGCTATAGAAAGCTTATGAAAGAAATTGAAGACACACACACAAAAAGGAAAAATATTCCATGCTCCTGGATAGGAAGAACAAATATTTTTAAAATGTCAATACTACCCAAAGCAATCTACATATTCAATGCAATCCCTATCAAAATGACACTAGCATTCTTCACAGAGCTAGAACAAACAATCCTAAAATTCATATGCAACCAGAAAAGACCCTGAATAGCCAAAGCAATTTTGAAAAAGAAAACCAATGCTGGAGGCATCACAATCCTCGACTTCAAGCTGTATTACAAGGCTGTAATCATCAAGACAGTATGGTACTGGCAGAAGAACAGACACTCAGATCAACGGAACAGAATAGAGAACCCAGAAATGGACCCACAAACCTATGGCCAACTAATCTTTGACAAAACAGGAAAGAATATCATATAGAATAAAGACAGTTTCTTCAGCAAGTGGTGCTGGGAAAACTGGACCACTTTCTTACACCATACACAAAAATAAAATCAAAATGGATGAAAGCCCTAAATGTAGGACAGGAAGCTATCAAAATCCTCAAAGAGAAAGCAGGCAAGAACCACTTTGACCTTGGCCGCAGCAACTTCTTACTTAACATATCTCCAGAGGCGAGGGAAACAAAAACAAAGTTAAACTATTGGGACCTCATCAAAATAAAAAAGCTTCTGCACAGCGAAGTTAACAATCAGCAAAACTAAAAGGCAACTGACAGAATGGGAGAAGATACTTGCAAATGACATATCACATAAAGGGTTAGTATCCAAATCTATAAAGAACTTACTGAACTCAACACTCAAAAAGCAAATAATCCAGTGAAGAAATGGGCTAAAGTCATGAACAGACACTTCTCCAAACAAGACTTCCAGAAGGCCAACAGACACATGAAATAATGCTCAACATTACTCATAATCAGGGCAATACAAATCAAAACCACAATGAGATACTACCTCACACCCGTTAGAATGGTTAACATTAACAACACAGGCAACAACAGATGTTGGCAAGGATGCGGAGAAAGAGTATTTCTTTTGCACTGCTGGTAGGAATGTAAACTGGTGGAGCCACTCTGGAAAACAGTATGGAGGTTCCTCAAAAAATTAAATATACAACTACCCTATGACCCAGCAATTGCACTTCTAGGTATTTATCCAAGGGATATGGGTTTGTTTTTCTATGGGACACATGCACTCCAGTGTTTATAGCAGCACTATCAACAATAGCCAAAGTATGGAAAAGCCCAAATGTCCATTGACAGATGAATGGATAAAGAAGAGTTGGTATATGGTGTAGTATTACTTGGCAATCAAAAAGATTGAAAACTTGCAATTTGCAACTACATGGATGGAACTAGAGGGTATTATGCCAAGTGAAATTAGTCTGTCAGAGAAAGACAAATATCATATGACTTCATTCATAAGAGGACTTTAAGATACAAAACAGATGAAGGTAAGAGAAGGGGATATATAATATAAAAACAGGGATGGGGACAAAAATATAAGATACTCTTAAATATGGAGAACAAACAGAGGGTTACCAGAGGGGTTGTGGGAAGGGGGATGGGCTAAATGGGTAAGGGAATCTACTCCTGAAATTATTTTTGTACTATATGTTAACTAATGTTTATGTAAGTTTTAAAAATAAATTACATAAAAATTAAAAAATAGCATTATTTGTCCAAACCCTCATCTCTGTCCTTTCCTCATGCAACAACACTGTAGAAATCTTAGTTACACCTATAAGCACTCTTTCCTTCTTTTTATGTTGAGCAGCATAACCCTGTAACTAATGTATGTGATTTATGTCTGAAATACTTGAGTTTAAATCCTGGCTTTGCTAATGTATTACCAGTCTCAATTTGCTCATCTGTTGAATGGAGATAATAGTACCTACTTCTTAGGATTCTTGTGAAGATAAAATGCAGTTTGTTCCAGGTCCATGATTCTGCTTAGAAATGTGCACTGGGCTTTTAATCAGAGAGAAGGATGAATTGTTTCCAAGAACTCTAAAGTGAATGGGCTTCCAGTTGATTGCAGGTTTACAGAAAAATGATGAAAATTTCTGGCTTAGATAGTAATGAAGAGGTTCAAAACAGCAATTCTTCTTTCGCACAGAGTAGTAATTTAGCTTGAGAAAGTTAAGGCACTGGTGAATAATTGATTGCAAAATACGCATTATGATGTGCATAATTTAGTTAAACAAAAGCTCATGAGAAAGTTAATTTCAAAAAGAGGTGTATTAAAGCAGGCTATAAGCACAGTATTTCTATCTAGTCTATCCCTTGAAACTTTAAAACATAGTTAAACTCAGGGAAATTGCCAATTACTTATTTGAGGAGAAGCAGTTTTGTGTGCATATGAAAGTATGTATCTTATATAATTAAATATATTATATATTCTATTAGCATAGCTACCATATGTACACAATAATATATATGGTAGGTTACCTTATAGTCAGTATAAATTATATTTTTGTAAATACTATATGTGATATAGAAATATCAATATACCTAAAGTAGGCACCGTTATGTAACCATATGGGGGCATATATCCTAGTATGTGTACATGTGTTCTATATACATATCCTATATATATCTACGTAGGTAGTATATATCTGTTAAAAAAGAAAACCACAGGCCCAAAATGGCATCACTTAGGTTAAGGCCCAAGTCAGTAAACCAAGATTTAACACCTAACCTAACTGTAGTTTCAACCCCTTAGGAATGTAATGTGCCATATTTGCCAAGAGATCAAAAAATATAGAAAAATTAAAAATTATAATATAAAATATATAATTGGATTATATAATAGAATTTTTAAAATTTCTAATATAAAAATGATCTTCTCCCTTCCTCACAATTATTAATTTGTCAGGGTTCAACATCTCCAGTGAACTATATCTATGGATCATATATACTCTAAAACCAAATAAAAACATTTAAAAACACGATCCAGCTCATACTGAAAACAACAAACCTTTCTATTTTATAAAATATCTAAGCCAAATAGGCCTTCTCAGATTATTGAGATGCATGAGATATTGCATGTTGTAAACATACTTGGGTTGTCATAAAATACTGAGCCCTTTAGAAGGCACTCCATTTAGCTTTCACCTGAGCTTTGCTGCCAGAGGTCTGGATCCACTGTGGTCACAGAGTGGCTTTCTGATGAGTCAAGAGTTAATTGCACTGCAGAGCTTTGGTGTTCACAGGCTGAAATCTCAGGAACACTGTTGAAAAAGAAGTCTTTGTACCCCTGCCTTTTGGATGGACAGATGGGCAAGCAGATCAACCCTTCTCCACAAGGATGGGACCCTCCTACCTGGGCTCCAGACTGCCATGTCTACAGCAGAATGCAGTCTGTCTTCTGGACCTGGGATTGTCATAGAGACTCAAATGATATTAAGTCTCCTGAGCTGATGGATGGCAAGGGTCTGTGATGCTTAGCAGTGCTTCCCTGCCTTACCCCGATTATCTTACTATCAATACCAACATTGTCTGTTGCAAACTTTATCCACCCTGATCTAGGCACCTGACTTCCTGAATTTTCAGCACTTCAGTACGTGAACAATTACACATTTGTGTATGTGACTAACAACTAGTGAATACTTGCCTTGCACTGTGAGGAGAGTACATGGTATTATTGTGAGGGAGGGTGGCAGAAGTGAACTCCAGGTTTGGGTTGTTTCAGGTCAGACAGCAAACTGTACTAATCCCAGAGTGACAGCAAATCAGCTTGGGTTAGTAGCTCCAAATAAGTGTGGCTATAGAAAGGGGCTGCCTGCAACCCTGACATCTTCTGTAAAACTATGGATTCCTGTGGGGCTTGGTAAGTAATCACTTAGATATTAATTGATGCCAATTGGAGAGCATTTACAGTGATTTGGAAGATCAAAGAAAACACTTTAAAAGTAATTTTTAAGATCAGACCCATGGCAGTTGAAAGTGGTAGAGCAACTAGTTCCACTGGATTCAGTACCAATTCCTCTAGGTTATTACATCAGGAGCCCACTGATCATGGGCCCAGTGTCCACTCAGGGGCACTCAGGCAGCAGGGGAACACACTAAAATGTCACCCAGGACACAGAGAACACTGCTTTGTCTCTGCCTGTCAGAGAGTAAGATAATGAAGGAAGGCTGGTGCTGAAAAGCACTCAGAACCCCTCCACTATCACCATTTCTGACAAATAGAGGGCTACAGCCACAGGCCACAAAGCAGAGAAGCCTTAATCATGTCACCAGAAGCCAACAATGACAGCTGCAGGCTGTAAGGGATCTGGACTCACAGCCAAAGGCTCTATGCTTTGTCACTATATTTTCCAAATGAAATAGCCAGGGCATATACTCTGTCAAAGGGATATATTCCAACCTGTGATTAATTTTCATGGAAAGACAAAGGAAGAAAATATTTGTAGTGTGAAATGTCGTGGAAGATGCACATGGAAAAAAATGCAGTCTTAGGGACATGCCATAGGAGGACAGGGAATTGGCTGCAGTGGTTAGAGAGGAGTCTATTCCAAGTTGCAGTGTTATGTTTGAAGGGATAGGAGTGCCAGCCACAGCAGGACAAAAGGGAGAGTGTGACATTGCCTAAAAAGAATGCATTCAATAAATATTTATTACTGAATAAATGAATAAATTTATAATAACAGTCTGTATAAGGAAAACTGGCAAGAGGAGATAAACTGTCCCAGGCTATAGAAAAAACTAGTCCTGCTCCCAGGCCTTCCTACTCAGAATGTGGTCCCGAAGCAGCAGAATGGCCTCATCTAGGAGCTTGTTAGAAATTCAGAATCCTGAGCCCTACTCTGCTCTCCAGATGATCTTATACACATTAAAGTTTGAGAAGATCTGCTGTAAGGATGTGCCCAGTCACAGTCAATAGAAAGGACAGATGCATGGGACCCAACCAATCATTGTGTACAGGCTGAGGGGACAGGTGGTCAAATTACAGGTTTCATGAAGGACACACACACAGAATAGGGATGGACAGAAACAATCAGAAGTTGAAAAAGATAATTATAGTCACAGATTACATAGAGACAGATCAGGTACAAGAACAAAATAAATGTGAACTAACAATATAAGGGTATATACAAGTATAGGAAAAAATTGAATTTAAAATTTCCTCTGGTGCCAAAACAGAAAACAAAGTACCCCGTCCATTTTCTTTTAGTATTCCTTGAGAAAACTTGAAGCTGTAAATACTTTCTTTGCCTACTTCAGATGTATGTAAATCTTTTTAAAGCTAAATAAGCCTCTGGCCAGCTCTTCCTCCTAAGAGTGTTCTTTTGGGGAGGCTACTAGCATCTATTTGGAATGTGGATGTGGGGACCATGGTGTCCAGGTGTTCCTGCCCCTGTGCGAGTTTAGCTTAGACACCTGGCTCCAAGTTGTAACTATCTGCTTATCATAAAAGTTTATTTTCCTTGGGATAAAGATAATTAACATGTATATAATGGAATAACAGATGCCCAGCTATTATGAAGGGTAAGGTTTCTTTCTGTCTTGGCAATCTCTTCAGCAATTGCCTATGATCTGCATTGCAGCCTGGTTTAATGTTTAATCACCGATAAAACGGTTTTATTCTTTTCTATATTTTGTAGAGAAGATTCTTTTGGGTTGGCAGGAAATATTTTTTGTTTTCAATTAATTCCCCAAGACCAAATCATAGAGGGCTTGAGGATTGGAGTGTCTGCTGCCAACAACATACAGATAAAATAATTCCCATCATGGCTGTAGAAAAAGGGAGCAGAGTCAACAATGAATTGTCATTTCATTATTATTTGATAGTTCATGATGTATACTAGGTCTTCATTACAAATCTTAAAATGTAATGAAACTATGTGACAATGGAGATGCACGAACTCTTTTTTAGGCAGAAGGATGAAATTCTGAAAAATTAATATTTTAAAATCCCTTTCCTGAAACCAGGAAATAGTGGCCCGTGTAGTTCTAAAAGTCACAAAAGATGACAATATGGGGAGGACAACCTGGTTGCTCTGCTCTTGCCACCAGAGACCTTGCCCATGAGGGCCAAGACTGGTATGGCCTGGTGTCACTGATTTTACACAGGATGATTAGAGCCCAGAGCAGTGTAGTTGGCTACACAGGTGGTATACATCCTCTAATCTCCACATATGTTAGTGGTCCATTTATTTATTCAGTTCATCCCCATACACTTATTCAACATCCTGGAGTACCAGTTTCAGCACTAAATGCTGCAAGTACAACTAATGAAGCTCAGGTCTGACTCCAGAAGAGCTCCCAGTTTACCAAGGAAAAAAGACACATGAAAGATTATGGCAGAGAATGGCTAAGTGTCATAACTGGAATCAGCACAAGAAGTGATGAAAATTCAGAGGACAACTGACATCTTGGGGAAGGTCAGCAAAATCTTCTGGAAGATAAGATGGCTGAGCCCTCTCCTGAAGCTGAGAGTCCAATCCAATCACTATAGTCTGGGTCCTCACATTTCTTCCCTTTGGCTGTCTAATTCCCAAGACCTGATTCTCTAGATCTCAGCTTATGCAACCTCCACCAGGAAGGCTTCAGTGGCCCTGTAAGGCCGGAATAGGCGATGCTTCTTTGTGCCTTCACAGGGGCCTGTGTTCCCCTTATCCACAGTATCAGTCTTTACTGTCAGTGCTCATTTACCTGTCTGTCAACCCCACAACAGACTGGGAGCTCTGGTAGGGCAGAAACTTCATGATACTCACTTGTGTATCTCTAGCACTTAGCATAGTCCCTGGCACACAGGTAACATGTAATACTGTGAAATGACTGAGTGTTAGGTGAAAAGCAGTATGTGAGAGAAGTATTGGGAGGGAAGGAGAAAAGTTATTGACATTATCAGTAGAGAGAAAAGTATGAGCCTATGAAGGCAGAAAAAAAAACCCAACAACAACAACAACAAAACAAGCAACCCTCCCCCCCCAAAAAAACAAAAGATACAAAAAAAACAAAAGATAAAAAAAAACCAACCTCCAGCTAAGTATTGTGTATAGGGAATGACAAATATTTTAGAGTTGCTGCACCCCACCCTGCAAAGGAAAGAGTGGCAGGAAATAAAATTGGAAAACTAAGTACAGACCCTGCTTCAGTCTCAGGGTAAATGAAGTCAAGTGCCCCCCACTGATCTCTTCCCCTTTGGAAGGGTCTTGAGGATTGCTCATTCAAGTTGATATTTATCTAGTGTGAACATGGTACAGACAACTCTCCCTACCGTGTAAACCACAGAGATGCAACATTTATAGCAGTTGAAATAAATATGGTGACCCTAACTGTAGCCCACTCTGAAACTTTGAAGAATGCTTCTCCAGAGTTATCCACACCAGAGGGGATCTGCATACAGAGTCCAGGAATTGTGTACAGCATACAATCACAGATATCTAACTAGTAACTAGTTTGTGCCAAGATGCAGAATGTCTGAAAAATCCCTGCTTGGCCACTGGGCATTTTCAGTATAGCTTGTTGATGGGCTAATTCCATGATTGTGGAGGATAAGAGGCCAACTGTGGCTCCATCCGTGTCTATATATCCTGATCTGACCCAATTTTTGAGGCTATAGTATCCTTATTGACATAAAAACTGACCTCAGAGACGGTCTTAGGAGGAATGAGAGAAATCAGCCAGTCTTGGTGCACTAAGATGGGGTGTGGACGAAGGGTCAAAGAACTTGAGTTCTGTTTCTTGCTCTGTTTCAGATGAGTTCTGTGGTCACTAACAAGTCATACATGTCTGTTCTTGAGACTGTAGTGATGCAGAACTCTGAAATAGTAAATGTTAGCACTTTATTACTATAAAATCAGTGCTGAAAGTGACCAAACAATCTCTATTAAGCCCAGCCAAATAAAAAGTTAGGAAGGGATATAGAGAAGTAAAACTTTCTATTCCTTCCCTCAAGTTTTTTTTTTTTTTTTTTTTACTTTGACAGTAAAGGCAGAATTGACACACACATAATAGAGAACAATTAAACACTGACTCTTAAGTCAGATCTGAGTTCAGATAAGAGAGGAATCATTGAAAGATGGAAATGTGAGGAAGGTTGCAAGCTGTGCAGCACCAAATAAATTTACCTTTTCCTCTTTTCCTGTCCTTTCTTATCCTTTCTTATTCCCATATTCAGAAAAGAAATCACAACTATCTATACTGATTCATCAAAAAATCTCTCAGTAAACTAACCCTAGAAGGGAACTACGTTAATTTGACCAAAATCATTTATGAAAAACCTACAGTCAATATCACATTTTTTGTTTCAATTCAAGATAGTTCCTGCTCTCACACTTTAATTCTTCATTGTACTGGGAGTTCTAACAATGCAATGCAGCCTGAAAAGCTAATAAAAGTCACTACATGTGAGGAAAAAAAGAAGTGCAAATGTTTCTTATTACAGGAAACACGATTATCTCTATAGAAAATAAGGAAATAGGGTCGCCTGGGTGGCTTAGTCGGTTAAGCATCTGACTTTCGCTTGCGTCATGATCTCGCGGTTTGTGGGTTCGAGCCCTGCGTCGGGCTCTGTGCTGACGGCCAGCTCAGAGCCTGGAGCCTGTTTCAGTCTGTGACTCCCTCTCTCTCTGACCCTCCTCTGCTCACGCTGTCTCTCTCTCTCTCTCCTAGAAATAAATAAAACAACAACAACAAAAAAAGAAAATAAGGAAATAATATAACTAATGAGTGAATTTATCAAGGTTGCCAGATAAAAGGTTAGTGTACAAAAATTGTAGTTGTATACACTAGCAGCAAACTTTTAGAAATTGAAATAAAAATATTCATAGCAGCTTAAAAGAGGAACATAAAATATATATACATTTAACAAAATGTTTGATACCTATACCCTGGAAAGTACTAAACATTGCTAAGAAAAATTAAGTTGTCCTAAATAAAAACAAGATATACCATGTTAAAGGATTGTGAGATACCACAGACAGTTATCTTCAAATTATTTAAAGTTCTAGAATAGGCAAAATTAATCTAGAGTTGAAAACATTCAGGGAGAAGAGGCAAGATGGTGGAGAAGTAGGGAGCTCCATGCATTTCGCTTGCACCCATCTCTCAAACAGAGAAGGCCTGAAGTGATAGGACTCTGAGCCACAGGAGTTTGGGAAGAAAAAGAGACAGAATACACTGGGAAGGAAACCTCATAAGTTCGTGATTGTGAACTGGGGAAGATAAAAGCAGACAGGGCCAAGATACGGAGGGAGGGAAGGGAGCCCGGTTTGCGCAGAGCTGCAGTGAGTGATAAACTGGCCAGCGGTGGTGAGCTGCCGCAAGTCCAGGGGGAAAGGAAAGAGAAGCTGAGATTGCTCATAGAACCGTCCCTGGAGAAGAGAAAAACCTCAGCTTGGAAAGAGAGTGTTTTTTAGTTCTGGCTGGGGGGCTGACTTTGAACTAGGTGCCCCTGGTCCCAGAAGGCACCAGAAAAAACTGCACTGTAGTGCTCCCAGCACCATCCCTGGCACCAGCGGTCTCCTGACACGGCAGCGCACACTCTGTAGACCTGAAGTTGCTACGTTCATGAATGCACTCATTGTATCTCTGCTTGACCTCAGCAGATCTGAGGCTGCAACACTTTCCCCACCCCTTACTCAACCTGGGCAGCAGGGAAGCAGAGACCTGCAGGACAGTTTAAAGAGGTATAAACAAAGCCCTTGAACTGGGATCTAGAAAAGAGGCAGGGCGTGGGGCATAGAACTCAGCCCACCGGGGCTACATCCTCAGCACAGGGAGAAGAGACCCAAAGAAGTGATTTGCAATGCTTGGTTGAGAAGGGACTGGGGCAACACCATTCTTCTCCCCACAACCATGAAGGCGGGGCCTCAGGGAACAGCCAGCAGACACAGTGGAGGCTAGACCTACCTACACAAAACCATGCCCATCCCCTCCAGAGAGCCATTTTGTTGTGGTGGTTATTGTTCTTACCTGAGCCTGGGTTTGCATGTTTATTGGTTTTATCTGTGTGTTTGTGTACTTTTGTTCCCTCTGTGGTTGTCTGTTTCATTTTTCCAGGGCTGCCTCAAGAAACAAGCCAAACTACACATGGTGGAGAGTCCCAAATACCACTACCAGTAGGGAAACAAAACAACCTAACGTTCAACAAGAGAAACCAAGAGACACCATTCAAAGTACACTTCCTGAACAGACAGGCCCTGGACAGCCAAAGAGCCCTCTTTAATACAGCAGAACTTGCAGGGACAGAGTGTACAACAAGCTTTTAAAATTAACAAGAGATAGAAAGCTAACCAAAATGACGAAATGGAAGAACTCTCCTCCAAAGAAATTCCAGGAAGAAATGACAGCGAAAGAACTGCTCAAAACAGATATAAGCAACATAACTGAACAAGAATTTAGAACAATAATCATAAAATTAATCTCTGGGCTTGAAAAAACCATGGAGGACATCAGAGAAACTATTCCTACAAAGACTATGGAGCTTAAAAATAGTTATGATGAATTAAAAAATGCGATAAATGAGATACATAATAAACTAGAGGCGTCCAATGCACGGACTGAAGAGGCAGAAAGGAGAATAAGTGGTTTAGAAGACACTATTACAGAAAAAGAAGAAACTGAGAAAAAGAGAGATAAACTGATCCAGGGACATTAAAGAAAAGTTCCAGAGCTCAGTGATACAATCAAACAGAACAATATCCATATCATAGGAATCCCAGAAGAGGAAGAGAGACGGAAAGGTACTGAAGGAGTCTTAGAACAAATTATAGCAGAGAACTTCCCCAATCTGGGGAAGGAAACAGACATTGAAATCCAAGAGACACAGAGAACTCCCTTCAGATGTAACTTGAATTGATCTTCTGCATGACATATCATAGTGAAACTGGCAAAATATAAGGACAAAGAGAGAATTTTTAAAGCAGCTAGGGAGAAAAGGGCCCTAACATACAAAGGGAAACCTACCAGAG